>NC_056734.1:715666590-715766590 GCF_019279795.1 Protopterus annectens
AGTGGGACCCAGCCACTGCCCCACCCTACCCTTTTAGTAATGTAGCAGATAAATTAAGAAATCACACCAGTTCCATATCCAGCGCTGGAAGAAAACATTTCAAAGTGCTGTTGGAGCAATCCTTTTTCATGCATGCATTATAAGTAAGAGTCTGATAAGTTCAGACTGCATTACAGGCCTGTTTGTATTGGAATACTAGAAAGTAAATACAAAGTTTTCATGTGACCAGTCATACAAATAATGGCTTTCTGTGTAGCTAGTGACACATTGCAGCAGCTGTATAAGTTTTCAACGTTGTATGCAGTTTGTTTATTTGGCAACTTGAACCAAGTTTGGGGCTTATGGAAACAATTTAGCAAAGTTTTGTACAACCTGTGATAGCCATACCTCAATATATTATATGATGCGGTTTTACTATTAAAATGTAACAACTTTTCAAGCATAACTTTTGAACTATGTAACAGAACAACTAAAAGAAAGAAAATATTCCATTTTGCAGTTATATATATTTAGGGTTGTATTGTTATGGCTGGCTGTGAAGCATTATGTTCTATGAATTTTGTCATGGCGGCTTTCTTGTAAACTCCACTGCAGTGTGCTCACCAGGCAGATGCCCTACAACAGGAGAACATTTCAGGAGACTGAGCCCTGTCTATGTATGAAGCAAACTGTTATTTGATTACTCTAAAATGATGACTCCCAGAGGTTGTTGGGTTGCACATAGTGCATATATTTATGTGAGCAAAACTCAAACAGATTACTGCATCCTTTAATTCTTTCACTTTCATCATAAAGTGACCTCATAAGTGTACACAGACAGTGCTGAGATAAGAATTTTTGAGCCCTGGACATGTTTCAAGTTTAGGGTTCCTCTTGCCTCCTTCCATGTCTGCATGATTAATATTAAGATATGAATGTATAGTCTTGCACATGATACTGGTGACACTCACATTTCTGCAATTCCAATAGTAAGCTGTAACTCCTCCTCATCAATAATAAGTGGAAACTCTGTCCCACTGCTAGAGTTTAGGGACATAAACTGTAGTGAGTTGCTAGGATGTAAAGGTGGTGGTGGGGGGGTAAATGCATTATATATTTTATAACATGTACATACTTTATAACAATGGCAAAACCTTGGGTTGCTCTGGTGGTGTAGATGGGTAAAACTCAGTCTACAGTCCCATCAGCCTGGGTTTGATTAGTGGCTCAAATGACTGACGGACTATCAGAGAGGGAGGAGCATGCCTATCCTAGGTGGGAGGGTGCTTGTCAATGACACTCCTTTAGGGTGGCATGTTTCATTATTTTTCTTTTTGTATTAGTATATGATTAGTAGTGTGTGTGTGTGTGTGTATGAGTGTGTGTGTGTGTGTGTGTGTGTGTGTGTGTGTGTGTGTGTGTGTGTGTGTGTGTGTGTGTGTGTGTGTGTGTGTGTGCATGTGCATATGTGTGTAGAGGTGCATGTATTCCTTCCCTACTAAAATATATAATAGGATCATAGCAATGAAAGTCTGATTTCCTCTGTAATGATGTGAGATATTCCCAGTTATGCCAGGAGAAGTAGGGAAGTGGATGTGCAACATATACCACATGTGTGTATGTGAGTGTAGGGGTGCATGTATTCCTTCCCTACTAAAAGATATAATAAGGTCAGAACAATGAAATTCTGATTTCCTCTGTGACGATGTGAGGTTTTGCCAGCTATTCCAGGAGAAGTAGGGCAGTGGATGTGTAACATATGCCAGCACAGCTAGCTGGAATTTTGTAAAAAAATCATATGTCATTTGTATTTCAAATTGATTTGTACAGATGCTTGTGTTGAAAAATGTATTTGTAAAGCTGCTTGTGTTAGAAAATGTACAGTGTGCCCTGCTGGACAGAAAAAGAAATATACATGTATTATTGTAACTGTTTAAATGTATATATTTTAACAGAGAATACTGGAAGAGAAGAGGATAATCCCAATCCACCTAACTTTGAAAATAGTTTGAAATTAAATTATCTTTGCTTAGGCCATAAAGATTGTATCTTAAAGTTCTCAATGCAGCCAGATACAAAAAGTCTTTACTAGGAAGCTTTTTGCATTGTCTTTGGGGGTGAACTAATTGCTACTCTGGAAGGGTGGAGGTTTGAAATTGTTTTATGACTTCCAGGAGCTGCAGTTGATCATAGCAAGGCTCTGTGAGTATGTATTATTGACACATATGTGCTAAATCCTGACAGCTTCTAGCCGGGGATGGGGGGGGTAGTATGGGAACCAGAAGTCAGATGACCAGATGTATGTGATGTAATTCTGTAATCAACCACTAAAAATGATATTTTAATACTTGGTGAGACTGAAGGCTCATTGCACTCCGTTTTTGTAACTTGACAAATAAGGATCTCTCACCTACTTCATCTTGCCTTGCTCTAGCAAATAACCAGGGAATAATAATTCTTTAGATCAGTTAGGAAAATATAGTGATATTAGATAAGTATTGTTTTTATTTTCCTGTAACTGTGTGAACCTGTTCACCTGTGTTATTTTTAATATTCACTGTTACTGAAACTCTGGTGTTTACTGTAAATATATATTTAGTATTTTCATGTTCCTTTCTTATTTATTAAATATATTTAAACTTTTCATTTGGCTGGTCTTTTAGAGAATATTTTAATCGCTGAGAGTACTTATATATTTGGCAACAGCTCTGGCCACTCCTGAAAGCCTTGCTGTTTTTCAAACTGCCATTTGTATTAATATTAATTTCACTCATTATAATTGGGTACCCTTGCAAGAACCTTAGAGTAGCTGTTTTTTAAGTGTCTGGTGGCAGTGTAACTACCTTATAGTCTATGCAGAAGGGGGCATAGTTAGTAAATCTGTGCCAGCCTTTGGCTTGGACACTCAGCTGACGTCTCAACTCTATAGGTGTGCCAGTGGGGAGTCTTACTGGGAACCTGGAGGGAGACAGATAGAGAAATCCAGACCCTGGACTGAGTGTGTTCCCTGTGTGCTCTTAAGGGAAATTGTGCTTGATGCATAGAGTTGCATATGAAAATACTGGGTGTATCCATTTTTGTTCCAAGTAAACATCCCTCTCCTGTGCCAGTGGTGAGGATTCAGGCTCACTGATTACTGTGCCACAGTGGGGACATCACATCCTCCATCAAAACCTGAAAACGATTGCTTTTCTTTTGTGAGGGGCTACCAACACATTATGACAATATGAATTTACTGGTTTTATTGGCGGAGAACCTTTATTGTAAAACTAAAACAGACACTAAGTGTGAAACAGTCAATAAAGAATTTTCTGTTTTATAAATTATAATAAGTGGAGAAGAGAAAAAATATATTGAGTGAGCACTCTGCCCCTGCATGTCAAATACCATAAAAAAGTAATGTTTTTGGAATACTCAGACAATTCATATTCAGATATACTGGTATTTTTTTCCTGGGGAAAAAGAATAATCATGACTCTGATCATCCACAAAGTTGGTTAGGCATAAAGTACTGGCATCAGCATTCATGCCAGATAAGTATATGCTAAAGAGAAGAAGCACAAGACAGAACTCTATGGAAGATACTTAGTGATACTCTGACACCCCAACCTTACTAACATGAGTTATTTTTGATACCTAATTACCAATCTAGCAAACTATGTATGAGTTAATTTTGAACTTGGAGCATTGGTCAGTAATTCCAGCATGTGGAATAGTGTTGAAGGCTTTGGCAAAGTCCAGGTAGGCAGGGTGGACTGTATGTTTTATTGTTTGGTATGTAGTGGAAGTGTTTTTTCTTATGTAGGTCATCCCTTGACCTGGGAATGTATAATGCCAGCTTGCTATGTTTATATGTTAGTGAAGTTTAAGGTCTTTGGTACAGGTGATCATGGTGCAGTTTGTTTTCTGTAGCTGTAAATGATAAGGCATGATAGGATCTTTCATGACTCAGAACGAGCAGTGTGGGACAGCAGGAAGGAGCTTGTATGAGAGATAGTATAGTACAAAGGCACTGAATCTATTAATCTGACCTAGTGAGAGCTTAAAACAATAATTGTACCACCAGATGCTTGGAAAAGGTTGTCATATATCATCTGCAGCCAGTGCATTAGCTTTCTGAAAGGTTTAATTAGAAGTGTTAGGATTTTGCTTTCTGTACATTTTAGTCAGAACTTTCTTCCACCTTACCCGGCCAGGGTTTTGGACTCTCCCACACAGTTTAATGTACTAAAGTTGTGCTGGTATGGCAGAAGATGTCAGACATTATGATACAAGTATCTGTGGTCTACATTTTATATACTTTTTCGGGCAACATGGTTGAATTTGTGCCAAAGGTGCAGAGTCTTAGAGTAATCTTTGATTACAGACTGATAGTCAAGAACCATCTGTCACCTGTCGATAAATCCATGTGCTTTCTTTTAATAAATATTACCCTTATCATACAACTTGTTCCATCTAAGGCTCTGTCTGCTGTGGTTTTTGACATGTCATGGTTTCTGCTACCTGGATTACTGTATTTTGTAAGTAAATTGTACTTAGTTGACTTACAAATTGAACAGTTGCACCTAGTGTCTAATCCTACTGTTTTTCCTTATTTTAGCAGTATAATTTCTATATAATCTTCACTGGATTTTTGCATGGCTCATGTCACCTAGAAGGCTATGGTTGTCTTTGTCTTATATGACATGAATCCCCACCTCACATAGTTCCTGGTGCCATATCGTCCTTCTACATGTTCTCACATGTCACCTTGATGTTGCTTACATTTCTGGTGATGTATTTTGAGACTTGTGTTACTTATTCCTTTATCTTGTGTGGTTCCTTACAGACATCAGTCTGCCATAACATCAGAAGGAGAGGTTCCAAACTCAATATATACTCAGCCTATGGAATAGGTTACCAGTAAACTTGAAACAAAGTACTACTTTTACTACCTTTATTAAGGATAATCATGATGATTGGATAGGTAGACACAAATTTATACCACAGTTATCATGTACAACCCTGCTCAATTTGAGAGCTGACCACTATAAAGTACCTGAAAGGGAGGCACAACATTTTAAGTGTGTCTACTTAAAACTTTATATGGCTAGGCATCTTATGGTTCCCATGATTATTTGTCTATGATCAAGTGCTGTAAATGTGAAAAGGAGAAAGATGACTTTCTGAAGGTAAATGTGTATTTGGGATGCTAATACCAAAAGTAGGTAGGAGTATGTGTGTGTGTGTGTGTGTGTGTGTGTGTGTGTGTGTGTGTGTGTGTGTGTGTGTGTGTGTGTGTGTGTGTGTGTGTGTGTGTGTGTGTGTAAGAATGTTTAACCATTACTGCCAAAATAAGGGCTAGTTATATACACGGAGTGTACCAACTTTATACAGATAACATAAAAGTTACATACAGAGTGTGTATAAAATGTTATACAGATAACATAAAAATTACACACAGAGAATATACAAACTTTATGCATATAACATGAAAATTACATGAGTTACAAGTAAGCAGATACAATGTTATGAAGCAGATGATAACTAGGCATTAGTATTACTAAGAAAACACAATATTACAAGATATACAAGTAGAATAATACAGAACTGATGGAGTACAGATGGAGAGAGAGTGACAGAGATTCAGTCTTGTCTAAGTTGGAGAAGTGATTAGCCTGGATCAGAGCAAAGGCACAGCCACAAGTTGATCAAGTTTTGTTTCAATATGGATTTAAAGGCAATTAGGTTAGTAATAGTTCTTACTGTAAGTGGAAGAGATTTCTATGCTTTCACAACATAGTGGGAGTAGAGGCTTTGTCCAGCTGTCTTAGAGAGTTTGGATATAGAGAAAAGCTCTTTATCTGTAGATCTAAGTGTTCTGTTTGTGTTGTAAGGTTTAATGGTGTTATTTGGTACTGGGGAGGCTAGGGGGTTGTAAACCATATTGTGGAGTGTTAGTAGGTGGGTATATAGTAGGTAGTTGGGGAATTCTAGCCAGTTTAGTTTTTTTTTCTAATCAGTTTAGTTTTTTTGGAGCCAAACAATGATGGGTTCAATTTTATAAGCTGGTAGCAAACTTGGCCACTTTGTTATAGCACTGTTTCATTTTGGATCTAGAGGAGCTCTGCAAATTAGTAAGTATTGGAGCACCATAAAGCAGGGAGGGTAGAAGGAAACCTTTGGTGAGAGTGGTCTTAGAAAAAGAGGTTAGGGTATGTTTATTTCTATATAGGTGTGCCAAATTTCTGGTGTTTTTTTATGTTTTGTTGAATATGGAGCTCACACCATAGGTGATTACCTATGAGTACACCTCGTAGCTTTTTGTGGTGGACAGTTTCAATGGTGGTGTTATCAGCAGAGAGAATGTTGAAGTAGTTTAGATTGATAGTACAGTACTTTACTTTTTTTTGGAGGTTGAGGAATAATTGGCAGTTAGTAAGCCAGGATTCAATAGCAAACAGAAAAAAATTGTTGAGTATTGGAGGGAAGCTAGGGTAGGGTGTGAGAGGTGCAGATTATTGTGGAATCATCAGCATATTGTATGAGTTTTCCACTAGTAGATGCAGTACATAGATCATTAGTAAAAATATTAAAAAGTAGGAGTCCTAGGATGGATCCTTTGCGGGAGTCTGGTGGGATTTGCTAGAAAGATTATGTAAATAACTGTGGAACCAGTTTAGTGTAGGTGGGATAACTCCTAGGCCAAAGAGCTTGTTCAAGAGTAAATAATGTGACACAGTATCAAACGCCTTTGAGAGGTCAAGAAATAGAGCAGATACAAAGCAACCTGCATCTCTAGCTTTGTTTACATAGTCAGTTCAGGCCAGGAGGGCTGTGGTTATACTGTGGCAGGGACAAAAGCCATGTGTATTTGTAAGTAGGTTGTTATGCTGTAAGTATTTTATTATTGAAAGATGAATACATTTTTCCATTATTTTAGAGATAGGAGAAAGTACAACTATGGGTTGAAAATGTGTATGTTCAGTGGAGTTTCTTCCTTTGTGAATGGGGATGATATGGGACTTTTTCCAGATGCTAGGTACTTTGGACTCAGATATGGATCGATTGATCAGAATACTGACTGGGAATGCTATAGAGTCAGCTACTAGTTTTAGGTATGTAGATGGGAGGTTGTCAGCAGAGGTAGAGCAGGGTTTGAGTTTGTGCAGTAGTATATTTATGAGCCATGCAGGTATTGGCAGCAGTGGGAAAGTTGGATTGTGTGGGAAAGTTGGATTGTTCTCAGTAGGGAGTTCTATGAAACATGGGTAAGGAGGGTCTAAGCCTGATGAATGTGAAATATTAGGGGTAGATAAGGAGGAACAGAGTCAGGTACTGGAGGTTTTAGTGATAAGATCTTTTATAGATTTTATGATGTGGATATTAAAATCTTTAGCAATTTGAGAGGAGGGGCATTTAGTGAAACCTTGGATTCCTTTTTAGTTCTGGGGTGGAGTAAAGTTGTAATAGTGGACCAGAATTTTTTTTATTGGTTTTATGTTTCTGCTGTAGGTGACTATAGTATAGCTGTTTATCTTTGGCAATTTTTTTTTGTTTGCTTGATACATAGCTGCTTGAAAGTAATTAGATTAGATTAGAGAAATATTTATAATTACTGAATGATGCTTTTAGGATAATTCAGAGAGACAAAATATAATTCCTCCCTCATAGAAATTTTCTATAATCTCACCTATACTGTAACAAGGAAAGAATAATAAGTTAGTTTCCTCATATAGACCTATTTCATTATTAAATGTAGACTATAAAATATTTACTTCCATCTTTGCTACAAGATTAAAGAGACATAGTAGATTAATAATAAATATCAAATAGGATTTATATTCAATAGATTAACACATGATAACAGAGAAAGAGTAGTAACTATCTTAGATTCAGCAAAAGGAATGAACAAGGAATTGGCCCTAATTAGCTTAGATATCAAGAGAGCTTTTCATTCTGTAGAACTACTTGTTTAAAACTTTAAAGCTTTTGCATTTCTAGAACAATTTATTAGAATATTAAAAACCCTGTATACAGGCTCCCAAGCATATGTTAAAATCAGATCTTATATTTCTGAAGGATTCACTTTGAACAATGGCATAAGGCAAGGATGTTGCTTGTCCCCTCTACTATTTGCATTAGGTATTGAACCCTTAGCAAATACTATAAGAAGCAATGAAAAAATTGATGGCATCTCAATTAACAAGGATTATCAATCTAAAATACATCTTTTTGCAGATGATATTTTGCTTACTATAGGAGATTTAATTTATTCAATTGAAGAAATAAATGAGGAAATTGAAAAGTTTCACGGAGTATTGCTGCTGAAATTTAATAATAAAGAAACTGAAACTTTAGTGTTAAATCAATTAATATATAGTAATATAAAGCTAAATATAAATATAATTGGGAAGGAAAAGAACTAAAATATTTAGGAATAAAAATCTATCAAGACGTGAGTAAGATTAATTTTGAAAAAATAATTGAAGAAGTATTGCTTCTTATTAAAGCTAGAATGAATGTTTTTATTTTCACTTTTGAAGATAGGTTAGTAGTTTTTTTAAACAATTATACTACCCAAGATTCATAGCTTTAATACCTGACAAAAAACTTTTAAAGAAAATTGAAAAAATGTTAACTTCATTCATATTGTATCCTAAAAAGGTCAGAATTGCTTATAGAAATCAAATAAGATTATGGGAGGATAGTGATATTACCTTCCCAGATTTAGAATCTTATTCTGTTTCTGCAAATTTTAAATCTGTTATACTGTGGATAGACTCAATTTACACTAGTCAATGGAAAACCATTCAGGAGCAGATTTTACTAAATTCTTATAAGTTTACCAAATATGATAATTTAGAAATAGGTAACAATCCTTTCATCTGGTTAATATAATTTACATTAGAAGGAATTTCATTTCAGTCTTTAGGCTCTACATATAAGATATCAGTTTTTAAAACAGTTAAAAATATGTTGTTAAAACTCCATTAATATTAAAATGAAAATTATTGTGCTTTTCCATTGCACACACCTCTAGATTTAAGGAAACTGAGAACAATATTAAAACGAATTTACTAAAAAGGAATGGATTAGTATTATGGTCTGATTACTTTGAAAAAGGAAAGGCTAAGTCACCAAAATATTTAATGAAAGATTATAAGTTGGATGAATCTGTTAGCCAGTTAACATTATCCATACGTAATAAATTAAATGAATTTGTAGATAATATAAGTGAAGAGGAGCAGAACACTATTCCCCCCATTATATGAATATATGAATGCTATCATCAAAGGTAAATTGACCTACAAAGGAAGCATGTCCAAGTTATATAAGTTAATTATAAATAATAATAATTTTGATGCAAAATTCTGGAACATTTTCATATAGTGGATTGAGTGACTAAATAGCTGGTAAGAATAAAGCTGTTTACTTAAATCAGTTAGTCAAACTTTTTCAAGTTTATACTAGAAAGCCTTTTTCTGTGGAGATATATACATAGCATGCTTTTTACTCCCTATACAGTATATACATAGCATGCTTTTTACTCCCTATAAATTCTCTAAGTTTGGTAAAATGACTTCAGTCTGTTGGAGATGGAGTAAAGATGTAAAAGCTGATTGGACACCTATTTATGGATTGTAAAAATTAAATATATATTAGAAAAAGATAAGTATATTTTTAAAGGGTTATAGTCTGATAATTGATCTTTAGGTCAATAATCTAATGAATGTTCCAATTCCATTATCTGTAAAAGCCAAACAACAAAAATTGTTCTGGAGTCACCTAGCAGCAGCCAGAAAAGTTATTACGAAAAAAATTCAAATCAAGCTCAGTTCCTGCACTCAAAGAAGTTTTACATTTAGCAGCAATACTGCGTAAAACTGAAAAAGAAGTGATCAGAATAAGATCTATAAATCATACGCAGACTTTTAGTGATTGGGATAGTCTTGAAATGTTGTTATTGAAATACCAAGACTCTTAATATGTTCATTGTACAAGATTACCTTGATGATTCAATGTCTTTCTAATATTGTATAATAGTATGTGATGTTGAGTTTCTTCCTTTCTGTGTGTATATAGTAGATATGTAAAATTAAAAAATAAAAATGATTCTGTATTGTATCTCTAGGGAGCTTTGATAGTTTTGCTTCAGTTTAATCTGTTTATTTTATTTACTTTTTACTATGACAAAAATGAGTCTATTACAGACAAAGTATTTTGTTTAGAATTTTTTTTTACATATTTTCATCTTAAACAATACATATTAAGAGTGGTATGTTATATTTTACAGCAATTTCTTTTTTAATAGTTGGATTTTAGTATTTTGCTCCTGAATCCGTCCATTTATTTGAAATAAGAAACTGTATGCACAATCAAGCCTATCTTGAGAAAAATAAGTCTGAATGAATTTGAAAATATCTGTCTACAAATATAATACTGTTCATGTGAAAAATTCATCCCTAATTAGAGGGAAGAAATAGTGTTATATATGAAGAGCACATGTTGCCAACTTTTATCTTTAGCACTCTTGTAGACTAACAGAATATTACTTGGACCATCCCTGGCTTTGATTTGTAAAAATGCCATTTCTTGTTCTTAACAGTATTCCTTTATAAAATAAAATTGTCTATTGTCCAATACCTACATTATCCAAATAATGGCTGGGGGGCAGGGGCAGGAGGCTATTCTCTTACTTGGTAAATGCAAAGCACAGAAATTAACTTAGATGTAAACACCAGCCTATCTCATACACACATACACATACACAGACACTCACACAACCACACACTCACACTCATACCAACTTATTTGAACATGATGGAGGATCCCAGCTTATCTCCTGCCTGCTTTTGAGATTTGGGAGGAAACAAAAAAACAAAAAATGGACAATGTGGCTAAAAAGTGAGGTATCAGATGCCAAAGCCATATGTTTATTTTTCAGAAACTGTTTCTTAACAAAGTCATTAGAATAGTGTTTGGGTGGCTTTAAAGCAGCTTTGCTCATGATTAACCAATAATCTGTTTCAAATGAACTCTGCTGTTTCTTAACAAGTTGTATGAGAATAACAAGGCAGAAAGAAGCAGGAAGCCTGCTTCAGCATTTTTATGTATTTCAGAAAAACAGTAGCACTGTGTAAGCATGGCATGACCACATAAGTCTTAATACTGTCTGATACATAAAATATCATTATATCCCATGTGATGGCCACTACTGCCACCAATATGTGTCATACCCATGCTGGGTCAGTAATCAAGGAGCCTAAATCCTCACTACTGACACTGGAGAGGGATGTGAACTTGGAATGCAAATGGATACACTCAGTATTTCCAGATGCATACCTCTCTGTATCAAGTACAATTTCCTTAAGAGCACACAGGGAACGCACTCAGCCCAGGATCTGGATGTCTCTTTATCTGTCTCCATCCAGGTCCCCAATAAAACTCCCCACAGGTACAGCTTTAGGGTTAAGTCCTCAGCCAAGTGTCCAAGCCAAGTCCTCCAGCACCCTCTCTGTAAACCCAGTGCTACCTGTCCCTACCCCAAGTAGCTGATAAACACACACACACATGAGATTTGATGCTTCACACATACACCCACCTGAGAAAGAGTGAGTAAGTCTGTGCCAGCCTATCAACTTTGCCCAGACTATAAGGTAGTTATCAGTGCCACCACTCTGTTACTATAAGGCACTTAAAAGGGTATCCAATTAAACTGTGTAATATTAATGCTAACATAAATGGCAGTAGTTCACCAAGACAGCTAGGTCTTCTGCAGTGGCCCACACAGTGTTACCAAATAAATATAAGCACTCTCAAAGGTTATATGCTTCCTACAAAGAACAGCCACAATAAAAGTTGTAAATATATTTAATAATAAATAAAAGTACATGAAAATACTGAGTATACATTCACAGTAAACCACAGAGTTCAGATCACAGGAAATATTGAAAAGAACACTGATGGACATCAATAAAGAAAAATAATATCTAAACTAAGCTTCACTATAGTCCTGACTGAATCTAAAAGAATTACTGTTGCCTAGTTAAGTTACTTACTACCGCATTGCAAGCTGCTGTGGGTGAGGGCCTTTCTAGTCAGGCTTTCCAAACAGAATACTCAATGCTCTGAGATTTCTCTTTGTAATATCTAAAATATAATTTCCAAGAGGGCTGGCAGAATTACCTCATCTGGTCACCTGACTCTAAGTTCTCACAGTATTCCCCTTTGAAGCTGAGACAGGAATTAAGCACAGAAGCCTGCAATATACATCAAAATGTTTATGGCAGTGCCTGGGGCCTCTCCTCTTTTCACTGAGCTAATGGGCAAAGGCTCTTCCCCAGACCCAGTGACTCCAGTTATTATTCAGCACTGTGGGGTGCCTTTTAATGGCTTAACAGCTCATTTGCATGTCCCTTATTTTTCTTAAAGTTAACCTCTGCTGTGCCAGTAACCTCTACTAAAACATATAAATTTAATTCAGCTACAATAATGCATGTATATTTCTCTTCATTTCAGTTGGGTGGAGTGTTGATACATTTCAAGAGAAGCAAAGCTCACAAATTCATTTTCAGCACAAAATCAGTACAAAATCAGTTTGATATACAAATGACATACAGTTCTAACACAAGCATTTTGTATAAATCAGTTTGATATTGAAAGGACATATCATTCTTTACAAAACTCCAGCTGGCTATGCTGGCACTTGCCCATATCATCACCCCCCCCCCCGAATACTCAAGATAGTTTTTCAAGTGACTTTTGAGAAACATGGCTTGAGAGAAATAAGCCTATCTGGGAATATGTTACCCCATTCTCTGTCTTGAGAACCCATCTGCGTTGGCATTGCTGACCCACTACAGTGTTCTTGTGTCAAATGTCGTAAGCTACACTTTAATAACTTGCCATTTTCCTGGCTGGCTCTATGTAGCCATATTAAGGGATTGTGGTCTGTAACTACAGTGAATCTCCTGCCATACATATAAGGCTGAAGTTTCTGCAGTGCCCATACTATGGCTAGACATTTCTTTTCTACAGCTGCATAACATTCCTCTCTGTGTTGGAGTCTATGGCTGAGATATATCACTGGCTGCTCTTCTGCCTGTGAGGAGACCTGGCTAAGTATAGCCCCCAGCCCATGGTTTGAAGCATCCACCTGCACAACAAATGCTTTGCTGTAATCTGGACTGGCTAACTCAGGGGGTCCTCCCAAAACTCCTTTAAGCTTCTGGAATGCTTCCTCACATGCTGGGGTCCACACTACCTTATCTGGCCTGGTTTTCCTTGTCAGGTCTATGAGGGGAGGAGCTATGGTACTTTAATTGGGGACAAACTTTCTATAGTACCCTGCTGTCCCTAATGATGCCCTCAACTGCTTTTTAGTAACAGGGGCAGGCCATGCCTGCATGGCTTTCACTTTGGCAGGTTCTGCCCTGATTTTATCAGTCCGCACTCTGTGTCCCAGGTAGGAGACCTCTGCTATACCCACTTGACACTTACTGGGCTTGTAGGTCAACCATGCCCTTTGCAGTCTATCCAGCACCTCCCTGACATGCTGAAGGTGCTCTTTCCAGGAATGGTTGTAGATGGCAATATCATCCAGGTAAGCAATGGCATAATCTCCTGCAGCCTCTGGAAAGTTGCTGGGGGATTTTTTTATCCAAAGGGCATCTTTGTGAACTCATACAAGCTCAAAGGAGCCACAAAGATTGACCTCTCTCTAGGGTTGGGAGTCAAGGGCACCTGCCAGTAGCCCTTGGTAAGATCAATAGTGGCCAGATACTTAGCCCCATACAGCTGCTCTAGGGCTTCATCTGTCCTAGGCATGGGGTAAGTATTTGACTCTGTGTGACTATTTAGTTTCCTGCAGTCCACACAGAACTTGGTGCTGCCATCCTTCTTTGGTACCAGCACCACTGGGGAGGTGCATGGACTGCTGTACTCCTGGATTACTCCCAGTTACAACATCTTCTGTATCTCCTTCCTCAGAGCCTGTCTGACTCACTCAGACATCCTGTAAGGGACCTACTTTATAGGTCTTTGAGGCCTGATATCTACATGGTGCTGTTCCAGGTGGGTGCATCTTGGTTTCCCAGTGAACATGTCCCCAAATTCCTGTAACACTGCTCAGATTTCTTGGACCTGGGTAGGGGATAGCCACTTGAACATTGCTACCCATTCCACTGAGGTGTCAGTCCGAGTCTCACTGAGGTGATCAGTCACCAGATCCCCTTCAGACTCCTCCTGCCATCCACTGCAAATACTCAGCACAAGGGCCTTCCTATCATGGTAAGGCGTCATCATATTAACATGGCACAATTTGTGCCCCTGCCTCCTGCCTAGCAGTTTTACCATGTAGTTAACATAACTGACCTTCCTTACCACTTTGAAGGGTTCCTATCAAGCTGCCTGCAGTTTATTTTGCCTGACAGGAATGAGAACCATTACCTACTGCCCCACAACATACTCTCTGGCTCAAGCATTTGTGTCATACCAGACCTTTTTCTGCTGTTGTGCTCCTGCCAGGTTTTCATGGACCAAGACCATGAGCTCCCTAAGCCTCGTCCTGAGGTTTAGGACATATACCACAACAGGCTCCTTGTGGGATTCACACTCACCCTCCCACTCATCATGAATCAAATCTAGAGGCCTACTCATCCTATGCCCATACAGCAACTCAAAGGGTGAAAAACCTATGGATTCATGGAGCACCTCTCTGTAAGCAAACAGTAGATGGGGCAAATATTTATCCCACTCCCTCTTAAACTGTTTTTTAAATGCCTGTAGCATGGTCTTTAGCATAGAGTGTAACCTGTCCACAAGACCATTACTCTGGGAATGGTAGGAGTGGTCTTTAGATACTTCACCCTACAGTGGTCCCACAGAAAAGCCAGCAGGTCTGACATAAAATTGACACCTCTGTCAGTCATTATTTCTCTTGGGAAACCTACCCTGCTGAAAATCTTTATCAAAGCATTTGCCACCTTCTCTGCCATGATGGAGGACAGAGCCACTGCCTCAGGGTATGTAGTAGCATAGTCTACTACCACTAGGATATATTTCTTCCCTGTAGAACTTTGGGTATTCAGAGGACCCTCAATATCCATAGCTACCCTCTGAAATGTCTTGCCAATCACAGGCAAAGGCATCAAAGGAACTTTAACCTTGTCAACTGCCTTGCTTACTTTTTGGCACTGCTTACAGGTCCTGCAGTACTCTGTTACATCCCTGGCAATCCCAGACCAATAAAAGTTTTGCATAATACGTCTCTTGGCACACTTTATGCTCATATAACCTGCAAAGGGGAATGCCATGGGCTATGTCTAGAAGTGCCAGATGGTAGGCTGTGGGAACTACCAACTGCTGTACTACCTCACCTTCTAGCCTTCACTCAGGGATACACTCTTGATACAGTAACCCTCTTTTCCAGTATACAGAATCCCCTTTTCCTTGAGAATCAGGTGTCTCCTTAGTTGCCTCCCTCAAGCCTTGTAATGTAGGGTCTGAGACCTGAGCCTGTCTCAACTGTCTCTTTGTAACTCTTCCCAGCTCCCCATCCACAGGATGTCTGGTATGCTCTGAGAGTGGTGGCTCACTGTCAGCCTGAGTACTACTACTCACCTCTGCCATTGCAGTCACTCTGTCCAAGGGAATATCAGTACTCACCAGCAGCTGTGGCTCACTTTCATTCTCACTGCTACAGGGTGGCTCCCTCCATGATGTAGCCACATCACCATTCCTGACTTCAGGCGTGCATTCTGTCTGCATCACCCCAGGCTACCAGACCCATATGCCTGTCTCCAAGCCTGACTGCATGCCACTGCATGCACACAAGGTACTGCATTACCAAAATCATTTCCTATCAAGACATCTTCAGGGATACCATCAAACACACCTACTTGCTTGCTTCCTTTTCTATCCTCCCAGTCAAGGTGAACCCTGGCCAAAGGCATTTGGAATAGGATCCCTCCTAAAGCTTTGACTGGAATGGACTGCCCAAGTAAGTACTGCTCCTCTTTAACCACTGCAGGCTTCACAATGGTTATATCAGAGGCTGTGTCTCTGTTGTCAGTGGCCTGTTTGCCATCCACCAAGATTGGATATAAACTCTGCTGGTAGTTTGGTACTCATGTTGTCTCCAGACAGCTTACCACTGGCATTCCATTATTCCCACTTGCTGGCTTCCCCACCTATTGTCTCCACCTTGCTCTGTGAACAGCTGTATGCTACATGGACCCACTGGTTACATTTAAAACACTTAACCCTTGATCCTGGTCATGTACCTGAACATAACATGATTGACTTTAGCAATTGTCTTAGCTCCTGGTGTCATTACAAGGGGATCCAGTACCTGACAGCCTGGGAAGACATGATCGACAGACCACAATTCTTTGCCAGAGATGCCCTGCATCTGTCTTCCTTGGGCTTCAGGCTTCTGGAAAGGCTGTTGACAGTCCCATAGTGCCTTTTTTAGGTAATGCCATGAGGTCAAAACTGCCAACATGAAAATTTCATCAAAATATAAATTAAAGGTTATGCTGCTAAACGCTAGGGGTCTAAATATTAAACTGTACTTATTGCAAGCATTCTTGACTCTGGAAGATGCTGATGTTTGTGCAGTCATGGAGACCTTGTTCAAAGTTTCGAAGAGCACCCCACCATACCAGGTTACTCATCCTATCATACATTCAGACCTCAAACTGTGGGCAGAAAAGGAAAAGGAGGTGGAGTTACAATATATATTAAGGACATACACACCTTCAGGCTGGTCAAACAGTATGATGCACAAGAGACACTCCAGGTGCAGTTAACCATTGACAAGACCCCTATTCAAATCATAACTACCTACAGACCAACAGACCACCAACTTTGACTCAAGATGCCCACTCCACCTATCTGGACCTATTCAAATCTGTCAGGATTAAACCCTTAACCCTGATCCTAGGTGACTTTAACTATACAACCATAGACTGGAAGAACTACTCATGCCAAAACGTAAATGCCTAGGGATTCCTTGATTTCATAATGCAAATGTCTTGGACCAGTGGTCGACACCCCCACAAGAGGTGATAATATCTTGGACTTGGTATTAACCAACATGAGCAACCACTGCAGCATTCCTACAGTGTCATCATCCCTGGTAAGATCTGACCACAAAGTGGTCACTTTCAAAGTCACCATCTCCCCTGATGCCCCCTCAGCTAGGGTCAAACAAAATACCTTCTCCAAAGCTGATTAGAACCTCCTGAGGGAAGGTATAATCAGTTTCACAGCCCCCCACATAGGAATGGGCACATATGTCCAAACCTACACCAAAGTTCTATACAAGCATTTATATAGCTGCATGGAATCAGGAATACCTGACAGGACAAAAATCATCCTCTTTTAGGAAGAGTAAATCTGTCTGGTAGACATTGGCAATAAATAAACTATATAGTAAAAGGAAAAAAATTGCTGTCCAGGACCAAGAAGGAGCAGGTACCTAATTGGAAGCAATCTCTTAGCCTGAACAAGCAAATAAGAGCACTAGTGAAATCCTCCAAAGCAAACTCCGAGTCCAAACTGGCCACATCTACTAAAGACAATCATAATGCCTTCTTCACATACGTCCGCAGTCTCAAAGGAAGCAGTCAGATCTGCTCAGAACTGATGGTCAAGGACACCACATACACAAATGCTGTAGATATAGCCAACCTGCTGGCAGGCAGGTTCAGTGAAAACTTTACCCCTCTGCCACCCATCAGTAAATCAGGATATCCCAAACACCTGCCCCTCCTCCCCTTATCTCTAGGGAGCAAGACATCACTGCTCTCTCAAAGGCAAGAAATACACCCTCCTTGGGACCTGATTACACCACAGACTGCATCCTACATGAACTCAAGCAGGAACGTGCAGCACCATTAGGCACCCTATTCAACCAAAACGTGAGTACCGGCTTTGCCCCAGCCAAGTGGAGGACAACCACTCTCATCCCTTTGCACAAAGCTGGAGCATCCACCAATTCAGGAAATTGTACACCCATCAGCCTAACTAGCCTGATCTACAAGGCTATGGAATGGATCATCATGGACCTCATTAACAAGGACATTGGCAACATCAAAACACTCTATCCCACACAGTTTGGTTTCATCAAGGGGAGGTCATGCCTGTTAAATTTGGTCAACTTCTTTGAGGCAGTCACCAAAGTCATGGATGGAGGGAAGGCAGTGCACACATCCTACCTTGACCTGGCCAAAGCCTTCGATACTATTCCCCACTCAGGAATAACAGATAAACTCTCTCAACTAGGCAACAATCTGTATGTTACCAGATGGGTAGCAAATGGCTCACTGATAGAACCCAACTAGTCAAAATAGGGGAAGCCACCTCAACCAGTAGACCTGTAATGAGCAGTGTACCCCAGAGATCAGTCTTTGGGTCTCTGTTGTTTTGGATATACTTTTCTGAGCTGCAGACCAAAACCGGTGGGCTATGACTGACCAAGTTTGCAGATGACTGCAAGCTGGGCACTGTCATCAATTCCCGTAGTGATGTGGAGTTCCTCCAACAGGGTGCCACCCAAAGAAATGACTGGTACCAGAAAGATGGCCTCAAAGTGAATGCCAAAAAATGCATCATCATTCCCTTTGGGAAGAGTGATGTTCCCAAAAAATGATCACATTAATAACAAGGTCCTAAGCATGCAATCAGTTGTGAAAGACTTGGGCACCCAGGTTGATAGAAAACTGACTTTTGACCACCATGTTGCTTCCATTGTATAGAAAGCTTACTACATGGACCACCTCATTAGTAAGGGTATCTCATCCAGGGACAAGGAGGTCATAACATCCCTGTATTCTTCCCTTATAAAACCCATTATTGAGTACAATGCCCCTTTCAGCATGTACCTCACAAAGCACATGCAGCTGCTGGAGAGACCACAGAGGTTCCTCATTGGGAGAATCCAGGGCCTGGAATGTCTACTTTACATGGATAGGCTAAAAGCTCTGTCCCTCTACTCAGTCTCATGCAGACTCTTTAGAGGTGACCTCTGTTTGGTATACAAAGCAATCTCATACCCCACCTTGATGAGGATGCTGCATATCCACAAGTCAAGCTCCACTCAAGTAACCCACACAAGTGACCTCAACCTGGTCTGTGACATCAATAGGACTTGTTGGTGGGACAGATTTGTGTCCCAGAGACTTCCCCTTCTGTGGAATAGACTCCCTCTCCACATCAAGCAGAGTACCTCATTAACACTTTTTAAGTGTAAGCTGAATTACTGGATGGGGGGTTCTGAAGCAGTCTATTCACTGGAGTGGATGAAAGCTGTTATTTGGAGGTCAAATTTATTGTAATTAATTTGTGTTGGGGAATTCTGTTTGTGTCTGTTACATTTTTACCTGTTTGGATTACTGGATGGGGAACAGAAAATACACCCCTGGGATTCCACCTGTGTCCCTGCTGGACAGGGGCAGCAGGTGCTGACTTGTTGGAACATGGGCTAAATTCTTAGCCAGGCTTGTAAGGGCCTCAGGTCCAACAGCCTTGTAACTTCCTATGATCCTATCAACTAGTGGCTTCCCTGTTACTGGCGGACTCTGCTGGGGTGGTTTAGGCTACCCAACATGGGTTACACAAGAAAAAATCTTCACCTGGATACTGCAGCCAATGATGTAAAATAGTAAATATCCAGAGAAAAAAACTTTGGTAGCACACAGCAGGTACGTTAGCAAAAGTATGTTTAATATAATAGAACACAGAAAAAGTAAGCGCTTTCACGGACAACTCCCGCTTCATCAGACTAACAAGGTCTGCCAGCCCTTGAAAAGTGGTGACTTGACACCCACCTATGAAAATAAGTGCGTAGTTCAGCAACATAATCACATGCACTTTTATCTGCCTTGAATCTATGCTCATGAAACTTTTTTTATAAGCTTCAGGTGTTAACTTAAAACATTGTAATAAACAGTGCTTCACTTTTTCATAATCTAAACAAACAGTATCAAACAATTTATAAACAACCATTATAGCTTTACCATGGAGCAAGGGGGTGAGGAACTGTACCCAGAGTCCTCGGTCAACATTATACTGTTTGCATACTCTTTCAAACATATGAATAAAACTATCAAAATTATCACCTTCTTGGTACTGAGGAAGAAGTTTACTGACCTTTATTGCTTCTGAGGTATGCTTACTCCCTCCCCCATTACCTCCACGATCCTGGCAAAGAGTCATCGTTTCCTTTTCAAGTTGCCTCTGCTTCTCATTTTCTTCACCTTCCAGTCATTTTAGTCTTTCTTTTTCTTCAGCCTCCAAATGCTGCATTCACTCTGCTGATTCCAATTCCAACTGTTTGGCTTCCAGTTCAAGTCTCTAACTCCAGATAGGTTTTTAAGCCCTCTGAGGAAAAGTTAAACTGTCCTGTTTCTGAGAGCTGCAAGGCCACATCAACAGACTGGTTATCCTCCTGGTTGCTGATCTGTGCTGTAGCTGTGATTAAGGCTGCAATCATTTTCCTTTTCGTCAGGTTGGTATGCGCCAGTCCTTTGGCTTGGCACATCTCAGCCAACTGGTTCCTTGTCAGCTTGCCATACTCCTCTGCTGACATTCTTGCCTGCTCTCCCTAACTAGTTAATAAAAAGTAAATAAATAAAACTATTGTGATATGAAACTGAATGTCTACAGTGTGGCTGCTTGAGAGTACAAACACCTTCTTTAGTGAATATGGTTTACAGGCTATAGGAGTTCAATATCCACACTGCTGCTCACCAATGTGTGAGCATGTGATGGTTCCACCACTGTCAATCAATAACTGTGATGCCCACCACTGCTGCCAATATGTGATGGCCACCAATATGTATCATCCCCATGCTGGGGCAGTAATCAAAGAACCTGAATCCTCACCACTAACACTGGAGAGGGACATGCACTTGGAATACAAATGGATACACTCAATATTTCCAGATGCAAACCTCTCTGTATCAAGTACAGTTTCCCTTAAGAGCACACAGGGGAACACACTCAGCCTGGGGTCTGGATGTTTCTTTATCTGTCTCCCTCCAGGTCCCCAATAAGACTCCCCACTGGTACAGCCATAGGATTAGGTCATCAGCCAAGTGTCAAAACCAAGTCCTCCAGCACTCTCTCTGTAAAAACAGTGCTTTCTGTCTTGCCCCAAGTAGCTGGCACACACACTCTATGAGATTTGATTCTTCACACTTACAAACACCTAGAAAAGGCTGGCACAGATTAACCTGCTCTACCAAATTTGCCCAGACTATAAAGTAGTTATCACTGCCACCAGTCAGTTACTATAAGACTCTTAAAAGGGTATCCAATTATACTGTGTAATATTAATACTAATACAAATGGTAGTAGTTCACCAAGATTAGTAGGCCTTCTGCAGTGGCCCACACAGTGTCACCAAGTAAACATATGTACTCTCAAAGGTTAGATACTGTCTACAAGGACCAGCCACAATACAGTTTTAAATATATTTAATAATAAATAAAAGCACATGAAAATACTGAATATGTATTCATAGTAAACCACTGAGTTCAGATCACAGAATACATATATTCACAGTAAACCACAGAGTTCAGATCACAGGAAATATTGAAAAGAATATTGATGAGCAGACTCAGACAAAGACTAAACAATATCTAAACTAAGCTTCACTATATTCCTGTCTGAATCTAAAAGAATCACTGTTCCTTCGTTAAGTTACTACAGCAAGGCAAGATGCTGTGGGTGAGGGTCTTTCTAGTCAGGCTTCCTAAACAGAATACTCAGTGCTCTGAGATTTTTCTTTGTAATATCTAAAATATAATTTCCAAGACGGCTGGCAGAATGACCTCATCTTGTCACATGACTCTAAATTCTCGCAGTATTATCCTTTGAAGCTGAGACAGGAACTGAGCATAGATGGCTGCAATACACATCCAAATGTTTATGGCAGTGAGTGGGGTCTCCCTTCTTTTCACTGAGCTAATGGGCAAAGGCTCTTCCATAGACCCAGTGACTCCAGTCCTTATTCAGCAGTGTGGGGCACCTTTTAATGGCTTAACAGCTTATTTACATGTCCATTCTTTTTCTTAAAGTTAACCTCTGCTGTGCCATTATCCTCTATTAAAATATATACATTTAATTTGGCTATAATAATACATGTACATTTCTCTTCATTTCAGCAAGGTGCACTGTTGATACATTTCAACACAAGCAAAGCTCACAAATACATTTTTATCACAAGCTTCTGTACAAAATCAATTTGATATACAAATGACATACAATTCTAATACATTTGTAACACAAGCATCTTGTATAAATCAGTTTGATATTGAAAGGGCATATCATCTTTACAAAACTCCAGCTGCCTCTGTTGGCACTTGCCCATATCATCACATCTCATTTCCCCCATTATTGTTTCCAGTGTTTGCACTACTTTCCAGCTGACTTATACTATTCCATTTTATTTAGCATTTGTTTTTAACCAGTACTGAGGTAGGCCATCGTTTATCATTGATAAGTGTTTGGTGTACATGTCCTACCCCCTTAGATCACCCCTTCTACCACCTAATGTCCAATGACAATTACAGAAATGCTGATAACTTGCTGTGATGTGTCCTGCTTCTCCCCATTCATAATGAGTAATATTCAGCTTCTACCAAAGGGTGACAAGCAGTGTAAAATCAATACTAGTCTAAAGGTAATATTGTTCACCAGCTACTTAGATATGTTCTTGTGTACTGCTCTCTGGCAACAGGGTGCTATATCCAAACTAGCCACATTTATGTCATAATAAAATATAGAAACCATATAGGCCCCATATAGCTATTCCTTTTGCAAATCTTTCAAAGCCTACTCACCACATGCACTCACACTAACACCACAAATAAAACACAGACACCATGTGATAAAAAAATAATACATATAGTAGTGTTTTGCAATCACATATACAAAAACATCACTAAAAACAATTACACAAGACCAGACTTCATCATAAATCAGATTTATACTTGAATTTTGGCCATAGAGAGGTGTACAGAATATGCGAATACACTTCTTGGTTGAACCAAGACAGAAAGAGTGATTGCTGCTGATATTTACTTGTTTAATTTAAAATTAGCCTGTGAGCAGCAGTATAAGCTGCTTGGTCTTCAACCAAATGTTAGTTATATGGCTCAGATGAAAATGACTTTATTTTATCATTGATAACGTTCTCATGCAACCATCTTATGTATTTGCTCCATTATGCGCTTTTCTTCTTGTCTTCTGTATCATTTTGTTTTATTTCCTCGCTCTTGTCTAATTTTAGATATTGTAATTTGAAAAGTTACCTACAGCTGTGTTACTAATTTGTGGAGTTCAGACTAATTGCACCCACACTCTAATAAAATAAACAAATACACAGAGCCAAAGAACAATGTTATTGCTGTCATTTCCTTGTTGTTTGAATAATACAGAAGTTATGTCCTGTTAAATGCACCTATACATGTGTGTGAGCATGCGTGTTTGTGTATGCGTGTGTGTGTGTGTGTTTGGTAGCGTCAAATGCTTTATAAAAGCAACTAATCAGACCATGGCTCATAAGTATAATTGATGGTAATCTTCCCTCACCTCAGTCACTTTGAGCAGCTTAAGTGCAACATTTTGACACTTGTACAAATCATTTGTTGTAGTCAGGGCTGGTGTTAGCATTTTGGGGGCCCCCAGCAGATGTCAAGTTGGGGGCCCCCTGGGTACTTCAAGTCTACTATCACCTTGTCACTGCCACCCTTCCTAAGAAAAAAATGTATTTCATACTGCAAACTTTTAGGAGTATTGCACACAGACTGACCTGTAGTTACAATACTGTTACATTACAACAGGCCTGTGTAGCACACTATGTTGGACCATCTCACAAAAGGACATTTACAGTTAGTGGAATTTAGTTGCAACAGTGATACACTGCAGCAACTTTATGTACAGGTCTGGACTTAGGTGAAATGGCACCCTAGACCTACTGTTTCAGCACCCCCCTCCCCACACACGCACACACACATACTCTCCAGTCTTCCCCAGTTTTTCCTCCATCTTGGACTCCTCATACTATGCACATGACATTTTTCTTCCTTTTCTCTCATTTTTCCTTATTCTTCAGCTTTTTCAAGAAGCCATAACTCCCAATATGCTCTGAAGTTCATTTTAAAGATTTTTTCTTTTTACATAATCTTTTCAACCAATGATGACTTGAACAGAAATTATGATTGAAGAAAGAAATTGTGTTGCTGATCAGCTTTAGATTTCCTTGCATCCTTTCAACACGCCTTTCCTGACCGAGACAGCACAGTAATAACCATTTAGGAAATAACTTAAATAAGTCAGGGCCCAAGAAGCCATAAGGTTATATATGTTCTGGGATGTATTTTAGAGCATTTTCCCAACCTTTTAATCCAGTGGTGACCTAAATGAAAAAAAAAATGAATAAGAAAAGAATTTCAGGCTTATTTTTTTTTCTTTCAAGAAAGATATAAGTTGTACTCAAGACTTAATGTTCAAAGATTACAGAATTGCAGCAACAGTAAACTAACAAGCCAGTTGTTCTCTGGAATACACAAGTTCTTTCTGGGAATTGCCTGCCTCCCTAACCTCCCCACAAGAAAAGACTGCCTAAGCAACATTCTGGTGTTAGGCTGGGGTGAAAGCAGAGGTTCAAACTGCCACAGTCATGCACTGCAAGTCACTGCAGACATACATACATATAGCATGCCTCTTCACTCCTCAACCCAAACTGTCAAAGGCAGCTGCCTGTATGGATTCCTGAAGTGTGATTGTGAGGAAAGTGAAATGAATAATGACAACAGTAATGTATTTTACTTTTTGTTCCTAGACAGTACCTTGTCCCTACACAAACAATAGTAACCTTCTTTGTACACCTGTGAGGTCTGTGAGAAAAGTAAAATAATGACCACACTGTTCCGAGCACAAACACAAGCTATAATGACCTCATGTGCACACCTCTAAGGTTTGACTGTGATGAAAATTATAGTAGTAATAACCACACACACACACACACACACACACACACACACACACACACACACACACACACACCCTACAGCAGCTTCCTGTATGGACATATCCATGGCTGCAGCTGAGGGCAGAGGTCATTATCAGCATTATTTTAACAGGGTCATATCACAGCCTGTTCAGGTTAAAGAGCATAATCAGAAAATTAATACATTTTTTTCTCCTCATTTTTCCAAACCAGCAACAGTCAGGGGTGATTAAGTGAGCCACCTGTATCCATTTATGTAATCTGGGGAGCGGGTTCCCCAGATTCTTAGTAGATTTAAGTGTGTAAATGTTCTGTGACATATTTTATGCATCACTTTTGAAATATAATTACTTGTTAGCTACATTTTTTACTGATACCCAGAATAATAATGTGTGTGCTCTGCCATTACAGATAAAAATCACTGATACTTTTTACACACACACATACAAACACATGTGTGTGTGTGTATATATATATATATATATATATATATATATATATATATATATATACATATACACACACACACACACACACACACACACACACACACACACACACACACACACACACACACACACACACACACGTATAAGCCGTACTACTGGTATTGGCACACGAGATCAGTGACTGCTATTTAGCAGTTAACAAACAGTAGCAGGTGTAAGTCACTTTTATTTACCTCAATGAGAAATAATGCAAACATGTCACTGTCCCTTATTTCACAGACCTTCCCTGATTTTGTTCATAATTTTCATCTGTCCTTCATAAAAAGTTTGATTTGCTTGTGAATCATTCAGGACTACCTACAGTCAATAAATCCAGATGTCAGAGTTTTATAATTATTGAGCAAAAAATGCATGTTGATGCAAAATTTGTTATTTTATTAACTTTTAATTGAATTAGAGTAATATTTAAAACACGTTCCTGATTTTGAACCTTTATTTTGGTATTATTGGTATTGTGCTGAACTCTTCAACAAAGAAGTTGAGAGTTATAGTATCTGCTCTTTTGTCAGTCTTTATAAAACTCCTTGTAGGAGAAAACTATCCATGAAGATCAGAAGCATCAACTGTTCTTAAACTTCAAGGTATGCAATGAGATCAGTCACGCTGGTCTGATGATCTCTCTAGTGCTTACCTTGCCTATTCTTACCAGCTTAACAGAGTCATATCACAGCCTAATCAGGAAATGAATAACATTTTTACTCCTCATTTTTCCCCATTCAGCCTCAGCTTTTGTGGGGCCCCCACACAGTCAAGGATGATTAGGTGGGCCCCTTGCAGCCATGGGTATTGCAGGTACCTGAAGCTGGATATGTTAGTTCTAATGGAGAGCATGTCCACCAGCAGGGTTTAATGAAGCCAGGGGCACTATGTCAGTGGTAAAATATTTGATGGAATTGTGAAAACTGTTGCTTGATAAAACACTGTTACTATAACCAGTGGCATCTTTGAATTCTAAAGGAGATATATATAACGGTTATTACTCACCTGGTTTATTAAATATGAAAGATTCCTGTACTAGCTTTTGTTGTTTTGACAGACATGTTACAAAATATCAAGATAAGGTAACATGCAGTGGTTGGGGGCCCCCCGGGAACAGGGGGCCCCCAGCGACCGCAGGGTTTGCTGGTGCCTAAAGCCGGCTATGGTTGTAGTCCCTGTTCATTTCCAAGTTGTTGCTCTGCATCCATAGTGTAAAGGAACAGATGAAGATGATAAGTACATACTTTACTGTTTTTTTTTAATTCACATACTTTCAAGCCAGCTAATTTTCCAGGAAATTTCTATTTATGATGATGATATTTAAACTTAATTGACCTAAAACTCTAGGCCATTCTACTTACTACAGCAAAGATAATCTCTCTGTTCAACTTGAATTTCTTGATTGATACTCAGATAGGAATTTATGCAATTCTGCATGACTAAAATAGACTTCCTTTGCTAAAGTCCAAAGTCTTTTTGACATACCTGTGGCTAACAAAGAAAAAAGGTGTTAAAACATAAGGATTATCACATTTCCTTGACATTTACAGCATTCACAGCTGACATATTTAGATCTTTGTTTGAAATAATGATATATTAAATGAGCTGCTCATTCCATTCTCTGCATGCCAGGAATTTAGGTTTTATTGATGTCATAGTTGCCAGGTCAGCACAACAGATGTGAGGTTTTCATATTGATGCAATTAAGCCTCTGTAAGGCAGTGTGTCTTCCATCGTAGACATATTATCTCACTCCCCCAAGCAGTACTTTAATCTTGACTGGAGTAACATCTTAGGCTCAACAATCTTTTGCTTTGAAATAGTATTAAATGTTACTTTATTAAAAAAAATACCTTTTGCTTTTAATGTACGTAATTAAATGTGTATACTATTATTTAACTTTGTGCAATTTTGAAATAATTCAGGGTTAGACCATGCCTTGTCTGCAGCTTACAAACACCTGTTTCTGTATCACATGCTTGGTTAACCCTTTTAGTTAATAATGTTAGAGACTCAAGTGATTAATATAAATCAGAATAACTATATTCACCTATATGGTGCTGCAGTGGTATCACAAGGAATGGTAAAGGTGTCAGAGGGTGTTAAGATGGTAACTACCCTACCAGTAGTTTGCAGTGATACTTTTCACAAGTGTCATATGTAGCTGATTAGTAGGCACTGTGTTCACGATTCCCTCAGCTTCACCAGAACCCTGGCTCAAGCCTGGATAGAATTTACTAGAAGTCAGGCAATGGGAGGCATAATAGAGTGTCATGTGGTTGCATTCTATTTGGCTGAAAAGTGGGCATGATGTTGTGTGTAGAATCCCTAAATGCAGCTAGAGAGCTATCCACTGCAGCTGTGCTGCTTGCATGACAGGGTGTGCATCTGAAGTGGGTGGATTCTATTATCTTTTTATATTCTGTACGTCTGACTATGGGCAAAATTCCAACATAAATATGGTTTCCAGCAAACCAGAGTGAAGATGTACATTGTAGCACATTTATATTTTCAGTATACAAAACTCAGAGGTAGTGACCCCAGGAAAGTAACTACTAAATTACCAGACTGGTACCCAGTAAAGCCATCGGCTCGATTTTTAATGCTGTGAATTTTACTAAACAGGCAGAACTCAGGAGCTGCAATAGATCACCCATACACACACGTGTTTGAGTGCGTGTGTGTGTGTGTGTGGGACTGAATACATTTTAACTGCTGTTTGAACTGCTCACTGTAGACTGAAGTGCCTGCAGATAAAGTGAAAATGAAGCAGAAAGTAGAGAATTGTGGTGGCAGGTTTACCTTGATGCTAGCAGGAAACCTGGGTTGAATGAAACCATTTCCATTGGACCATTATTAAAATTAAAATTCAACAAAGTATGAATTTTATAAAGGGTTGTATATACACGCACATTTAATCCATTGTAGGGACATCACTTGTTTTAGGTTAACAATTCATATTATATTTGTATTTTATTTATAGACAATTTTAAATATTTTAATATTTATTTAAATATTTATTAATAAATTAACATGTAAATGCATATTTATTAAATATTTTATGAATGTTATGAATTAATTTATTTGGAGAAATGCAGGTTTTTGCACACTAGGGGGAGCCTAGTATCTGATTTTTAAAACACACACAACATCTCTGTGAAAACATAATGTGAATTATTTTTTTCATCTATGACAAAATATAGGATTTATTAATGTACATTTTTTTAACAAGAGATTAAGGTCCTAATTTGATTACATAAAAAGATTTCTTTAGGAGGTTAAATAAAGTGCAATAGTTTTTTTAAAGACACTGTTATTAATAATTCATTAGGTTAATGAATATTCATGATGGATTTAAGAACGGGGATTTGTTCATTTGAATAAATAGAGTTGGTTTGATAGGTTAATTAATTATAAATTGTGTATATAAATCAAATTGTATTGGGGTATGTGTATCTGATGAAGTCCTAATTATAGGGACGAAAACGCGATTGTGTTATATATGAAAAGTGTTAATGCGTTTGTCAGTCTGTTTTTCAGATTAAAGAAAGTGAAGTACGCTCTCCACTCTGTGCCTTTTTGACTCTTCAGCATCTCTTTTGTGGATTACTGGTTTTGACTGAGATTGCTACACAATTTTAATCAGTTGGTTTTTGATGTTTTGAGTCGAATCTGCACTGAGCTCTGGTGTATTATGGCTTCGGAGGGACAGGAAGAGACGGGCCAAGCTAGAAAGCTGATTGGGCAACTCACCGAACTCATTGACTTACTTACGCCTCTTTGTCGTAGCTTACTTCCTGCAAAAGCGATCAGAAGGTGGACTGCTAGAAGGGTATAGCGGACAAGCCACGAAAAGGAAAAGGGAGCTTATAGGCGAGGAGACTGGCGCCGGCGACCCTGGAGAAGTTAATTACACGTCTTTTGACCCTAGGAGAACACAGAGAGTCCTGGACTTTGAGGCAGGATTAAACGCTACTGAGAATGGTTCTTTGCTTGACAGAGGGGCCTGACCTAAAACGCATTTGGGAACCCAAGGTACTGTTTTCCCGAACCATAAGTCCACCAATGAGTGGTTAAGAAAAGAATATCATTTCAATTTGGACAATAACAATCATAATAACAAATGTTTAGATGGTGATTCATATGTAGTCAAGTTAGACAAACTTTATAAACTGATGTTACAACATAGAACGCTAACCATAGAAAATGGATATTTACATGAATGTTTGGTTAAAGAGATAGTCCCCAAGGGACTAAGGGTATATAAGTACCCAAACAATGTTCAGATAGGGTCTTTATTTCATCAAAGTTTGGTGAAGGTTTTTAACAAATGTAGATTGGATATAGTACAATTAATAATCGAAGAAAACGACAGAAAACAAATAACACTTGTAAATGAAATTAATGAGCTTGATTTGTGTATTAAAAAGGGCCTTATTTTTAGTATTGTAGAAGAAAGAGAAATATTTTAAAATAAGACAGGATGTTGATTCTAAGTGTGAAGTTACATTACAACGGAAAATTGGAAAATTAAATAGAGACATAAAGGAATATGCTGACAACAACAGCTACCCGAAACCTGCATTTTTTAATGATAGAAATAGATTTTATAATAATAAGGATACGAATGTAATAAGGATAGAACAAGACTATGATGAAGAATTCCCACCTTTACAAAGAATAGAACAAGAGCAGCAACATTCTCGGAATAGGATGGGAAATTTTCCAAAGGAGGGGGGGAAGGGGGAGGGGGAGATTTTATTACTAGATACCCCAGTCCCCGTAATTATTAATGATGTCCAACAGGAGATTATTGTTGAGAATAACATTAAATGTACATATGGTGGGTTCACGATTTACAATTTTAGTGATATTTTATTAAATAAAGAACATTTTAATCTTTTAAGTAAAGGTTTAAAATACAACCCAGTGAAAAAAAGTGATGCAACAAATACTATTTTAGATATTAAATTATTTATGAGAAAAATCAATTTATCTATTTTAGCATCTAAAGCTGGATTTAATAGAAGCAACACAGAAATGGTAGAATTGGTTAGGAGTTCCATTTTTAATTCTCCCCTGGTTCCACAACTAAGAAATCTTGAAAACGTTTTGGAAAAAGAAATAAGGAAGAAGAAAGGAAAGTACAGTGGTAAAAAAGGATATAAGAATAATCTGAATGAGGGTGAGTTCAAAGTATTGGAAGAATTACAAAGGAATCCTACATTAAGAATAATGAAACCTGATAAGGGAGGGGGGATAATTATTGTGGATAAAATGGCATATGAAGCTAAAATGCATGCTATACTGAATGATGAAAGGAAGTATTCAGTCGTTTCAAGAAATGAGATGTTAGTAGCATACAAAAAGATTGATCTATTATTGGAAGATTTGGTAATAGAGAAAGTGATTGACAACAAGATTTATAAGTATTTTGAAGTGAAGAATCCAAGGGTACCAACAATTTTTGGGATACCCAAAATTCATAAAAACCAGGACCCCCCCCCCTTTAGACCCATAGTTACTGCTGAGGGTGAGAAAACAGTCCCTTTGGCTAAATATGTGGATTATAAGGCCAAACATATATGGGTAGACAATAAAACAATTTTAAGGGATTCTTGGGATTTCCTTAGAGAACTCACACCAGATGTATATAAGAAAGATTTAATTTTCACTACAATTGATATTATTGACCTTTTTTCTAGTATTCCCCACAAGGAAGGGATGGAATACTTTGAAGAAATGGTATTCACTGATACAAAAATGACACACGAAGAGAAAATCACTACAGTGATATTAATGGACATCATACTGAAGAATAATTTCTTAGTTTTTAATGGGGAATACTATCAACAGAGATCAGGGGTGTCCATGGGAGCAGCATGCGCCCCCACTTTTGCTAACATTGTACTTTCCAAGTGGGAAGAGAAATTTGTTTTGAATTCTAGTTTTAACCAATACTGGCTTCTTTATTATAGATTTCTTGATGACATAATAATCTTTTGGACTGGGGGAAAAGAAAAATTTTTAGAGTTTATTAATTATATCAGCTCTACTACGAGTTTCTTGAGGTTTACATATGCCATAAATACAGAATTTATAAATTACCTAGATGTAGAAGTTTTTAAGAAAAATAATCAGTTTGAAACTAGGGTATACAGAAAGAATACATATTGTAATTCCTACCTACACTATGACAGCTTCCATCCTGCACATTGTAAGAAAAATATTGTAAAAGGGCAGTTTGTGAGAGGTTCCAGGATGACGAGTAGAGAGGTTGATTTCTTGGAAGAATGTAACAAGTTAGAAAATATGTTTTTAGATAGAGGCTACCCAAGGCAATTTATTAAAGAAATAAGAAAGGAAGTAGAAGCTGGGAGGTTAAATAAATTTCAACCTATAAAAGGACAGGTCGAGGACAGGAATACTGGTGGATCCAATAAAGAAGAAGAAGAAGGGGAAGAAGTATATAAAAAAAGATTGGTGGTTGAATTCAACACTTTTAATCATATTATAAAAGACATATTTAAGAAAGAATGGGATCAATTTCTAATATTTACTGATATGGAGGAAGTTAAAAAGATAGAACCACAAATAACATTTAGGAATCCACCAAATATAAGAAATAAGTTAGAAAGAATGAGTTACAGTAAAAAAGAGGTCAACAACAGGATAGGCACATTTAAATGCGGAAAATGTTCTCAATGTCCTCATATTATGAATAAACAAGAGATATTTATAGAGAGTAGGAACAAAAATATACGAAATAAATATATATATAATTGTAATACACAAGGGGTAGTTTACATATCAGTCTGCCAAAATTGTCAGTCATTTTATGTTGGAAAGACTGAGAGGGTGTTTAAAAGGCGTATTTATGAGCATTATTATGAAATTAGTAAGGCTAAGGAGACAAATGCACTATATAAGCATACTAAAAGTTGTGTAGGAGCTGAGTTTTTATTTTTTGTTTTAGAACAAATAAAACCAGATGCTAGGGGAGGTCCATGGGAAGAAATTTTAGAAAGTAGAGAATTGTGGTGGCAGGTTTACCTTGATGCTAGCAGGAAACCTGGGTTGAATGAAACCATTTCCATTGGACCATTATTAAAATTAAAATTCAACAAAGTATGAATTGTATAAAGGGTTGTATATACACACACATTTAATCCATTGTAGGGACATCACTTGTTTTAGGTTAACAATTCATATTATATTTGTATTATATTTATAGACAATTTTAAATATTTTAATATTTATTTAAGTATTTATTAATAAATTAACATGTAAATGTATATTTATTAAATATTTTATGAATGTTATGAATTAATTTATTTGGAGAAATGCAGGTTTTTACACACTAGGGGGAGCCTAGTATCTGATTTTTAAAACACACACAACATCACTGTGAAAACATAATGTGAATTATTTTTTTCATCTATGACAAAATATAGGATTTATTAATATACATTTTTTTAACAAGAGATTAAGGTCCTAATTTGATTACATAAAAAGATTTCTTTAGGAGGTTAAATAAAGTGCAATAGTTTTTTTAAAGACACTGTTATTAATAATTCATTAGGTTAATGAATATTCATGATGGATTTAAGAATGGGGATTTGTTCATTCGAATAAATAGAGTTGGTTTGATAGGTTAATTGATTATAAATTGTGTATATAAATCAAATTGTATTGGGGTATGTGTATCTGATGAAGTCCTAATTATAGGTACGAAAACACGATTGTGTTATATATGAAAAGCGTTAATGTGTTTGTCAGTCTGTTTTTCAGATTAAAGAAAGTGAAGTACGCTCTCCGCTCTGTGCCTTTTTGACTCTTCAGCATCTCTTTTGTGGATTACTGGTTTTGACTGAGATTGCTACACAACTTTAATCAGAAAATGAAGCAGTCTTACTGTGGGATCAGTGGAAGAGTAGAATGGAGGCCACAGGGGAGATTTTGGAAATACGAAAATAAAATGAAAACCTACACTTCTAAAAGGATATGCTAGTTTTGTGGTTGACTGGTGGAGGAGGGAATAGACAAGGCCCATGTAACAAAAGTTTTAGTATTTGCCTCTTGGAAGGCTTCACTGCTTATTGTGGTCTGTTTGCCCCCTGCATCCTGTTTGATGGTAATTTGTATCTGGCATGTGTTCCCCTTATGCATCTACAGTCACATGGCTTCATTGTTACCATTTACCTTTTCCACCCCACTAGATTTTCTGCTATATCGAAGTGGTTATATCCCATGCTAGTCATTATTGCTATAACAAATATTTGGCACAATCCTGCATGATATGCAATCCCTACACTTGTGGTGCAAGAACCATTTATCAATAATATAGCACAGTACTTTACTTCTCTAAGAACTCCATAAATCTATCCTATTACATGATGCCTACATGCTTATCAAGATAACAATATTAAAATAACTAAATACTGTATAATAAAGTAAAAGCTGGAAAACAAATGTTTACAGTTGTTATTGAATGGCTCAATATCCCAGTATATCTTTTTTATGCTTTTATCTAAAATAGTTCCTCTGGTTCATGTTTCAAAGTTGCTGTAGGATATGTAATTGTCGTTGGAAGAAGCATTTACATTCAGATTACATATTATGTAAGTATTTAATAATGTCCACATACACATATACACCCCCCCCCACAATCAGATGCAGAGGCAGAGAGATCATCTCTCTCAGACATATACAGAAATGTAGATGCACACACACACACACACACACACACACACACACACACACACACACACACACACACACACACACACACACACACACACACACACACAAATGTTCCCGGCAATTAAGCCACATTCCTGGTTGTGTACACATCAGATATCTTACTGTGATCAAATGAATGAAAAGATGCATACAGTGCATTGCATCTCCCTTACACAGAAATGCACAATCTCTTTCTCTTACACACATACCCTTCTAATAGCTAAAATTAAATGCATTATTTTTTAAGCATTTTTTTTATTAATTTAACATATTTACAGTACATACACAGAAAGGAAGAAATTCAACTTCACATATTGTTATACAATGATAGGAATACATTGAATCATCAAGGTAATCTTATGTAATTAACACATTAAGAATATTGGTATTATATAGCAACATTTCAAGGTTATCCCAGTAACTAAATGTCTTACTGTGATTTATAGATCTTATTCTGATAACTTCTTTTTCAGTTTTACATAGTATTTTTGTTAAATTTAAAAATTCCTTGAATGTAGGAACTAAGTTCCAGTTCCAATGTTTTGTAATAACTTTTCTGACAACTGCCAAAAGATCCCAAAAGAGTCTTTGCTCTTTGGCTTTTACAGATACAGGAAGTAGAACAAAATTCATTAGTATTACTAATCTAGTTAAACAATTATCAGGTCATAATCCCTTAAAAAAGTACTTATCTCTTCCCAATATACATTTCATTTTTCACAATCCATAAACATGTGTGGCCAATCAGCTTTTACATCTTTACTACATCTATAACAAACTGAAGAAGTCATTTTACTAAAGTTAGAGATTTTAAATGGAGTAAATATTCTATGTATATATTTCCATATAAAAACGTTCCAGTATAAACTTGAAGATTTTTGTCTAACTGATTTAAGTATCAAAGCTTTATTCTTAACATCTACTGAGTCATTCAGTCCACTATCTAAAAAATTCCAGAATTTTACATCAAAATTATGATTATTACTATTTATAAGGAACTTTTATAGCCTAGACAGGCTTCCTTTCTATAGCAATTGACCTTCAATAACAGCATGCATATATTAATATAAGGAGGGAATAATGTTCTGTTCTGCTTCACTCATATTATCCACAAATTCATTTAATTTCTTACTGATGGATAATATTAACTGATTAGCAGATACATTCATCTTACATTCTTCTATTAAATACTCTGGTGACTTAGCCTTTCCTTTTTCAAAACAATCAGACCACAATACTAATCACTTCCTTTTTAGTAAATTAATTTTAACATTGTTCTGAGTTTCCTTAAATCTAGAGGTATGTGCAATATGAAAGCACAAACATTTCCATTTTAATATAAATGAGGTTATAAAAACATATTTCTTAATTGTTTTAAAAAACTGATTTCATATATGCAGAATCTAAAGACTGAAATTAATTTCCTTCTAAGGTAAATTTTGTTAACCAGATGAAAGGATTATTACATATCTCTCATTTATCATCTTTAATAAACTTATAAAAATTTAGTATAATCTGCTCATAGATGGTTTTCCATTGACTAGTGTAGTTTGAGTCTCTCCAGAGTATAATAGAGTTAAAACTTGCAGCAATAGCATAAGATTCTATATCTGGTAAGCTAATACCACCTTACTCCATAATCTCATATGATTTCTATAAGAAATTCTCAGCTTTTTAGGATACCGTAAGAATGAAGTTAATGTTTTTTTTCATTTTCTTTAACATTTTTGTCAGATATTAAAGCTATTGAATGCAACACACACACACACACACACACACACACACACACACACACACACACACACACACATATATATATATATATATATATATATATATATATATATATATATATATATATATATATATATATATATATATATATTGGGTAATATAATCATTTTAATAAGCACTACCAAATTCTCTGAAAAAAACAACTTTTTAATAAAAGCAACACTTCAATTACATTTTCAAAATTATTATTAATAATCTTACTCACATCTGGATAGATTTTTAGTCCTAAAACTTTTATTTTTTTCATTTCCAATTATATTTATATTTTTCCTTAAACTTATTATCTAGTAACTGATTTAGCACTAAAGTTTCAGTTTTATTGTATTGAATTTCAGTAGCAAAAAATCAATCATTTTTTACAAGCTTTATTTAATGAATCTTTACCTTAACTAAAGCATTGATTATACTAAATGTAAATGAAGGTCCCTACCTGAATAAGACAAATATGTATTTGTTATGGGCAATACTTTCTATATCTAGGAAATGTGTAACCAGAAGGTGGAATTCAAATACACCCCCACCTTGGAAGAATTCTACACTTTACTGAAGACAACTTTGTCAATGGAAATAAAAATCGAAGAACTACAAATCTATCCCAGGCCATTGGTAAATAATCCTTGGAAGAAAGTTATATCTTTGTTGGACACTCTGCAATAATCAATATTGTATCTCTGATAACTGATCTGTTAATTCTATATTTAATAACATACAGTGTATATAATTGAAAGTCAGGCTATTGTAAATATTGTATATAGTTGTTTAAAATGATATTTAAAAATATTATGTAAATGTTATTTTAACTGAAAATAATTTTTTTGAAGAATTGCAGTAGCAATACTTCTTGAAACTTTTCAATTCCCTCATCTATTTCTTCAATCAAATAATTTAAATCTCCTACAGTTAGTAAAATATCTGCAAAAAGTTGTACTTTATATACTGATAATCTCTATTAATTGAGAATCCATCTAATTTTCCATTGCTCCTTAGCTAATAGTATACGAAGCAATGGAAACATTGATGGACTCCATCAAGTTTTCCATTGCTTCTTATACTATTAGCTAAGAGTTTGATAACTAATGCAAATAATAAAGAGGACAAGAGACACCCTTGTTTTGTGCCGTTGTTTAAAGTGAATCCTTGAGAAATGTAAGATCCAATTTTAACATATGCTTTGCAGTCTCTATACAATTTTTTCAATCTTCTTCTTACTGTTTTTTAATAATCTAATAAATTGTTCTGGAAATGCAAATGCTTCTAAAGTTTTAAATGAGCAGTTCCAATCTACGGAATCAAAAGTTCAATATCTAAGCTAATTTGGGCCAATTTCATGTTCATTCCATTTGCTAAATCTAAGATAGTTACTGCCTTTTTATATTATCATACATTAATCTATTGACTATAAATCCTGTTTGATCTTTATTAATTATCTACTATATCTGTTAATCTTATGGTGAAAATGGAAGTAAATATATTATAGTCTACATTTAATAATGGAATAGGTCTATAAGATGACACTAACTTATTAACCTTTCCTTGTTTAAGTATAAGTGAGATTACAGAAAATTTCCATGAGGGAGGAATTATTTCGTCACCCTGAATTATCATGAAAACATCACTCAATAATTCTAAAATATGTAATGGAAACAGACTATATAATTTCATACTTAAACCATCTAACCCTGGAGCTTTACCATTTTTACCTTTTTAAAAAGCTTCTTTAACTTCTATCAGGGTAATAGGCTTATTTAACTGAGATATTTGTTGGCCATGTAGTTTACAAGTAGCATTTTATTTAAATAACTTTCAATTTTGTAATCATCAGTGTCACTCGTTCATCTCAATTACAAATAATAAGAAGGCTTGGGGTTTTGTTCAGATGCATTAATGTATATAAACACATCAGGATGGATAGCAGCATCTTTTAATATGAAAGAACTAACAAACAGAGGTTGCATACATACATGTTCATATCTCAACAGCTAACTACCAAATGGCAGTCAGGTTTGTACATGCTCGGTATTTATACTCTAGTGTAAGTCCTTGGATAGCTTCTTAAAGGTATATACACATGCATATTGATCTACAATCAGGATATTATTTTTATTTTTATTAAGATCCTTATGGAATTAAAAAAAAATATTAAGCATTTACTCTATATATGAAATAAGCTTATTAGTGCGATGATTTCAGATATTATTGATTTGTGACTTTTTGCTCAACATAGTCAAAATGAAAAAGCAGCAAACCAAAGACCAAGTAGGAATGGGACCACAGAACTTATAAGCTTTCATTTGTTTAATAAAACACCATGAACTTCATCAGAATAAATACAAAAGCTTGAAACCGCCCTTTAAATACTTGTCATGTGCAAAAAATCAGCCAATGACAAAATGCTTCAAATAAATTATTTAAATAGCCCCTGTGATGTCATGAAAATTTAAAAATACACTACAATCTTTTTAAACATTGCATATGTATAAAAACATGAAAATGTATATATATATATATATATATATATATATATATATATATATATATAAACAGTCAGCAATAACAAACTACTACACAGTGTTTCATCAAATAAAGCCCATTTTGTGAACAGCTTGGCTCACTACATCAAAGCCTTTGTAACTGAAGAAAACACTTGATGTTAATAGTTTCATTTAGTCCTGGAGGGTTATCTGCTCTTAAAGCTATCTGCCATTTAGTTTCCCTACATTCTAATAAGGCTTTAAAATTACCCACCAAAGTACCACAAACTACTTTGTCTAAAACAAAGAATGTAAATTTCTTAAAATTGTTACATAATAAAACATGTTGTACCAGTGCATTATTCTTGTCTTTGTTTCTCACTGCCAACGCATGTTCATAAATCCTTCTACTCGGTGACCTGATGGTCTTGCCAACATAAAAACTGGTGAAAAAATTACATACTGCAAGATAATCAATGCCCACAGAATCACATGTCCTTTGCCCAAATAACGTTCTTAAAATGTTTCAACTCAAAAGAACCTGAATTGGCTATGTATCTACATTGCTTGGAATGACCACAAGCAAAAGTCCCAACAGGGTAATTTAAGACCATTGTGTGATGTCTTAGAAGTACTTTCAAGTATACTTCTTATGTTACATACCTTTTTATAAGTGAACAAAGGTTCATTACCCAGGACTTTCACCAATTCAAAATGTCCAAGCAACACCTTCCACTTTTCCTTAATAACACGCCTAATAATGTCCATTCCATCTGAAATGGGCAATGAGAAGGCAAGCTCAAACACCTTGCTGTTTTGATTCACCCTACTTGCTACACTGAAATTGCCTCTCAAAATGGGGCTAGCTAAACTGTCTCAGAGTTATAACTTCAGTAACAATGTTATGTAACCAAAACAAATCATATCCCCTGGCTGTAAAAAATCCAGTCAGTTTGTTAACCTCACCATCAAAAACAAAATCTTCACTGGTCAAATGACTCAGCCTTATAAGTTGTCCCTTGACAACCCCTCTTTTCATATGTTGGGGGTGAAGACTGCCCCTGTGCAGGTATTGATTGACAAAGGTAGATTTACTGTGGATACTACTACTGAAACTAAAACTGTCATCAAGTAGTTCCAAATGAATATCCAGGAAGTCTATTGTTTTCCCAAATCCTCCCAAGGTAAAGTTCAAAAAACTGGTTGAACAATTCAGGTCTTGCAAGAATAGCTGGAAACTGTCAAGGTTCCCTTGCCACAAAAAAAAAAACAAAAAAAAACAAATCATCAATGTAACACCTGTAAAATAAAATGTTCTTAGCCAAAGGATGTGTCACAAGAAATTTCATCTCCCTCATAGCCATAACTAGATTAGCAAAAGAGGGAGCTACTCTTGAACCCATGGCCACACCAGAGATTTGCTGAAAAATGCTAGTTCCAAACTTTAAAAAAAATTACTTTTCAAAATCATTTCCATCAAGGCACACAAAGTGTTGATCTTAACATTGTCAAAGTCAGTATAACCAGTCAAATATTCCCTAAATAAATCAATTCCAGCTTCTTGTTCTATGCTTGTATAAAGGGAAGTAACAACAAGTGTTATAAAAATATAGTTGATATATCTAAATTTTCCAAATTAAATTCATGTAACAACTCTAATAGATGCCATGAATCTTTTAAATAAAACCTTGAACTTTGAACAATAGGGTTCAAAATTTTATCTAACCAAATAGAAATTGGTTCAGTCTTAGAGTATGCTGCTGACACTATGGGTCTAAGGGGGAGGGGGTGCTTCTGCATTTGTGGACTTTAGGAATACCTAAGAGAACTGCTAACTTTGGATGTTCAACCTATAAAAACATGTATACTGAGTGTCCAATATTACATTGACAAAACAAATCAAATAATAAACTGTCAATACGCTTGAAACACAATAAAACTTCATTTATATTGACCTGTTTGTAGCTTCTATGGTCACTCAAAAGTTGCAGCATAGCATTTTCATAGTCCACAGTATGCATAATGACTAGGGCCCCACCCTTATCTGCCTTCATTACTCTCAGATTCTTGTTGGTAGTTAAGTCAATTAATATTTTCCTCTCTCCCTGAGTAAGATTATCAGTACTGTGAAACCATCTACTAATGCCCCTGAAATGCTGTTCACACAGTGTACCAAAAACTTGTAAGGAAGAGCATAAGGCAGGATTATAAGTACTTCTATATTTACATTGTTCTGTGGGTAAAACAGAAGTAGACAAACCATCAAAAATGAACTTCAAATTCAGCTTTCTTAAGTATAACTTAAAATCCACAAACAAATTTACTAGATTCACTTTGTTGGAAGGAATAAATGCAAAGCCACGTTGTAACACCTTATAGGTGTCATCCATTAAGCTAACATCAGACAAATTTAAAATGCCTATACAAAAATTTAAGTTCTCTTTTTGTTGTTTCTGTTCCTGTTGTCCCCTTTCTTCCCTTATTTTTTCTTGTGTGTGGCCTGAACCTTTTGACCACCTCAGGGTTCTCTGCAACCCTGATTTATCCACTAAAAAGGTCCATTGATTGTGGACACAGCAGCATCAACATTGGGAGCATTATTAACAACATTCATGTTGCCAACATCACACTGACTAGAACCAGAAATAGAAGCAACTGCCTCTGTAAGACCATTAGTACTATCAAATGCACCAGTTGGTTTCACAGTTTGTACTGATGTTAAATGTTTAGGTAAAGGATAGGCAGCCTTGTATTTATAGGCAGCCAAGTCCCTCTTCAATTTTCTTTGTTTCCTATTAATAATGGTCACCCTCTGCCTATTTACTTTGCTGGAAATGCCTCCATATAAAGTAGAAAAGCGCTGGAGACATTTGGACCCCCTAACTTCCATGTCCAAAGTTTCCATGTAAGTTTTTAAGTTAGTAATATTACATTTGTAATGGGCGACCAGCATTTTCATCAGGGCAACACCAGTACCATTAAAATGTTCAGTCAATTGCTGGTACAGAGTCCCCTTGTTGAACACAATTAGGAAATTTAAATAATCTTAAGCCACAAGCTACACAGCAGAGTCATACACATTCTTCTAAATAAGCCACTTCTAACTGCAAATAAATAATTTTTAAGGAAAGTTTTTCTAAAGAAAATTTGTCATTTTTGCAAATGTCAAACTCATCTGAGCAGCTACTTTCAATAGTGGCACTTACTTGTATTTCATGACTGTCTAATTTGAAGGGGTTTTCAAACTCACTAAAACATGAGAAACCACATCTTTATGTGAAATTGTGCTAGCTGAAATTCCACCAGCACCATTAGGATGAGAAACACCATCACTGGCTCCACTGAATGAAGAAACACCTCCGTCTTTATTTCCCTGAGCTAACTGACTAAGAGACTATTGTACTGAAGTTAGCACGCTACTAGCAATACTACTCTGTAGCTGAGCTCCTCCTCCTTGGTTACCTTGACCATGAGAAAAGCCTTCACAGATAGCAGCAATAATATTGTCCATGAAAGTTTTGTTAGACACAAGGGATTTGTCTAACACTGAATGGGTGGTTAAGTTCAATAAACAGTCCTATGTAAGCTCATTAAACGAACGAAAGCTTATAAGTTTTGTGTTCCGGTTCCTTCCTGGTCTTTGGTTTGCTGCTTCTGCATTTTTACTTTGTTCTCCGGAGTTGTTTAGCAGTTTTTTTTGCTTAACATCTTACTTTTATTAGCTAATCTATGTAGAGTTTTTGAAGTCATTGCATAACTATGCAATGTTATTTTTTCTAAAGCTACATATCTCCAGTTTATGCATTAAAACTGTTTTATATTTTGTCATTAATTTAATGATTTCAGTATTATCGAATTTCTTTGTTTTAAAACATCACATTGAATATTTAATATTGTGTTTCTAACAACTCTATATTACACTCTTTCAATTTATTACTAGCCCATCTTCCCATTCCATCTTTTTAAGGACTCCCATAGTATGACTTCACTAACCTCACCATTATCATTCAAGGATACAAATTCTTGATTTGTTCTTTAAGGTAACTCTTAAACTCTTTTAATTTCATCACATATACTGGGATTCTATAAATAATCTGAAATTTCCTTATATCCATTACTATATTAATACTTAGCACATTATGATCAGATAGAGGACAAGGAATAGTTTTAAAATAATTCACTTTAATAAGTAAATCTATACAGGCCTATTTATTATTTGCTGACTGGGAAAGTCTGACTAGGACAGACCCTATTTTCAGTGGAGGCCTGGGGAGAAATGCTGCAGACACATGTCTTTGGAATGTGGGAGGAAACTGGAGTACCTGGAAGAAACCCACGCAAATACAGGGAGTTCATGCAGACTCTACACAGAAGGTACCCCAGCCGAGAATCAAACCACAGAGCCTCTTGCTGTAAGGTGACAACATTAACCGGTTCACCACTCTGGCATATAGCCTATCAATTCTAGTTTGTGTCCCATGTGCATAAGAATAATGAGTGAAGAACAATGACTTACCTGATTTTACTAGTAAATTAACTAAATTATTACTACTAATCCATTTATTTAGTGCTTTTACTGATGCCCATATTCTAGCTTTATTCTGTTTACTTCTCTACTACATATGCAGTTAAAATTCCCTGTTGAAATTAAACTACCCTTCCAATTACTTTGTAGTAAGTTTAGATAATCTTTAGCCACTCTTGCAGCTATTACAGGGATCCAGTAAATTAGCTAATGTATAGAGTTTGCCATTATATTTAATTATTATAAATGTATACATTCCTTTAGGACCATTAAAGGATTCCATAACAGGCACTGAAGTTGATTTTTTCCAAAGTGTAGAGTTCCTCTCTTCTTTTTGTTAAAATAAGCAGGTTATAGCATTTCATAACCTAAGTTATTTAAATATTGCATATTTTTATCTATCAAGTGAGTCTCTTACAAGAATATAATTTCTCCTCTATTTAATTTTAGATATCTCGTTAATGATTTCCTTTTGCTACTATGATTTAGTCCATTTACATCAATAGATAATAGATTGAAACTGTACATACAATACATTTTAAAATATTTCTTTTAAAAGATATGACACATTTATCCACCATATTAATTTAATTATATACGAGTCTAATGTATTCCTCTGACACTAACTTGACATTTCAGATTTTTTTGATTTCTTCCTTTCTACAAACTAAACTATTAAAATTCAAAAATGACAAAAACAAAGACAAGTATACAACTATAAATGTATATAATACTAGTAAAACACAACATACCATGGATGCCAAAGTTCCTAGTCTGCCTATTGAATAGTCAAACTAGTAAACTATTGTTCTATCTAGCAACATCTAAAAATTCATCCAAAAGACTAGCCAAAAGCTACCGTGACTTACAAATAATTAATATAATACAATTTTACATAAAGGTCAAAATAATAAGAGACTATTAATTTAGTTATATATTTTGCCACTTAATACTATTTCTCCCATTACCAAATACAAGTTTAATAATCTTCTTATATTAATCATAGACATTAAATAATCTAACAAATAGTATACTATACCCCTATTTATATAATAGTAGTATAAATTATCCATTTAATATTCTTAAATTATTCACTCATTAAACATTATTACAACTAGATCTCTAAGTATAACAGAGCGGGACCTGAAGAGATAAAGACATCTGTAAACTTACAGATCACAGGCAATCTTATCATACTAAACTATAATACAAAAGAGAGATCAATGTACATATATATTTATTGTGCCAAAAGACACACACCATACATCTCAACTGTCGAGATTTTCACAGAATGTCCAGACTTTTGCCCCATATTTTTGGCCTGTTCTTCATAAAATTTGTGGTTTTCCGGCAAATTATTGAAGTTTGTCATCACTAATTAATAATAAATAATGAAAGATATTTGAGTTTCAAGCTTCATTTCCTTCAGAAAATGCATAATAATTCAAAACCTGCTATTCTAGCACGATACACACATATTTTATAATGCTAACAGAAACTCTAAATAAGTTTTTAAAGTACAAGTGTACATATTTAAATTTCTGTAATATTCTCAACACATCAAATATCAACATATTTTTAAAAAAGTTAGCTTATTAAACGACTTCATAAAAATATGCACATTACTGAGGTGGAGGAGAATATCTTACTGTTTCTATGGAGTTAAAAAAAAGAATTACAGTCTATATTGTAGTCAAAAGTTACAAAATCTTCAATTTAAGCCCAATTCTCCTTTTCCAGATTCAAACATATTGAAAACTCTGCTCTACTTTTTATCAAAAATCTGCTTTACTTTCTATCAAAATGAATGTACTGATTCAGCAATAAAACACTCATGTTTCAACTTTGACTTATTTATTTCAAGTAGTCTTAGTGAATCTAGTAACATTCAACATGTAAAAAGCTTCAGAGTTAACATGACCAAGTTTTAAGTTTCAGCTTTCTTATTATTTTGAAATACTTAATGGGATTTTCTATATAAAGTATATGAGATCATGTACATTAACATTTTTGTCATATACAGATATATCCAATCGACATCTTTCTTAAAAGCAGTTTATTTAAATATATTTTTGTTTTATTTTCCCACCAGTATTCTACTTTATTCTATATATCTTGTATTTCTAAAATCTCCAATCAAAGAGCTATGTAGTCATGAGTTCTCTATTAAATACTATAGTATGTGTACATCTTTCTTAATTTACTGATACTGCTCTTTTATTAATCTTACATAGTAGATATTGCATTCCTTGTGTATATGCATATTCATACGATGTTTATTTTTATTAATTCTAATATTGCAAGCAATCTTAACTACATATAAAATAATTCCTGCTTTTTAATGTAAATACATGTGTTTAGTGATTGTGATTGCTATTCTGATCTAAGCTTTATATGCTTACATCAGAATCTGGCTACAGCATGTGAAAATGACAACTAACAGCACACAGTAGTTGCTAAGTTCCTCTATAAGTTTAACAAATTATATGTTACAACATTACTATGTATTATATATATAATATGTTATAACATTACTATAACTTTTGTCTTACCAATTCTTTACTTCTAAGAAAAGAAAAGGTGTTATTTTGAGTAGATTTTTCGCATATATACTTGAGAAAAGAAAAAAAATAGAAAGTTATTTTTCTTCTTTCACAGACATCAGTGATGAACTTTGACCTATAATTTCTTCAGCACAGCTGGCAGGAAAATTGCAGCATTCTGGAGAGATGGAACATTCTTTTAACCTCAAGCTTTCTCAGCATGTCTGTTGTTTCATAAATGACCTGAAAAAGGAATGTGTTACACAGGAAGAAGGAAAACAAAATCACCATCACTTTAACACTTCCAATTAGCATATTACTCAGATCTGACATTCAGTTGACTGAGCAATGCACATACTAAGTGATATTGAATAAATAAAATAAAATTCTTAACTTATATAGATTTAACGTTACCAATTCTATTGCTTATAATATAATGACATTTTATTACAGAAAGCATTTAACATTTACAAACACACTTATAGGTTTAGTTAAATTAAATACATTAACCCCAGGATTTAATGAAATCCATGTAGGCACAGTGTAGAGCCTACATGGAATGTTACCGTGTCTGTGTACATGATTCCCCCTTGGCAGTGGGCCATGCATATTAATGATGGTGCATTGTTAAGGGAGAGCCGAGGAACACGATTATTGAATCGGTGCAGGGGTGGTGTTGTGATAACCATGTCTGCGAAGGAGTAAGAAACTCCCTGTATTGTGTTAGTGTATTATTTTTATCTAAATTTATTTTTTAAAAAGCATATTTGCACGGTGCAGCATGGAGCACAACAATGCTAAGCGGCACTCACAGATAAGACAGCAGACAACTGCCAGACATCTAAAAATAGAAATTGGATGACATTAATTACTTATTCAAATGTGATGTTTAAGCATATCTAACTGTGTTTGCACTGTGCAGTGCTCAGCACTGCTTATAAGTAGTTCAGTGGTATATGTGAAGGTATACCAGATCTTTTAATATCCATATAGCTAAATGGGTAGAGTGATGGCTTCATGTGCAGTAGGTCCAGGGTTTGAATGCATGGAAGGGAAATTAGTATTTAATTTTAAATGACTAATTTAAAATATGGCTCTGCTGCACTCTGCTAAGTTCTGCTTAGACCTGCTAAGCACCACATAAACATTTATTTATTTATTTATTTATTTATATTTGTTTACCAGGAAATTCCCACTGGATGCAGGTCCTTTTTCAGCGGATGCCCGAGGAGAAAAGCTCCACATCATGTACATGATAAATAGAGATACAATGTTGCAGCAATAGTAAACAATATTACAGGTTGTTGGCTTTAATACAATAACAAGATATTGATTATCAGCAGTATATACAGTAAATGTTGCAAGTTAAGATAGTTTCTTGTTGTTTATAATATTAGTAACAAAGTTGTCAGACAAGATTTTAAAGTATGTAAAGACAACTAGCTAAGTCTGACTGTGGTTAGTAGTGGCAGTAGTATAGTTGGGTTAAGAGTCTAGGTGGGGGGGGGGGTAAGGATGTGGGTGCTAGTCTGGATTAGAACAAGGACAAAGCCAGTGCAAATTTAAGTGAAATTTGAGTGTAGTCCTGAAAAGGCTGCTGGAAGGTAGAGTAGTTAGGTGGAAGATTGTTCCAAAGTTTAGATATGGTACATGAAAATATGGCTTCTCCTGCTGAGTTTTGGGTTTGATAACAGTGAGTTGATTTTTGTTGCTTGATCTTAGGGGCCTAGTGGAGTGATAGGGTTGGAGAAGGGTTTGAAGGGAAGGGATGTTAAGGGGGTGGTTAATAAGTTTATGAGCGAGAGTGAGTTGATTAAAGTGAAGGGGTTGTGGGAGTTCTAGCCAGTTTAGTTCTTTATGGGAGATACAATGATGGCTGTGGTAGGAGGTTCCAGTGGCAAATTTAGCAATTTTGTTGAAACAAGCATCCAGCTTGTGTAGGTCTGTCTGTCTAAGGTTGGTAAGTATAGGGGATGCATAGAGTAGGGTGGAGATTAGCTAGGAATTGGCTATGGAGATTCTAGCCACCTTGGTTATGAATTGGCGACTTCGATATAATGCACCAAGTTTCTTGTGAACTTTTTTTATTGTGAGAGATATGTGGGTGTGGAATCTAAGTTTGTTGTCGAATTCCACACTGAGTAATTTTCTGTGTTCTGATGGAGAGATGATGGTATTGTTTTTGGCAAGAATGTTGAAGTGGGGGTGCTTTGGGTGGCTTTGGAAGGTTGGAACAGGAGAAGTTTTGTCTTACTTGGGTTGAGTAGGAGCTGAGCATTGGATAGCCAGCTTTCTACAGAAGAGAATGATTACTGTGTGATTTGTTGTAGTTCTGGTAGAGTGAGGGCAGAGCAGAGGAGAGTAGCGTCATCTGCATACTGTATAAGAGATGCTTGTGTGGTGGCAGTATGTAGGTTGTTAGTGAAAAGTGAGAACAGCAAAGGGCCAAGGATAGACCCTTGGGGAACTCCGAGAGTAACTGGGAGGCGAGGTGATAGGTTATCGTCCCAGATTATGATTGCTGGCATCCATGTAGATAGCTGTGGAACCAGTTGCAGGCTGATTGTGAGAAGGAAAGGTTGGGGAGAGTAGAGAGTAGTAGCTCATGAGATACCATGTCAAAAGCCTTTGAGAGATCTAGAAATACGGCAATAGAGAAGAGGCCATTGTTTTTGTGATGAAGTATATTGTTGGTGAAAGAGAGCAGAGTGGAGGGAGTACTGTGATATGACCTGAAACCATGTTGGGTTTTGGAGAGGAGATTATTAGCTAGGAGGTAGTTGGAGACCTGGGAGTTGATACATTTTTCAAGTGTGTTGGAGAGAGGGGAGAGGATAGCAATGGGGCGGTAATTGGAGAGGTCGGTGGAGGGGGTGCCTTCTTGGAGGGGAATGATGTGGGATATTTTCCATATCAAGGGAACATAGCCTTCTGTTATGGAATGGTTGATTAGAATTGAAATTGGGTAGGCTAGTGTATCAGCTGCAATTTTCTAGTATTCAGAGAGGAGGTTGTCAGCTGCAAGTTTGGTGGGTTTAAGTTTTGACAATAGACTTTTTATGTTGGAGCTAGGTACTGAGGTGAAGAAAAGAGGAGTGGGGGTTTAGGGTTAGGAGTTGGGGAGCTATTGTAGGGAATTGTTTGTTTAGAGATGTTATAGTTTCACTGAAGTGTTTGTTGAAGGATTCAGCAATACTTCTGGAAGAGAGGGGAAAGAATGGCTGGGGGTATCAACCTTCCCTGAGTGGAGGATAGTGTTAATAGTGGACTAGAATTGCTTAGGGTTGTGTTTGATAGAGTTTAGGGTGGATTTATAGTAGAGGGATTTGTCTAATTTTATATGGTTTTTGGCTTTATTGCGCAGTTCAAGGAATGATTGCTTGAGTTATTTTTTGTTAGTCATTAGTGCTCCCATTAGGGTTCTGGTGGTCCTTTGTAACCATGGGGCATGCCTGGATCTGACTTTGGCATTTCTTACAGGAGTATGGGTGTTTAAGATGGAGAGGAAGGTACTGTTGAAGAAGTGGACAACCTCATCTAGGTTGAGGTATTTTAGTGGCGACCAGTTAATTTTTTGCAGGGAGGAGATGAAGGAGTTGGGGTTGAAGTTGGACTTGTTCCGTATTTGCCTGTGGATAATGGGCTTGTGTGTGGTGCCGAATTAGGAAAGTGGGGGAGTGGTCACTAAGACTGTCAGGTAAGCAGCCTGCTAGGTAAGAGTGAGGGGCTTTGTTGACTAGGATCCAGTCAAGTAAGGTATGATTGTTAGGGTTTTTGTTGATTCGGGTAGGGGATTGGATGAGTTGAGTGAACCCATGGAGGTTAAGGTGAATGGTTGGGAGATTGTTATTACAGCATAGCCAGTTGATGTTAAAGTTGCCGAGAATTATGGTTTCCTGGGGTAGAGATAGAGTAACCCAGCTCAGGAGATTTTCTGGAGGTGTAATATTTTGCCCTGGTGGGAAATAGCATCCTATGATATTGATTGTTTTGTTTTGGGTTTAGTTTGAAATTTGCATAAAGGATTTCTTCATTGTTGCGGTGAGGGGCAGATGAGTTCAGGAGTTGAATATTGAGGTGATGTTTAAATAGTGCTACACCACCTCCTTTTTTGGACAATCTGTCTATGCAAAGGATGTTGTATTCAGGTGGAAGTATATACTCACTTTTGATGTGAGGTTTGAGCCAGGTTTCAGTTAGGAAGAGAATATCTAGGGAATATATGCTTATGCTGGCATGTAGTTCTTGGATTTTATTGCATATGCATCTGATGTTTAGGGACATTATAAATAGGTCTGTTGTTTTATTGTTGGCTAGGAGTTGAGTTGTGGGAGGGTTGCTTGGATTAGGGTTTGTGGTTGGGTGGAATTTGGGAGGACCAGGGTTTGGATGGATGTCTCCAAGGCTAGTTTATAGAGGGTGTTTAGGGAATGTTTTATATACATAGTAAATTGCTTATGGTATCTTAGGGATATTTTATTTTTGAGTGTGTTAGATGTCTGGTGATGGAGTGTGTGTATTGGGAGGATGTTTTTGGTGGCAGAGGTTGTGTAGTTATAGTGTAAATGTTTGAGGGAGGGTATTGAGAGAGTACAGTGGAAGTTGTTGGGGCATGTGACTGTGGAGCCTTGGTAGGATGTAAATGTGAGCTAGAACTACGCAGGTTAGGACTGTTATTATATTAGGTAGTAGCATGATTGTGTTGGATGTAGGGGGGAAGGGTGACTAGTGGTGTAGCCTAATTAGTGGTAATTAGGGGTGGGGTTAAGGCTAAGAATAAATGTAGATGTACTGGGGCTGGGTGGGAATAGGGGGCAGGGAGGGGAGCGAAGTGAGCATAGTGGGCCAGAACCCCCATGCTAAAGATTGCAGTGCAAGTGTCTAAATAGCCAAATTGTAAGGAGTTATTGGAATCTAGTAGGGAAAAACAATCTATAGACCTGATTTCAGCTGTGTCCTTTCTGGGTAGATACCTAGTTTGAAGAAGACAAAAAGTGGCAGTTTAATACCTTTTTGCCTCTATTTTACACATGGGCAATTCCAGTGTATCTACTGGGTTACTTTTTTTTGCCTAGAACTTTATCCTGGTTTACTGATAACTAAAAAGAAAAAGTTAACTGAGGAATGTATTTACAGCTGATGGGGGTGGGGGAGCAGCTGCTGTCCCTAGCCATGGGTAGAGCCAGTTATTTCTGCTTTAGACCAGGTACTTTCTACAGCAGCAGGCTAAGAGGGGGAAAGTAGCTAGAGACCTACAGTAACCTATCTTCTTTCCAAAGCCATTGAGTCCTTGTGGCTGGTTTCTTCACTGCAGATGTGGCCAATGACCAAGGATTCAGTAAGTGGGGGACTGAGAGAGAACCCGTTTGCAGGGACAGTAGTCAGTAAATGAAAAGATGGAGACAAAAACAATTATTTTGTTAAGGTCTCTGAAAGTGGAATGAATGAGAAGTGCTGTAAAAAGTAACTGAAATAATAAATTATCACCCATGCAGGAAGGGTACTGGGTTTAAGAGTAGCAGCACATTACACTATTTACACAGGTACAAAGTGTTTAGTACAAAAGGCTCAGGCAACTGTTATGCATTCACATATGAAGCCCTTGACATAAAAGAAATACCTTATTTAGTGTTATTTACCAGATAATTTAGGTAGCCCATGAAGTTAAAGAGACAGTTCTATCACAGATATAGCAGTAGTAAACTATCACAGCAATTGTTTATAACAGTACTTAAATATTGCAGCACAGACATTTACATATCTACATTGCTATATTTCTCATGGTACAGCAGTTAAAACAACTAAGGATCGCTCTGACTTGGCAGCAAAACAGGACTTTTAGCCGTAATTTGTTGTTCTGTATTTAACTTATGCTTTCCTTCAAACTGAATTACAGAACACTCAGTCACACTGCTTAGCATCTATTTTAACTAAAATGTATGTACTAAACAAAAGTGATGAGGAGTAGCAACCCAGTTTGATACTATAGCATCTGTAAGTGCTAGCAGCATGAAGCACACTAAGCACCAAATCAGACAGGAAAATAATACATTGTAACACTTTGTCTACAACTTGTATAAATAGGAGACCAGTTCTGCAGCAGTAAATATGCTGACAGTAACAAAGCAATATTGAACATGATAACGGCTGTCAATGTTTATGTGCTACTCGGCTCTGCTTGGCTGGTTTGCACACTGCTAAGCTCCTCTAAGACTCGGTTCTGTGAGTTTTTACACTTCTTAGCTCAGCTGTTCTGGTTTGCATGGTGCTAAGTGATGCAGCTCTTTTTTAAATGTTGCCCAATGACATGTAAGGGTGGGAAAACAGTCTATATTAAGCCCAAAAGGCAGGAATACAGCAGAATCCATTGGAGTTCTTCCTCATATGGGTGCTATGGCTGTTGTTGGTGAAGGTACATGCTTTTGGATGCAGTGTTGGGGCATTCTGCAGTCCAGGGTCATGGTTGGACTCCTAGTTAAAAAACATGATGACCGGCTGCTGCAGGGAGGTTTCCAGGGCTCAGAGTATAAGGCAGAGGCCTGAGACCGGCTGGCCAGAGAACTCACCATTGTTATTGGTATCCCCGCAGAGGTGAACAGTGTTGTCACCACCATGATGACCTGAAACAATGAAAGGAAGAACTCTTGGACACCTGGGTTCAAGAAGCTCAGACAGGGAATGCACCACAAGTATGGAAGCAATTTTACCTCTGTTTCACCAATGTCTAATCTGAATGTCTGCAAAACTGGCATGCAGAGGTTCATAGGTTCATAGGTGTATACTAGGCTAATGGCCCTGGAGCCATTACAAGCCTAGCCCATAGGATTACCCTGGCGCCATGCCACCCAACCTTAGTTCCTAGTGCCTCTGTCGAGTAGAGCCACTGGAGTGATCCCCGGGGTGAATTTTCCATTTCCCATCCACTCATCAAGATTTCTCTTGAAGAGGGCCAGTGAGGTGCTCTGCTTGACATGTATGGGAAGTCTATTTCATAGCATGGGCAGTCTCTGGGTTATGAACCTGTCCCTCCAGCATGTTCTGTTGATTGTGGTAGTGAGGTTCAGGTCTCTGGAGCATAATGGTGTGCTTCTCTCCCAACAATTGCAGAAGAGAGGGCTTTCAATGTCAAGTTGCATGCTGGGTGCCTGACCACGTTGCACTGTGAGAGTGGTGAGTATGGATGTATTATGCTAACTGTAGTGAAATAAACAAGAAAGGGTAAAACATTATCTGCATTAAAGTATATGCAATAAAGTATGTAGTGTATTAAATATGGAATTAGAGCTGTATTGCAAGAAATGAATAATGCCAACTGTTGTGCAGTAAAAACATGAAACAATACCAGTAACTGTATTAAAGTATATTTGCAGAAGAGCTGTATGTATTCAGGCTGTAAGGTAAGGTGCTGTAGTCATGTATAACACTCTAATAGCTGTAGAATGCAAATCTAGTGGTTGCTAGTTGTATTGTTTAAATTATATAGTACTGTTCAAGGCTGTCTCTAGGTCAATATTGTTCAAATAATGCTCTGTCATCCACAAACAAAAGGTAATCAAGGTATATGGGTAAGGTAGCCTACTCCATGAACTGATATTGTTTGTTGACTTCACAGATATTTCAGACCACTAACAATAAATTGTATATACCGGCATTGTTTATACTGATATATAGCTTACCTACTATCTGTGCTATTCTTGTATTTCATGCATGTGTATTCTGCTGTCAGGCTCCAGGGCCATTAGCCTAGTACACACCTATGAACCTATATATAGCAAGAAACTTCCGACTCTCCACATTTAAAAAACTTCACTTTTTATTTATAAAAACAAACAGAAGGTCTTTATCAGACAATTTGAATAGAAAATATCAGCAAATTTATAGGGAGGCTCAGCCAATAGACAATTTCCTTGAATTAATCAATTAACTACATATGTAATTAAGAAAACATTTAAGCATTCAGAAATTTAAAGGAAAACTGTTTTTTTAAAAACTCCTGATTTAAAAACGTATAATAAAACACATGGACAAAGATACTTATAGAATAGAATAGAATAAACCCTACATGACGCTTCAGAAACTTTCAAAGGTTCATTACAACTGAGCAAATGTTCCTTATTCTAAGCGTATTGTAAAACAATATTGTGAGACAACCAAACTTATTATTTGATGCAAACTGTTCTAGCATAAATCATTAGATAACTTATGCGACATTTATAACTCACTTAAAATGTAGAGCTGCTCACATTATTCCTTAATGAAAATCTTTGGAAAAATGTTTTTTTTACACCTATGAACCTATGAACCTCTGCATACCAGTTTTGCAGACATTCAGATTAGATATTGGTGAAACAGAGGTAAAATTGCTTCCATACGTGTGGTGCATTCCCTGCCTGAGCTTCTTGAACCCATTCTGCACTCACTACAGTATAACACTGTAGAAGTACTGCCTTTTCATATTTTGGTTCCAGGTAAGTTCTAGGCAAATATCAGTTAGTCAGTACTCAGCAATGACTCAGTAGTTCAGTTTGTTAAATGCTCTGTATATAGTACATTTTTGACACACACACAGACCAGGGCTCAAATCCAGTGCTATGCAGCACTAAATATTACAGTAATAGTCCCGTAATGCTCACAAATTCTCTCTGCACAGGAACTACAGGTAAATGGGTGAGGTAGCCTATATTATGAGTAGATAATTGTGTGTTTAGATTTCCCAGACTGTTAAAATCATTAGCAAGACTGTGAAAAATCAGCAATGTGCAGTCAGAAATAATATGTGTAATCCTTGTATGGCTGGAGTGTCTGTTAAAAGTTGCTGCAGTCAATTAATGCATTCCATGCAGATGTCCCCTGCCATCACTGCTATTGGGTTCTATTCCCATGCTTGCCAACCAAGGTATGATTGCTGTTTAGTATCTGTACAGTACACATAAATGTCTCTCAAGTGTCACAATTTCACGTTATGTTGTTAATAGTGCATAATCCACCTGTTACAGGAATACGATGGCAATGAGTACCTAGAGTGCAAAGTATCACTATTTCAGCCCACAGAATATCTTGGTAGTTATATAGGTTCACCTGATGTGCAAATGTTCTGCATAGGTGTGTACCCACAGTTGTTACCGTTTGGCCCATAGTGTCCCATGCATATAGCTTGAGAGGTATGTAAATGCTATATCAGCTACAGGAGACTTGTACTCACTGTACACATAAAGAAAATACAGACCTATACAGTAGATAGTAGTACTGTTGTCAAAGAAGTAAGCTGCGATGTTACTAAAGGACTGATTTTCTCTCTCTCTCCCCACTCCTTATCTTCATTTATTTATTGCTATTATTCATTGGTTAGTGTTTATATGTTGTTACATTAACTGTTTTTTTGGGGCATGTGTTTGATTATTGTTATGTATTATAATGGATGCATATTAACATATCTTATTAAGTTACCTCTTTTGCTGGTCTTATGGTGTAACTGTTACTGATGTGCTGTTATACTGACTGCTCCTTTATTTATTGTTGTGTTTCACATAATATGCATTGATACATTATTATGTTAATTCCAATGTTCTACCATGATGTTATAACTAACAATGTTTTGTTAACAACTAACCTATACTTATTGCTATACTTCCATTACCACAGCATGTTGGAGTAGGCCAGTTCCTGGTGATCTGCTTACCTTGACTAAATTGGCCATGGAACCAGGTCCTAGCACATCTGGGAACCATGCCATTGGTGCCCCCTGCTCCACCCCTGCACCATATGTTCATAGGTGCATAGGTGTGTACTAGACTAATGGTCCTGGGGCCTTTCCAAGCCTAGTCATAGGATTACCCTGGCATAGTGCCACCTGACCTTAGTTCCCAGTGCCACTGAAGTTATCCCCACTATAACTTTGCATATCAGGCTTGTCAGTCTAATAGGGCGATAGTTCCCAGGGTCTGTAGTCACTCCTCCTTTGTGGAGAGGGATGGCTGTAGCAGTGCACCATTTGGTAGGGACAAAGCCCAAGGTGAAGCTGCGATTGAACAGGGCACACAGGTGAGATGCCAGTTCACTCTGTAGTTCATGTAGAACACAGCCAGGGATATTGTCAGGTCCCATAGAAGCTGTATTCTTGGCCTTGGACAGTGCTGTTTTAACCTGTGCAGCAGTAATACTGGGTGCCTGGCAATCTTCTGGTATTGTGATTGGTCCTTTAGGGAGGAGAGAGGGGTAAAGTTGGCACTGAATCTGTCAGTAGCTCAGAGCAAATCTGATTCTTTTGCATAACTATAGAAGGCCTTGTGGTTGTCTTTACTATCTGCTGCAATTCTGTTTTCATAGCTAGCTTTAGAGGATTTGATGAGGGATCTCAACTTTTTGTTGAGGCTGTTAAAGGAGTTTTTCCATCCTTAGGACTTCACCTTATTCCACATCAGTTTCCTCCTTCTGTAGTAGAGTTTGTTTATGGCAGGGGACCACCAGATTGGCTTCCTTTTTTTGGAGGACAGTGTCTTGGTTCTATTGGGTATGGCGAGAAACATGCATTTGTGTACTTGTTTGTACAATGCATTGGTGTATGATTCAGTGGTCATACAACTATTCTCCATTTGCATAGGTACCATGAAGTTAGCCATCTCTGTTTTTAGGAGGCCAAAGTTAGCTTTGGAGAAGTTTTTCATGGTGGTTACCTTTGCGGGGGGTGGGGGTTGGGAGGGATGTGGATTTCCAGGGTGATTAGTTTGTGGTCGGATTTAACCAGGGAGGAAATGACTACTGGTGTAGAGCAACGGTGGTCCATGTTAGTAATGACCAGGTCAAGGATGTTGCTACCTCTAGTGGGGGTAAGAATGAGCTGGTTCAGGGCAAGTGTATTGATACATGAGTAGTTTTCTCAGTTAATGGATGGGTAGTTGAAGTCGCCTAGTAATAGAGCATTAGGTTGGACTCTAATGTTCTCCAGGGTGCTTAGGAACATGGAGTGTGAGTCTTGGGAAATGGTTGGGGACCTATAACAGGCTACGACCTGAATCGCTGTCTTACCCAGTGTTAGCTGCACCTGAAGTATCTTTGATGTGTTATGTTGGGCTACCAGTCTGGAGGTGTGTGCATCCTTTTTGAATATGGAAAAAACACCACCTTTGGAGCTTCAGTCCAAGCTCTGGGTCCTAAAGGTGTGGATTGAGTTGTAGCCTGATAGTGCAGGGGTGCTTTCTGGTGCCTTGAATCAGGTCTCTGTTACAGCACAAATGTAGATGTTCTCCATTTTAAGGAGTGCTTCAAGCGAGTGCATTTTGAGATTTGGACTTCTAGCATTGAGCAGCATGACCCTCAGATTGCATTTGTTTGTAGCTGTTGCATTGGTAATTTGGTCTTTGGAACACCAACTAAAAAGGCACTATAGGGGTGGCAAGAGCCTTGGCCAGTATCCAGAAGCCCAGGGGTGACAGATGCAGGTCATCTCTGGCAAAGCATCAAGGTCTGTCAATCATGTCATCCCAGGCAGACAGATACTAGATCCCCTTAGAATGACACCAGAAACTTAGCCAATTGCTGAAATCAATCATTTTCTGCTGGTACTGTGGTATCATTCTGGGTGATGGTAGGATGCTGCTCAGGGCTAGGGTCATACTCGCCTGGGCTACATAATCTGAGAGCTCCTTCATGTCTCTTTTCATGTAGTCTAGGGAGGTACACCACAGATCATCCACACCCACATGTACAATGACAGTTTGGGTGGAACCACCTCAGGGGGTGCGGCCTGGATTCCCCTGGGAGCGGTGGTGGATGGGCTGCAGTTACCCATGATCAACTGCTGATTATGGTGTGCAGGATTGTTCAGTGGTGCTATGAATGCCACCTGTGCCAGATTAAGACCACTCTGGCTGACCTGGTGGGTCAGGCTCGCCCTGGTGCTCAGCCTCCAGCACAGCCAACCTCAGGGCAGTGAAGGAGCAGTGTCAACTGTCCCATGGGTGGTGATGTGAGTCATGCTGCTGCCATCTGGAGGCATGTGTGACTTGGATTCCGCAACACCCTCTCCATCCCAGGTGCTTACCCCCCATCTGTCAGATAATGTCTCTGTCTGCTGTCTTGTCTGTCTACAAACGCATCCTCTCCTACCCAATTTACCTCTCCACATGTTCCTCCCCCTACATTCTACTCTCACCTTAAACAAATGGGCACCTGTCCCAAAAAAAATCACCCCATACATAGCTCTCCATGTTGCACACTTATCCACCGGACTTGGCTTGACAACACAGTTATGTTGCCCTCACCCCTCTCTCTGAGGTTTGAGAGTCCAACTTCATTTACAAAATCTGTTAAAATGCACAGCTGTTGCTGTACAAGATATGGATAGCTATGCTTTTTTCCTACACCCTTTCTGCACATCCCTAACTGCCTTTCACTATGTCCCCCCCCCCACTTGCCCCAATTTCACCACTTTCCTATCACCCCCTTTTCTTTTCTTTATATTTTTTTAGTGCGGATTTGCATGGAGCTAAGCTTAAATGAGCTGTAATGATTAAATGTGTTTATTACATTATTAGACACGTACAAAATAAACACCTTTGGCAAGTTTCAAACACAGGTCCCTCTCACCTACAGCCCACTGCATTAACCCACCATACCATACAGACCTGACTTAAAACAGGTGTTTCCAGCAAGAAAATACTAATTGCCACTTGCAGTCATTAGGCATGTAATTGAAATAAAAACTAATGGGAAAAATGGGACTGTACCATGGACTCTGGTGCAATAGTACACCCCTAGACAGCCAAAGACATAATAATGGATGTAAGTGAGGCCTGTGATCATCGCTATGTGTGCCCTTTTATCATCAACTTATGGAAAAACACCTGCTAAGGCAGCAATGGCAAAGTACATGTACAACTGGGACCCTGGTGCAGAAATACAGCCATATAAAGCCATGCACATAGGACAGATGTAGAAATGTATGTTACAGCCTGTATATGTACAAATATATCTTGCAAATACACATGCTTTTGCAGTGATTCAGTAGTGCCATCTGCTCAAATCCAATTTTGTGTTGCAGTTCAGTTACATTATTGTGAAGACAGCAAGTAATGACTTGAGTCATCCAATCCTAATCTGCACAGGTTACTGCTAGTTTATGAACTGCTACCCAGTTTTGCAAGTCAGAGGCCTGCAGTTAGGGACACACTGCACATATCTGTATAACCTAACTATATGTTGACTACTACTCTGTTACTGGCACCATTGCATAACAGACGTACCTTAATCACATGCCTCGATTGGACTGTACAGGGTACCCTTACACTGGCTCTGCCATAACAACAGGGCTGACACAGCTACCACAGTTACACATGCAGCTTGCTGTCTTCAAAAGTGTCCACACTCCCCCTATGTGTGCTAGCCTGCAGCAGCAGCTGCAGCCTGTAGCATACACAGCTGTATGTAAAGGTAGCTGGTACAGACCTACCATACCTCCCAACCCCCTAGAACAAGGGATCCAGACACAGCCATATGTAATTGGGGGGGGGCTAAGGGCCACAGATAGGGACATGTGTAATGGTTTGCCCCTGGAAAGATAGTAGGTTGAAAGAATAACAGCTATTGCATTTGTATGCATATTCTGATGAGTATGAAGTCTGACACTCAAGTGTGTCTCTTTCCTTACTGACCTGAACCCATAGTGTTTGCCATTGAACTGCCAGATGACCACAATGTCATGGGACACTGATCAAACATATGAGGCAAAACTGTAGACATACTCCATAAAACTCTATAGCTGACAGTTATGGTACCTACCCTCTGCAATGCTGTACTCTCCACACCTCAGTAATGTCCATTTTAACAACTAAGAAAGGGGCCCAGGTCTACATGAAGGCCTTATATATTGCAGTATGGTGGCATGTCATTGGCCAATGATAGTGCAATTCAGCTGTTTTGGCTGCAATTAGCAATTCTAAGCCACAGATTGTTGCAGAGGCAATTACCTGCTAATGAGCAGTACTTTAAAAAGGCAAGCAGCTGCTTATGGGGAACAGGTCTGTATGAGACTTAACATACACGGAGAGTGTATTTCCAAAAGATTACCAGAAGTAAAGTTCAAAAAAGGAATATTGCACTCCACCAGATATGTAATATAACAGGATGCAGATGGGAAGATGGAGGTATGGGGAATAGAGATTACAGCAGTAAGCCTGTCTTAGATCTATGGTAATGACACGTCAGTGATACTTTGCTGTCCTACACCTACAGACATGCCTCTCAACTGTCCCTGATTTTCAATCACATCTCAGGTCTGTCCCTGTCTATCCCTCCTACAGCAGTTGGCTGTTGTAGGAAAGCTAATGGACTACACATAATAGACTGTGACCGTGAGTGAGGGTGTACACCCTGTAACGTCAAACAATGTGCTGTAATTCACCTCATTCATTCAGTCATGGTCTCAAATACATAGTTCTCACATTTTAAAAGTGTCCCTGAATGTCCCTGATGTACTCTGGCTAAGTCCCCATTTCTGTTGACATATGACCCTGTTTGGTTGATGGCTATGCCTAACATACCTGTCAACCTCTTACAGCATGAAACCAGGACAAAGCTATAATTTATGGTGGGACCAAGGCCCAAACTCAGCAACAGTGTTTAAATATTTGTCAGAGATCTACAATTGTGTGAGAAACTAACCAAAACAAACAAATAACAAAAAAAACAAACAACAAAGAGGCAAACATCCTGACATTCTGCAAACATCTGTATAATTGAGAGGTATGATACATACAGGGAACATATACTACAGCAGGTTTGCATTGTTTTCTGTCATTGTGGCACACTGGTGTTGCTGGACGATCTCCATATAGTTGTTGTAATAGCACACTGTTAATTGTATGGCAGTGGCCATATGACATATCAGTAGGAGTTTGCCCATAGAGGACACACCACAGTAGACTGCAGTGCTGGATGTTGGAACATACAGCAGAATCTGTCATGACACACAGTGACATACCCCAGTATCGCTATTATTATTAATTATTATTATGTAGAGTGTTGCCAGACTGTGGGATAAAATGTGTGAGGAAGCAGTGGATAGTGCAGGCCATTATGGGTGTGCTGGACCTGTACATAGTGGACGTCCAAGTATATGGTCCTGTAATGTATTCCCCTTTTGTTGTCTTTCAGAAACCATGTACTGCAGAAGACATGCCCCCTTCTCAGATGCAGGACATGCTGGAGGGATAGATTCCTGTCCCAGAGACTTCTTATACTCTGGAACAGGCTACCCATCTATGTCAAGCAAAGTTCTTCATTAGCACTCTTCAAGTAAAATCTTGATGAATGGATGGGAAATAGGAAATACACCCCGGGGATCACTTCAGTGTCTCTGCTTGACAGTGGCACAGGAAAATAACTTTCTTGAGTGGCATAAGCCAGGGAACCTTGTTGGCTAGGCTTACGCAGGCCCTTGGGCCAATAGCCTAGTACTTACCTATGAACCTATGAACCTATGAGAATGACATAATAGTGGATGTACTGTGACAGTACTATCAGATCTTGTTGTCCAGGGGAAGGCATAATCGGGAGCAGTGGACAGCATTGTGGGCAGACCTTGTGTGGGATGTCAATCAGACAGACCTATGAGCAGGTCTGACACCAGGCCACAGACATTCTGAATACTGCATAGCGAAAGGCAGCTGCTGTTGCCAGGGATCATGCTGCCACCGGTGGAGGGCCTGCAACAGAACAACCACTCTCGGCCACAGAACATAACAGCTCCCAGGCATTCATCACATCTTACTTTGTGGAGGTGGGTGCCACAGTGTCCACAGTAGGTAAACATCCAGGTAAGTGTACTGTGTTCACCAGTGTAATACTGTATCAGTCATTGTGGTAGGCTGTACTTAGCTGTAAATGAGTGTTAGGTCTATTGCACTGGGGGAGTTAGGGTTTAGACTCAGTTGTGCACACATACTCAGAATGTCAGCAATACAGCTAGTATCACAGTAGCTACTGTACATGTGGATGTATGCACATATTACCTTGTAGTGCTGCATCCTTTGGTGGTGTTGACAATACCTCTCCCTCACCTTTTCATAGGTCTGTCAGGTGTGGCCCAAGTCCATGGTCCTGTACCTGGTAAGTGTAATACTGTTTTTTTATGGATCATATATACCCTATGAAAGCTAATTGCTGCCATATTGCCATATGTACAAATGTTATGCTTAGCCAGATCAAAATATTTGTATGTCCCATTCTGGAACAGTTAACTACAGTTCATAGCCTGGTTAGTCACAGGTGTGTATTTGAATGACCATTGACACGTCTGCACTTATAGTTATGAGTGACTACACAGCCTGGTATACATGAGGCAATTACTCCAAGATGCCTGTTTAAACACAAAAGGGAGATGCTACATACCTGAGGCAGTGCACTAGTACTGGCATATCATTCTCAAGATAGGTGTACTGGGTTTTATGTGTAGTTCTATCATGTATAGTGTCATACTGCATACCTTACAGGCAGATTGTGCTGGCAACTTTACCTGGATGTGGCTGAAGTGCATGTTATAAAGGGCTTGACTTGTCTGTGTATGTTGGTGTGAGGTTGTCTGTTGTGCATGGGAGTGGAGATGAGAAGATGTAAGACTGGTAATGCAGTTGTGCATCCTCATTTGTATGAGTCTGTGTGGATTACCATACATAAAAATGCAGGTAGTAATGTACTGCTTTCATCTTGGTTTTCACAGGTGACTGGGGGGGGGTGGAGTCTGTCCACCTCACAACCTGATGTCAGTGTCTCATTAGACTCTGATGATGATGGTGGCCATAGTGAGGCACAAGTGGGCTTGTCAGGGGCTGAATCTACCCAGAGGTTGACATCATTGTTCTGCCCCATTGTCACCACACACATTCAGTATGCCCATGCATACCCAGGCCCAGAGGCCACAGATATTGGACTGTCAGAGGGTGGTGACATTGAACAGGACAGTGTGGCAGCTATGGCATCAGTGAGTGTAGACACTGGCCATAGCCAGAAAGCTGGTGAGGTTCCACACAGGTGGATTGACAGGGGTGCTCATAGGAGGACTGCTGTTAATCCACCAACTGTTGCAGGTGTTACATCATGGGTCACTCAGAGCATGTTTCAGGCCATCATGGAGTCACAGGCATGTTTTGAATGCAACACCAGATGGATGCTTAGGGTTATGGATGCAACACAGTCTGACATCCGTGACTACCTCCAATGCATTGAGGACATCCTAGATTGGTTTACTGATGCAGTGGACAAATGGTGGGCTGACAAAGTGTCTGTCTTGGACCACACATTATCTGTGGTGCAACATCTGGTTAGAGTTGGGTGTTAGACACATGGACATAAGTCACCAACACCATCTGTTGAGAGTCCACATGACAGTGGACAGTCACGATCCCATAGTGGCAGTGCCTCCAGCACTACAGAGGGAAGTGTGCTTTCCACACCATGATGTGGCAGGCCATGGGGAAGTGGTCCTGGATGGTTCTGTGTGGGACACAGCCCAAGCATTTTGCAGTCACCATCAGGTACTAGCAGAGGATCTGACCTTGGGCATGGTGGTACCAGTGCTAGTCCTAACAGAGCCAGTTCCCATGTTTGTGGCCAGAGATGGTGAACTGTCTACTCTACCATATACGGTCCACAGCTGTCCAACATACACATGTGTAGGGCTAGCACTGGGCTTGACTATGTACATGCACACACTCAAGCACCACTGTCACATGCAGGTCACCTACAGACACACACAGCACCTCTCCATGGCCCATCTAACCTGCATCCCTCCTGACTCACACACATGCTCTCAACTGTTTGGCACAGCCTAGGCCTCCAGCACCCCACACTACACCCTGTGCATGTGATGATACCTGTGCCACATCCCTGCCATCTATGCAGGGAAATGCTGCTATGTGTCGGATGCACACGGTGTCTATATCACTTGATATGTACATGTTTAGTGCAGTATTGTTTTGCCATGTCACTTGTTGTGGGCCACAACAGGTACAGTATATTAGCATGTGTCATGACTACTCATCACACTTTTTGTATCTTTGTTGCATGATGTTGGATTGGTGGTAGTGTCACAGAATTACAGTTGTGTCACGGACCTGTTTATGTTTCTGTTCCAGGAGTCTGAGTGGAAACACTATGGATGCATGGTGGCAATACAGTGGCACAGGATGGCATTGCAGCACAGCAGAAATATGACGTCAGCAAGGGCAGTATACATGCATGGCTCCCTAGATGCATATGTGTAGAACAGTCTATCAGGCACAATTGGGGCAGTCAGCATATTCATGCATTCATACTTTGTGATAAAGTCTGCTACCCTTGCTACATGTTGCCTGGGTTATCTGAACTTAGAAATTTAGAAGGTGTGGTGATGGAGTTGGCACATCTAAAAATATCCTGTGTCTGGGTCAAACAGGTGGTGGACATCAGTTATGATTATGTATAAGAGGGCAATGTAGGGCCAGCAGCTAGTCACAGGGCCAGAAAATGCATAACCATTGCATGGGGATGGCACATAAAGGCATGTCTGTAGTGCGCCACAGGCATGTATATACACACACACACACACACACACACACACACACACACACACACACACACACACACACACACACACACACACACACACACACACACACACACACACACACACACACACACACACACACACACACACACACACACACACACACACACAGTTGGCAGATGTCCCCTACCTAGCTACTATTACATCCTAACGCTTGCAGGAATTATTGCATGTGCCATGGAGTTTATCTAATGTTAGACTGTCAGGCAGTGCTCGTAAGGTGGATGACATCAGCAAGCCTTGTAGAGGAGGGCAATCTAGAGGCCAGCAGCTTGTCACAGGGCCATAAAATGCATAAATCTTGCACACAGATAGCCCATATGAGCTTGTTCATAGTGCTGCATGGGGATATAGTTACACACACAAATGCACACAGTTGGCTGATGTGGGATTAGAACCCGTACCTATCTACTATTACACACTATAGCTCACAGTACTTATCGCATGTGCCATGGGTTACATCTGTTGTATATGTAATTGCAGGCACAGTACTTGTGGAGTATGAAAAGTAGCCTTGTGTTAGACAGCATGTGTGACCTGAGAGTGATATTGCTTGGTACTGTTATTGTATCTAGTGTCCAAGGAGTGGGATACCTATCACTATCCTTGCTATATATATACAGTTAGCAGTATGGTCATATGTGTCTGGTTGCAGTTAGATAGTCAAACATGTGGCCAGGGACAATATGGCCTGTCCAAGGCATGCATTGAACCATTGTACAGTACGACACCTGCTCATATGTGTCTGTCTACAAGGTGACATTCCACAGGCACAAGGGTCTTTGGGTGAGTGGATTATGTACTGTTGCAGCCATGGTTTGGTTCCTTTGGGCAACTGTTTTGATGTGTCAGTGCAGATCAATGTTCCTGTGTGTGTACGTTATGCATATGAGTTATGTAGACATATGTGGAGAGTCTATGTATCATTGTAATATATATATATATATATATATATATATATATATATATATATATATATATATATGTATATATATATATGTATATATATATATATATATATATATATATATATATATATATATATATATATATATATATATAAAATATGTATATGGTGTACATACTGATAGATGCACTAAACATGTGGGAGGACAGGGTAAGATAGATATGCATAGGTAGCTGTTTGTATGTACAGATGTATTTCCACATAGCAGGTCTTTGTGAGGAAGAGGCAACAAAATAGTGCTCAGGTTAGCTAAGTGTAGGAGCATGCCCAGTGGTTCTGTCAGTACTTACAAGGTGAGTCCAGGCTAGAGCTACCTGCACTCCAGGCCAGGATTTTGTGTGCTACATGCATTGGCAGCTGCACCTGTTTCCGCAGTACAACACTTCTCTGACATTGTCTATGGCATTCCCCGGCTGTGTGCTGTTATTAATATGTTACTGGGGTGCACAATGTAACACCACATACAGGCGACACCTTGACAGTCTGCATACCTCTTACTGTGCATGTTTTTTCATAATGTCCAACATTTCACCCCACATGTCTGGTCTGTTCCTCATACATTTGTGGTGTTCCTGTGAACAGTGCTACCTACAGACAAATATTTGAGTATTGGACTTTATATCCTTCAGAGATTCTCTACTGATGCAACCTGCCTTTATAATAGCCACCTTCTAAGTTAATCAGAACATCTGAATGTCTGTCTCTAGTTTTGGCCCTTTGTCCCCCCATTTTCTCTGGGTTGGTCCAGCTTTCATGCACTAACAGATTGAGGGGTATGACAGTCTGTGGGAACACCACCATATGACTACCTCACATGCAACAGATGTGAATATTGCCAGATTCAAACCATCAACACCATCACCCATGCTAATGTCCCTAGCCTACTGAGCCACACAGGCTGACAGACAATGGATATGTCATTCATCACACAATCAACAGCATACAGACATACATTGTCACCCCTGCTTTATGTGAGACATAGGATGTGTGGCCAGGTTCTATGTCACAGCCCTGGAATTGGCTGGTCTGCTGATATATCATTGCAGATTTACTGTTACATCAGTTGTATGGGTACACTGATGCGTTGGGGGTGGGGGATAACCAGCCCATGCTCTGCTGGCATAGACAGTTATGTGACCCCACTGTTTGCCATCTCCCTTGAATAATGTAGTGGATGTTTCAGCCATGTGGCCTAGTACATATTATGGAGCACATACTATTGGACAGAGTAGCCCAGTAGCCCACTATATTCCCTTGAATACATGTGGCAGGTCCATACATATGCTATCATATTCTAGTACCCCTTACAAGTGGTGAATAGGTGAGTGGCTTACCTTGCAAATGCAGCAGTTGACAGAACTGTGGTTTGGGGATGACTCTGTCTGATGCAAACAGTGCACCACCAATACATGGTTAGTACAGGTTGTGTGGGCTGGCTGGTATCATTTTTACTAATATGTATGTGAGACAGAATGAGATGTCAGTCCCTAAGGACCTAGGTTGTCAGTGAATGTGCTATGCGTTGTCTCGTGGCCAAGGTCAGGGCATACTGGGCACATCTACTTCTGCCTATAGGGGCAACCTCAGGGGTTTCCTCCTCAGAGTCCCCCTGTGGGTGTGTCTGTGGTTACCTAGGCACTGGTGGTGGGCTGTGTATCCCTTCCCTTTGCTGATCCTGCCACAACTGTTTGTGCAGGATCAAATTGTGGGAACATCTGTGCACATGTGGCTGGAGAGTACTGTAGGGCTCCACCAGATATATCAAGGCACCGGAACTGTGACTTCAGCAGTCCAAACACATGCATTATGATGTTCCTAGTTTGTGTGTGCTTCATTATGGCATTCATCTGTTGGTGTGTGTGCATTTCTAATGGGTGTCTTCATCCATGGTTCCAGGCCATAGCCAGCATCCCCCAGTAAATGGCCGTGTGGGATGTCCCACCTCGCAAACATCTGGTACAGCTGTGATGTGTGCCAGATATTGACACAAAACAAGTGAATAAACCATCAGCAAATACAGTTGACTTTACAATAATGAAATAAAACAATAAACCAAAACCACTAGAACCATGACAAGCATTTATTTCCAATACAAACTCAAGTTAAAAACTTTCTCCCTAGAGGTTTCCTCAGGCATTAAACGCTAAGAACAAGATTAAGGTAGCTTGTATACTTAAAAACAGTCACATGACATGTTAATTATGTAAATCAGATACAATTATGCTTGTGTTTCAGCAAAGGTTTTAAAGGGACAGTGTCATTAAGACCTGGTAGTATATGTGCTTTGAGCCTAATTATTCACTTCATCTCTGCTAGTTCAATTTTCAATATAACATCACCACCTCGTATTTCTGCTGTGCACACTTCCAGTATGGCAAATTTAAACATATGGCTATCACCATTTTCTAGAATATGTTTCTATAAAGCATTTGTGTTCTTCTTAGAATTTATCTCTGAGACATAGCTTCCTATATAGATATGCTTCTCTAAGGAATTGGTTCTTAATCACGTTCTTAAAGTTGTGGCCTGGGTGCATGATATTTCTATGTAATAGCCTATTCCTATATATTCAATATATAAGTTCTCATTTTCTGTGCGCATTTCTGTTTCAGTTGTTTCAAAGAAACCATTCATCAATTCCATATATTTAAATGACCAACTTAGATTTATCAGATATATAATTATATCCTCGGTCAACAACATTTTTCACAGTTAAATTTATTTGGTTAATCATATTTGATTCAATAGTATTTAGTCTTGTTAATGTAAGGAATTGGTTCTTGGTTACATTCTTAAAGGTGTAGCCTGGGTGCATGCTATTTCTTACAAGTTAATAATACTGAGATATCTTTAGAGACTGTGTTATCCTTTGTTGACACACTACATGAATTTGCATCAAAAATGAAATGTTTTGAGAACCTTGTTTATCAATTTAAAAGACTTCAGTGGCAACGTCTACATTTTAATGCGTACCTGCAATATAAAGCCATCCCAAGAGGTCTTAGGATACTTAAAATGCCAACGTTCAGAGACAAGTATCTGGACTTACTAAAAAGATGGCAGCTAGATAAATCTAAGTTGGTCATTTACATATATGGAATTGATGAATGGTTTCTTTGAACCAATTGAAACAGAAATGTGCACAGAAAATGAGAACTTATATATTGAACTGATTAATAACATAGAACAAAATGAGCAATCAGATCTTTTTTATGACACTTTACAGCGCATAAATCAATATGAAGCTCAGTTAATTGAAACAAAAAAAGAAAATTATTTAGAGACCTCAACGACTAAAAAAGGGCATGTATTTTATTGGGAGAATGACTCTGATGAGAAGTAAAACTCGGAACAAACAGACAGCAGTGGTAGCAGCAACAAATGGCACAGGTAATGTAAATAAATCTATGATTAAGTCTGCTCATCATCTAACACATACAAAAGAAAAACTAGCTACAGAGGCTCGCAATATTCAAATATTAGCTAATAATGCAAGAGACATAGGATCGTTTGCAACAGATACAAACGGAATGCCACCTATGCTGAAACCCAATGAAAGGAATGCTATGCCAGTCAGAGCCACCAATCCTGTACTTGAAGCCTAACCTCACTTCCATATTTTCCTTTTGAACAATGAGCAACAACAAACTAATATGCCGAGAAGGGATATATTAAATATAAATGGAAACAAAACCCCTCATACTGCTCCCCAATCAACAGAAATACTAGCTAGTGAACAACAAGCTATGGTGGAGCCAAACATTATCGGAGCATTGGATCCTATTGATATCTCTTCCTTCTCATCTTTTTTATTGAAAAAAATCTTTACCTCTGCCAGCAAAAAGAGCGTGAAGCAGAAGTGTAGTAACAGAAGGAAGAAAACAGAATGGTCCTGTTACAAGGAGCCAGATGAAGGTTTAAAAACAATTGTTTATAACATATCCAAATATAAATTAAGCCCTAGTGAACAATCATTATTGGAAGAAGGGATAACTTTTATTCCAGCATGTCATGCTGACATGGCAACAACTATTAGTGAATTTAAATAGTTTATAAGGCACTTAAATTTAAAAAATGAATTTTTGATGCAGTAATTCAAACTTTGCACAGTTCAAACACCCCAGTACTTATACACCGAAGGGCAATGACATTACAAAAGTGTTTGAACGGATAGCAGAGAGAGATATATTCTTTGCATATGGGGGGATACTTTAATAAATTTCATAATTTGACACCTGAGGGTGGTCTGCATGTAGAAAATTGATGGAAAATCAAAATGTTGTAATAAAACCAGCAGACAAGGGAGGTGAGGTTGTAGTAATGGATACTGAATGTTATACAGAACAAATGTACCGGAGGCTGACATCTGCAGATTATCAAATCATTTTGTTAAATGAGAAAAATGAGATTATTAAGAATGTTACTTGTCATCTCCAAGTTCTGTATAATAGCAATACGATTTCTAAGGAATTATATGATTATTTCTCTGCTGGTCATCTGAAAATTCCAATAATATATGGGGTCCCTAAACTGCATAAGTTATTATCAACTCTGCCACTGAGACCTATAGCCTCAGGCAGAGGATGGATAACTGAGTCACTGTCAAAATTCCTTGAAAAACAAATAAGAGTGAATTTTGAGCACACAGGAACCATTATATGTGACATTGATGATTTTTTATGTAGTTTATATGAATGGTCCAAAAAGTGACTTGACCAATTGTCTGTTTGTAACATTAGATGTAAACTCATTATTTACTGTGATCCCTATAGACTTTAGCATGCAGTCAATGAAGCAATTTTTACTAGAATATTCTGAATATGAACAAAGGTACATAGGAACACTTTGTGATTTGTTAAGGGTTGTTCTAAATAACAATATTTTCTTATTTCAGCAACAATTATAAAAATAAATACCTGGGGTGGCAATGGGTACACCAGTGGCAAATACGTTTGCCAACATTGTGATGTATATATTGGAGTCAGTTCATTCAGGCAGATAGTAACCCTTTTAAACATAATATTTTATTTTACCATTGTTTTGTGGATATCCTGTTTTTAATATGGAAAGGAGACCAATTAATATTTGAGAAGTTTTCTGAATATATTTCGAACACCTACCATTCTTTTAAAATTCAAAATTACCAAGTCATTTAATAAAACAGACTTTCTTAATGCAACAATAATGAAAAATGAAAAATGGACTTTGGAGTCATAGCCTGTAGTATAGAAATAGCATGCACCCAGACCACACCTTTAAGAATGTGACTAAGAACCAATTCCTTAGAGTAGCAAGACCAAATACTATTGAATCAAATATGATTAACCAAATAAATCTAACTGTGAAAGATTTTGTTGCCTGAGGATATAATTATAATGATGTGATACATATATATATGGTGACACTCAATGTCATGCAGTTAGGAAATCCTTTAGTTTTAGGAACACCTTAGATATATCGACCAAAGATCGGATAAGTTATGATGTATATTAACATATAATAAAAATACATCCACTGTTAAAAGAATAATTTCTAAACATTGGCGTAGTTTGTGGGACATACTGGAACTTAAACATATTATAAGTGAACAACCTAACTTCACATATAAGAAACATAAGAACCTTAAGAAAATCTTATGCTACAAGGAGCAGCCTAAGATATGGTTCAATAGTCAACAAATTCAGCCTAAGATATGGTTCAATAGTCAACAAATTAAAAAAGGCACATATAAATTTGGAAATTGTAAATTTTGCATGTATATTAATATGGACAAATCCATTCACTTAGCTAGTAATAGAAATATAACATTAAAAGCATATGGGAACTGTAATATCAAGAACCTTGTATATCTGGCAATATGTATAACGTGTGACTCATAGTATATAGGGAAAACCAATCAATAATTAAAATAATGTATTTGTAGCTATGTCACAGAGATAAATACTAAGAAGAACACAAATGCTTTATATAAACATATTCTAGAAAATGATGATAGCCATATGTTTAAATTTGGCATACTGGAAGTATGCATAGCAGAAATATGAGGTGGTGAGGTAATATTGAAAACTAAATTAGCAGATATGAAGTGAATAATTAGGCTCAAAGCTCATCTACTACCAGGTCTTAATGACATTGTCCTTTTAAAACCTTTGCTGAAACACAAGCATAACTGTATCTGATTTGCATAATTAATATGTTATGTGACTGTTTTTACGTATGTAAGTTACCTTAATCTTTTTCTTAGTGTTTAACACCTGAGGAAGTCTCTAGGGCAAAATTTTTTAACTTGCATTTGTATTGGAAATAAATGCTTGTTGTGGTTCCAGTGACTTTGTTTTTTGTTTTATGTGTGCCAGATATGGGATTCATGATAACTCCCAGGACGGACAGCACAGACATTCATGATAATGCCCTGGGCATTGCATATGACCTGGCAGTTGATGGAGTGATACCCCTTGTGGTTGATGTAGATTCTACCCTCCTCACTGGGTGGTGCCTTGATGTGTACATGAGTGCAATCTATGGCATCAAGTACCTCAGGGTAGTGTGCTACATGTTAGAAGTGTTGTATACTACTGTCCCTTGCCTCAGGGGTGAGGGGAAAATAAATGTGCTCACTAATATGTGGTGGCATGGCATCCAGGAACTGGTGGAGTTCCCTGGATGCTGATGCCTGTGAGACCTCCATCATGTCCCCAGTTGGTCTTTGGAAAGTACCTGTAGCTAGTATCCTAAGAGCTACACATGCCTTTGTTTCCACTGGGATGGGTTCCCCACTGTTGGCTCTGGGTCTGAGTTGAGGTTGGCAGAGCTTGGTGAGTTCTTGTAGTATTTCCCTGTCCACCCTGAAGTGCTCTACAATCTGCAGCTCATGTACCTCCTGGTAGGTTTCCCTGGGCCTGAGCACTCTTCTCCTTCACAGTCTAGGCCTATGGTTAGCAGCAGCAGCAGCACTGGCCTCAACATCAAGCACATACATATGTAGCAGACCTGCAGCAGCCCCTAGCATTCTTTCAGTTAAAAGTCCCAAGTCTGTACTCCACTGGTGCACAGTACGGAGGTGAAATCAGATTGTAGGGTGTATGCAACCTTTATAGTGCTCTGTTGTAGGTGCAGCCTTTGTGATTGGCTACCTATAATGCTTTCCACCTGCCAAGTACAACATTAAGGAACGTTAATTGTCCTAGTTTAAGTGAAACAGGGGTTATCAGTACTTAATACATCATTGCCTTTCTCAGCCAATTTTTTTTTTGGACAGCCTTCCTTGCACTGTGAAGGTAAGCAATGCTCTGCACTTAGTTTACATGCCCCCATGACAGGTTATGCTCAGCATGACAGTGCGCCATGCAAACACGCTCAAACAAGGTGAAACGTGCCCCAAAGGTAAACGAAGCTTAGCAGACACTGTACACACTACCCTGCTCAGTAGACCGCTGCTCCATGCAAACAGGTGCCACTGAGCACCAATGAGCTTACAAGTCCTCAGATGCCAGCTACCTCTTCTGTGAACACCAACATGATTCTGTGCCTACACAGATGGAATCTGCGGACACGGTTACCCATTTGTGCTATTCAGTTACCTCATCTTATTTGCATAGGGATATGTGACCACAACCTGGAAACAACATGGTTCCAAGCCCTGCCTCCTTAGCAACAGAATCATTTCACCATTGTAGATACTCCATGCAGAGTCCTATAATACATGACTGTCACATACTAATAACTTTGTTTTTTACACTATTTTTTTTTTTCATAAAAGCATGTTTGCACAGTGTGGTGTGCTGCGCAAACATACCCAGATCATTAAAAAAATAAAATTATTTGACATTATTTCTCATATGGTTTTGGACACACTGTGGACGATTTTGCACATATCTGTGTCTGCTGTGCTATTTCTGTCCATCTCACTACACATTTACAGCCCCTGTTGTCTGTTTAAAATATTGTACACAGATTTTTTCCATGTACACTACAGACATCAATACTGTGTCTGCAGGACTGCCCGTCTGCTTCCTGTATCACTCTACCTCCCTCATTTGCATGTAATTCACCTGCTTATCAGGTGATTTGCATGCCATGGATACTTCCATGTAGGCGCGTGCGTGCACGTTGCCCAGGTCTGTTTACTGGAATGCAAAGCTTCTTACTTTCATGTAAGCAGTGTGCCACTATGCCTACATGGGAAAAAAGTATGTGTCAGCTTTATTAAATTCCCCCTTAAGTCTTTCACTGTAAATATAGTAAAACAATAAAACTAACCCTTTATATTCCACATCATAAAAAAAAATGCTTTTGCTTAAATATAAATACATACTTACATAAGTTTTGAGGCTTAAAGTCCAGTACAAACCCCTTACTTAAAAGGCAAATCTATTGTTTCAGAAAATAATAGCCCAGCAATCAGTGAATAAGAATAATTTGTTTTTAGGCTTTTTAGTTTTAGTAACATTTTTCCAAGAATTCAGCTCACTCTGTCTCTTCAGAGATATGCTGTTCCACTCTATTTCTTCAGTATTAAGGATTGCATTGCCATTTACAAAAGTGGATGCCTCCATCAGTGTGTTAAATATTTTGGTTTCTTCAGAAAGGAATGATTGATTTTTGCGAAACACCAAAGTGGCTTTAATATTGTTCTTTTTTTAAGTTCCTTGACCAGTGGAAAACAGGATTTTCTTTTGCTCATTACTTTATTGGAATAATCATTTTCAAATCTGATTACATGTTCATCTATTTTAATAGGTGGGCTGGGCCATGTTGCTTTTAATATTTGATCTTTTTCTAAGCTAGACATGAACTTAACTATAATTGAGCATGGTGGTGAGTTTTTCTTCTTAAGGTGATCTTTGGCATCTATGTGCTCTTTCAATTCCAGAAGATAAAGTTTCAGGCAGATTTAATGTTTTATGTAGCCATGTAGTTAAGACGTTTATTATATTGTCTCCCTCATACTTTTCAGGTATACCATAAATTCTAATGTTATTTCATCTCAGTCTATTTTATAAATCATCTAGTTTTTCTATGAGCCAGTTATATGGTTTTAAAAGAAATTCAGTCTGAGACTCATCTTGAGTTATTCTGCTTTCTTGATCATTCTAAGTCTCTTTCATAGTGCTGATTTGTGACCCTTGTTTCACAATATCTTCAAAACATTATATCCTCTTTCTGGTCTTTTCTTTGAAACTTTCTAGTTTTGTATCCAGTTTGACTATTTAAGTAATATATCCTGTATACTAGATAATATTGACCAAATGTTTTTTTTACCAGAAGAATCCTGAGTACCACTTCTTGAGTGACTTATGTTGAGGAGGCAGGAGTTGCAGTGCTATAGTGCTTAGTACTGTCATCTCACAGCAAGAGGTTCTCTGGTTCAATTCTCAGCTGAGGTGCCTTCTGTGTGGATTCTGCATTTATGTGGGTTTCCTCCAAGTGCTCTGGTTTCCTCCCAAATTCCAAAGACATGCATCTGGAACATTTGTCCCCGGGCCTCCTCTGAAAATGGGCTTTATCCCAGATGGACTTTCACAGTAAACAAATGTTAAATGAATAAAAATAAAATAAGTAAAAGTCTTTTCTGTTTTAACAAAACAGTTGAAATTCTGACAGAAAAAATATTACTTTTGGAAAACTTGATGCTATAAATCTTTTCTCTGACTATTAATGAATAAAATTAGCTAGCAAGTACCTTCAAATTTTAATTTTTTATTTCCAAAAATATTTTTATTTTTCATTATAAACATATGCAAATGTACATATAACAAATACAAAGAACAATAACAAAACTATTTATAATATATTTAGATTAATCCATGATAAACAATAATTTTATCCATGAGAAGTTATCAGTATTTGTTCAAAAGGTTTTTCAATTTTTGCCATGCTATTTTTTTATGAGTAATGTTATGAGTTCTATAACAAATGGTTTGCAGTTCTTTTTTACAAACAACTTTTGCTAAATTAATAATTTTTTTAAACCTCAAATCTTGTTTACTTTTCCAGTTCAAAGTAATAACTTTTCTGGCAATTGTAAGAACTGACCAGACTAACTGAATCTGAGATTTAGATATTACATTAGGTATAGGAACATTGAATAGGATTAGTGAGTTAGAAATATGACAGTTATCAGACCATAAAGCCTTTACAAATACCTGGTCTTTCCAGTATTAAACAACATTTCTACATTCAATAAACATGTGAACCCAGTTGGCCTCTAGTAATTCATCACATTCCAACATTTACTTTCACTGTTTTTGAGTATAAAATGTATTTTATGTAGAGTATAGAAACTCTTATTCATAAATTTCCATGTATACAATCTCCAATATAATGAAGAAGAGGTACCATACGTAGATTTCAATAACAGTTTTTTGGATTCATCAGATATTTGTTCTCCATTAATCTTTACATAGTAATTCCAAAAGTCTGAGTCAAACTTTAGGTTGTCTTCTCTTAGTATCTTATAGATAGGTGAGATACTTAATGTTTGTTCATCTGTCTTTTCAAGACACCTAATAAAAAGCTGGATCAAACTAGGTATAGGTTCAGCCTCTAGGTTGATTGATACTCTCATTTTGTTTTCTGTAAACTGCCGTAATGAGTGTATAAACAACCATCTTGACTATTATCAAAACTACATAGAAGAGAGTTCAGTGGTTTAATACTCTTATTTTCAATAAATTGATGCCATAATATCAACCAATATGAATAGTGAGTACAGAATAAGGAATAATGTTCTCTTAGACCATGTATATATTTAAGGTTCATCTGGTTTATAAAGTCATTTAACTTCTTGGCTTGAGATGTTAGTTTTATTTTACCAGTTTTAGAAGTATCATTGCTTGATAATAGGCAGTTAAAATCACCTGTTGCTATAATTTCCCCTTTTGCATTTAAAGTAATCAGGTCCAGATATTTGTCAACATATTTTGTACTAAGTCCTGGTATCCAGTATGTATTAATCAAAGTATAATACTTCCTATTGATTTCCAAAATAACCATGCTTAGCATCCCATCTTTATCTGACATTGTATCTATAATTCTTGGCATAGTATAAGTATTTTTCCATAGAATAAGAGTGCCCCTTCTCTTAGTCTTAAAACATGAATCAGCCAGAATGGTATAGCCATTAGATGAGTGTTGTTGTAGGTCTTTTTTTTAATAGATGGGTTTCCTGTAAAAAGATGATCTGGGCTTTATGCATTTTGATATATTTAAGCAAACCAGCTATTTTGACATTATTGTTCAAACCAGTAATATGTTTCTTCTGTGTTGACTTGAAATCTACTGAAAACTTACTTATCATGGATGTATAACGTGTATTAAGCACTACTTTCAAAAACCCAAAACTATTTACAAACACATACATGAAACATAAAGTTTCTGGTTTAGTTAAAAACTTAACTAAACCATCCATCCACCACCTCTACAACACCAAAAGACACAAATTATTAATCTCTGCTTAGAATATAGTATAAAAACAAAAAAGAAAAGCATTATGAACGCAATTAAGAAATCTGAATCCATGCACTATACATTAAAATGAGAGTGCCCAATATAACTGAAGCTATATGAATATGTCACATATAATAATAGCACCTCTGATAAGTACAGTAGATATGTCAGAAATACATATGAGAGCAAAGTATGTATAAACATTAGAAGCTAAAGGTTAAGAAGATTGTCAATATTCCAAGACTTTTCAAGAAACATCAGATGTTTTAAGCATTTTATCAGTCATCTATCTAACATTTTTCATGTAAGGATCTGTTAAATATATATATATAACACTTATTACAAAAAAAGCCTCACAACCCTCTGTTTAGTTACTAAAGGTTTAGTTATGTAACATAAGTCCGATGTTAATGTGCATAATGAGTTTTCTAATGCAGCTCCTAGTTCATTTGATGTCATTTAGTTACCAAAAGTGTCATTGAATCTGCAGAATGTTTGTATCTATAAAAGAACATAGGCATTTTCAAAGGAGTTAAACACTTTTATCAGAACTAATTATTTACCATTTAAAGTATCTAAGTGTAGGATAACAGAATTTCAAGAGAAAAGAATTCTAAATACACCCATTTAACAAGTTCAAAAGGTCAAGTGATGTCATCACTGTCGTTTCCTCAAGCTGCAGCTTCATAAACTTGTTAAAAAGTATCTAAATAGGCTCATGCACAGCAGAGGTCGTCTCTAGTGAGGAAAAAAGCATTTTTGGCAGGAAATAAAATCTTGAAGCTTTTAGAGTTTACAGAAAGCAAGAAAACAAAACAAAAAAAACCCCACTCAAGCTGCCTTGTCAGTGCATGTCATGAATCTCCACAATGAGAACAGTCACACAGACCACCAGTTTCCTCACAAAACATCAACATCATGAAAAAATTAACCCTTTCATATAAAAAACAGCTATTTAGAAGTAACAACAGCTGTCTCAAATCAGAAATCATTTTATAACATTTCAATCATTTACCCACCAATTAACCAGACCAGAGAGAGAGAGAAAAAAGAAAAGAACTTAGTTTCTCTCTCTCTCTCTCTCTCTCTCTCTCTATATATATATATATATGGTTCCCCTTCACAAAGTCAAATGGCCACAATCTCAAAAGTCATATGGCCGAGACCATATGCTCGAAATTGTGAAAGCTCGAACGGCATACAGCGCAGAATGGGAGATTTCCCTTTCTGCACTGTAGTGCGATCTCAGAGTTGGAATAAATAAGTAGCGGGGTGTGGGGGTGCAAGGGGGCTTGCCCCCCTGCAGAAACACTTTGTTGTGCTACATTTTTCTTTTTTTAGCTCCCTTTCATGAAGTCGAGCTTCAGAAACTCGAGCATATGGCTTCAGCCATATGCATTTCGAGTTTCTGAACATTCAACTTTGTGAAGGGGAACTATATATATATATATATATATATATATATATATATATATATATATATATATATATATATATAAACATATTTAGCCATCTATAAAACACCATTAATGTACTGTATTAATGTTTATATGTGTCTAAACAAAGAGTCTAAAACATCTAGTTAGAAACACTAATCAGAAACATACTGTTACCTCACCACTGACCCACTAGAAAAAATGCACTTTGGTATTAAGTCAAATTATACTATTACTGAAGAATTAAAAGACATACATAATTTGTAGTTATTTAAAAGGAAAAAGTATGTAAAGTACTTATAGTGGGGAAAAGGAACATTAGTAACAAAAAGGAATAGGAAGAAAGAAGAGAGAGAGAAAGAAAGAGAATGTTATTTAAATACTTAGTACTATATGTAATTAGAAGAAGTAGATATAGAAAGGAAAAGAGAAAGTTAATAATAAAGATGATTCACATTACCTTACAGTTTAGAGATTTTCCAGAATCAAATATATTATGATTCATAAAACAAAGCATTTAAAATTAGAAGGAATGTATTAATTTGTCCTTTAGTTTCTTATTTTTGTTTACTACTTCCTTCACAGACCATCCATTTTTTGTTGCTTGTCTCTTCAAACTCTGGGATGACCATTCCATTTTTTCTATGTCCGACAGTATTTTCTTCTTTTAGATAAATTCTATTGCTTCTTGTAGGGAATCAAAGATCTTCACTCCTTCTGGCAAAGTGATTTTTATTCTTGCAAGAAAAAGAATTTGAGCTTTAATATTGACTTTCGTCAAGGACTTAATTAGAGGAACACACTCCTTTATTCTGGATATGACTGTAGAGGTGTAGTCATTGTTAAAATAAATAACTTTTTCACCCATCTTGATAGGGGAATTAGTCCAAGCTGATTTCAGCACTAAGTCCTTGTCTTGTGAGGAAAGAAATCTAACTATTACATTTTAATTTTTTGATTACATTTTCTGTCAGAGAAAAGTTTTCAGTCACAGAGCTTTCACCAGTTGCTGCTCTCAATTAGCCATCTTGGCCATGCCCTCAACTGCATTAATTTTATTTATTCTTTCTATGCTCACTTAATACAGCTTTTCAAGAACCATGGAGAGCAATGGCAAAGTAAAATTCCAGTTTCTTGTAACTGGTGGTGTAGTTAGTTAGTTACTTTTGTTATTTTACTTTTTTTCTTATTTATTTGCTTATTTGTTTATTTCATGCTTATTAAACAGTTAGCTATCTATATCTAAATCTATCTATCTATATAAATAAATATATATATATATGTTTTGATATTTTTCATGTGGATATTGGATGTTGGATATTGTGTTATCAGTCAAAAAATAGTTCAATAATATATTTTACTAAATTAGTATATTCATGTGCATTACTAATAAGCTGGTGGGGGGTGGGGGCCAGCATGAGAATGCCATCTGGCAGCTGCCTTGAGGCATTCCCCCCCCCCCTTTTCTTCCCCCTATCTTGGATAGTACTCAGTAGCCTCTATGCCTGGGCAGTGTATATTTAGCTTTAAGCCCTGACAAAGCAAGTGGTGTTTGGCCTGACAGTCAAGCCCTCCCACATTATTGAAACCAGGTCAGAGGCAGCTTGGGTTATGCACCCAGATCCTTATCAGCTAGTAGTGGAAAGGGCTTGGTTACACCAGCTGGCTTAAGGGGAAGGTTACAAATGTGCTTACTTTGTGGTTGCAAATTGAATGTTATGTTGGTTATTAGTGTCAATAAATGTTTGCAATGGCAACATGGTGTAGTTATTGTCTCAGCTCAGAGGACAAGTATCATTGTGTCTAACTGTAAATAAATATCATTTACATGAGAGCAATTTTTCTCCTTATTTTTAGCAACAGAGTGATGTTATGCAGTGACTCTGTTTATTTCCACAGTGTTCAAAGAGTGATCCTTGACTGATGTGTCACTGTTGTTAATGCAGAACTCTTTTAGCTATCCTCATTTTAAACATTCAATGTCTCTCTGGAGGTTATACCTTGTATGGCTGATCCAAGAACTACCAAATTTAGAATTTGCTTCTGTTTGGAATCATGTAACGGGAGTAAGAAAAGCATCAACATTATAATCTATTTATAATATCTTTGTCCACTACCGAAAGGGATGAAATTAATATTGGACAATACAATTAAGTTTTTTTTTTGTCAAATGCTGTATAGTTATCTGACCAAAAATTGTTCTGGTAACAGAATACAAAATGAGACAAAAAACTATTCTTGTACATATACAACTTTGTGGTTTGCTCTTTTGCTCTTGGCGAGTGAAAGGACTACCTTTGTTTTGAGCTACATTAGCACATCATATCAGATTAGCAGAAGTTTTGGCTTTTGGAAAAAACATTAATACTTTATACATTCACTCATTCTGTGATTATCAGCTTTATACACTTTGTTGTCACAGTGTCAGCTGAGCTTATCCTGATAATCAGTCGGCACAAGACAGAGACACTAATTCCGGATATGGCATTCACATCTATGGGCAATTTTCAGGGTTACAGATTTACCTATGGCATGTCTTTGAGATGTGGAAGAAAGCATAAAAACCTGTGAAAACCCTAGGTCTAATACAAGTGCTCATGTACCATTAGCTCGCAACACACTTCCTCACTGACACTCAGTCATTTTGGCAAGTGCTCTAAGTCCTACCAATTCATTCCCCATTAAATAAATGTACACTACCTTTCCCTACCAGAATCCTGATCCTAAACCTAAAAACTCCCACCTAGTCCCTAAACCTAAACTCATGATTTCTCCCTAAACTTAATACACTGATGTCTCCCTAAACCTAAAATCCCTCTCCCCTTCCTAAACCTAATGTAAAGATCAACCTCTAAACCTAAAAAATCCCCTACCTCTTCCTAAACCTAAACTCCCAATCACCCCTAAACCTAAAATCCCCCTTCCTTACTCAAATTTAAAGTTCCTCCTCCCCCATTTCCTTTTCCTACTTACCTGGTTCATGGGCACTTCCTGACTTCCTTCCCTAGTAAGCAGGTAATAGGGTGTGGCAACTGCTTGGCTCAACTCATATTTGAGTTTGAGCATGAGCAGCTGGATGCATGTGCTAAAAGCTGCTTCAGTCCCTGGCATCAAGGAACTTGTGTTTGAGTGCTTTGGGCTTGAGCACTTGCAATACAACTGAAAACCTCACATGGACACAGGCAGGACATGCAGACTCTATACACATGACGCCCTAACCAAGTACCAAACAAAGAATCAAGCACTGTGATACAGCGGCACTAATTGACATCAATATACTGGCCAGTATTATGAGTTATTAAAGATAATTTGAAGTAAACACAAGCCAGTAGGAGCAACATGAAACTGGAAGAGAAGGAAATATATCTTCACATTTGAGCTGGCTATATTGAACAATGTATGTTATCTCTGAGAGTACCTCTGAAAGAAGTGAGTATATGCAGAATATAATAGCAGAGTTAAGTCAGGGACCTAGTGAACTGTTATTTGAGCATGATGGATACAAGCATTGGGTTGATTTTCTGTTCACAGATTTGGAAATTGCTATACAATAACAATTGTTATTATCAGTGCTGGTGTATTTTGGGGGCCCTAGCAAGTGTCCAATCATAGGCCCCAGGACACTTTCAGCCTAAGTGTCACCATATCACTGTCACCACATTAATGCAATATTTTAGCTCATAATGCAAAATTTTAGGAGTAGTACATACAAACTAAATACAATGGTTTTACATTATGAGTTGCCTGCATATCACACCATATTGGTGCATCTCACAGAGTGACATTCACAGTGACTGGCATTTAGTTGCAATGATGTTACATTACAGCCCTATATACAGAGCTGTCCTTAAGTTTAATGGTGCTTTAGGTGACAGGCTCTGTGGTGCCTCCACTGCCTATTGTCATCCCCCACGCATATTCTAGAGCTTCACCCTCACCCCCCCCACCCGGGCTCCCAATATGATACATATTACTTTTTTTCTTCCTTTTTGTCTTACTTTTCAGCTTTTCTCCAGATGCCATGGGTTTCTCTATGCTCTGAAAGGCATTTTAGAGGTTTTTTAAACATCCTTTGACTATGGAAAGAAATATATTGTTAGTGTTAAACATTACCTATCCTTGCATCCTTTTGACACAGCAACTGGCCAAAGTAGCACAATAACAACTGTGTAGGAAGTAACTGAATTAAGCTTGGGAGTCTGGAGGCCACCAGGCCCCTAGTAGCATTTTCCCAAACTTTTGATCGAGTGGTGGCCTGAAGCAAAGCTAACAACAAACTAAGAAGGCAACTATCTGAGAGGATACAAACATGCTTTCTTTGAATACTGCCTGCCCCCCAGCCAAAAAAAAACCAAAAAAAAAAACAAAAGAAAAAAGTCATTGCCCTTACATTCCTTTGGTGTTAGACTGGAATAAAAGCTAAGGCACAAATGACCACAGTCATGTGTCACATGTGACTGCTGTCACCCCCATCCCCCAAAAGGCAGCCAACTGTATATCTGCCTGATATGTGATTGTCAGTAAAGTTAAAAAGACAATAATAATGATCACAGTAATGTATTCCATCTTGTTGCTCATAGAGGAAAAACACTGTCCCTACAAAACATATAGTGACCTTCTTTGTACACTTATGAGGACTGAATAAAGTAAAAGAAAGAGTAACCACACTCTCCCCATTCCCAACACAAGCTGTAATGGCCTAGTATGCATACTTCTAAGGTTTGATTGTGAGGAAAATTAAAGAAATAATGGCTCCGTCATCCCCAGCCTCCCATACAAGCTGCAGTACTCATCTGTACACACCTTTGAGCAGGGCTGGTTTTAGAATGGTTGCAGTTGAGAGTACAGGACACTTGTAAGCCCATGTCAAAATCCATTTATACAGTCTGTGGTGTGGGGTCCATCAGACCCTTAGGAGCTCTAAGGATCTGAATGTTCTGTGATATACTTTATGGCTTATATTTTAAAAATAATTACTTGTTAACTGCATTTTTACCACTAGTCAGAAGAGTTATGTATGTGCCCAACATTTTTGTCTGTTCACAGATAAATATCAGTGATATGTTACACGCACACACACACACACACACACACACACACACACACACACACACACACACACACACACACACACACACACACACATACACACATCTGTCACAAGATGCAAAAACATATTTCATACTCACCTTCAAAGAAACTGGAGGAACGACAGTTTACCTACAACATGTCTTTGGGATGCTGCAGGAAACCAAAGCACATGGGTAAACCTATACAGAGACAGGGAAGATATGCAGACTCCACACAGAAAAAGATACAGCCAAGAATACAACAAAATCAAAGAGGTGTGAAATGGTAACACTACTCACTGCACCACTGTACCAGTTAGCGTTGCTTTCACGCACATCCTACTTCTGCCAAACCACTGAAGATAACTGCTTATTATGTACAATGTCTATATTTGTAATGATAAGTGAAAGAAATTTATGACCAACCTGTTACTCTTAAATGCATTGCAACCACCACCACATACACAAGCATAATGGCAGTGCTAATGACTGTGATAGAAAATGAAAGAAATTAGGACAAACTTGTAACTTGTTACTCTTACAATGCAATCCAACTCCAACCCCCTCATATGCATAAGCCATAACAATACTAGTTTTCACTGATTTCATAAACTAGCAATACATTTTCCGACATTAATACTGCTACACCAGATTAGTGACTGTTGTTTAGCAGTCAAGCAACAGCAGGGTTAAGTCACTTTTAAAATTTTATTGAGAAATAATATATACTTGTTACTGTCTGCTTGTAAATCATACATTATTACAGACAGTCAGTAATGTCAGACAGAATTTCATACTTCTTATTGTTAATAAAATGCATGCTGATGCAAAACTGGTTATTATATTAAGGTTTTAAGTGATTTAGAATAATATTTAAAAAGCGATCCTGATTCTGAGCCTTTATTCTACCGTTATATTTGGCTTTGCCCAGATTTCTTAAGCAAGGAAGTTGAGAGTTATAATATCCAATGTCCTTCCTGTATTTACACAACTTCCTGAAAAAAAAAACATCCCTGAAGATTGGGACATTTGCTCTTCTTAAAACCCCAGATAAGTGCTGAGATTAATCAGTCTCGGTTGCCAGTCTCTAGCACTTACATCACTCACATTCATTCACTGATTAATGGCTTTATTCTGATAGTGTCATATCATAAACCTGTTTAGGATAAAGCACGTAATAAGTGAATGAACTATTTTTTTCTCTTCATTTCCCTCAACCAGTGGCAGTTTTTACAGAGCCACCACATAGTCAAAGATAATCAATGAGCCTCCCACAGCTGCAAGTATTGTGGGTGCCTAGCGCCAACTGAGATGTTAATTTAAATGGATAGCATTCCCATCACAAGGATTTAACTAAACCAAGAGCACTATATCAGTGGTAAAACATTTAATGAAGTTATGAAGCCTTCTAGCTGACAAAATGCTGTCACTACAACCAAAGATATCTTTGAATTTTAAGGAAAAGAAGTGGTGCCAGTCCTTATGATTCCTCATCTTGCGAGTTATTACCCACCTGGCTTATATAGTACATAAGATTGCTGCACTAGCTTTTGTTGGTCTGACAGCCAAATATCAAAATAAGATAACTTACATTGGTTGGGGCTCCCCTCAGGACTACAGCAGCCTCAGCGATCACAGGGTTCGCCGGTGCCTACAGCTGGCTATGGTTATTATAGAAGAAGATTTAAATACCAGCATATGCAAACTTTTATTCACAGTGTCACACAATACTGTAGTTATTTTAAGTGATGTAATTAAATGCCACTTGACAAGTCTATGCCTATTACTTTCTGCTGAGCTGTGTTTTTTTTTCTCTCCATCATGCTGCCTTAGTTGGGACACACGTAAACCAGGGATACTAGTAATTTCCCTAATTCAAAATGATCTCTACCACAGCCCATTCATGCTCTGTGGGAGAAATGCCTGGAGGTTATGTTGTCTTTCCATTGTCTTTCTTTCTCTCTATCTTTCTGTTTCTCTCTCTCTATGTCTTATATTATTTTCAAGGGAAAGTCATTACCTCCTCCAAAGGAAAATCCTGCTTGTTGGAAATTCTAGCACTATGGAGATGGCTCAGTCAGGTATCTAATGCCCCATGTCTATGTTCTGAAGCTACATCCTTAGTGCCTCTTCAGAGGTGATATAAATGCCTAAGTTCTGAAGTTACATCCCTACTGTCACTTCAGAGCATTATATTTAAGCACACTGGTCTGTTTGATCTGAAATGAAATGGGATTATGAAAAATAGGCAAGTCAGAGTTGGATATTTGTACATAACGCATCATTCACTGAAACTAATATTGGGTGATCATCGCCCCAGTGCCAGTGACATTAGCTTCGTCAGCAACTTTAATGTTAGTGTGATAGATTTAGTCCTGAGAGAGAACATTTGCATATTTATTCAATCAATAACATGTTAAATGGGCTAATTTCTGTGGACCGCTTTTAACCATGCTATAAATACAAAGACAAAAAGAGATGACAAGTGTATGCATTTTGAAATAATTGTGGTGCAGAATGCAGAGCTGCATGACCAGTTTTGAAAAAAAAATAGAAGAAACAAATTTTAACAACTCTTAAGTATGGCACTGTAGTTCAGCAGTGCCAGAAGTGCAGAGAAGGAGGACTTTAGGAACATTGGTGTTGACTGCACAAGGTAAGCAGCGAGATTAAGATGCAGTGGGAACTTTTTTTTTTAACTAAGTAAGCCCACTGGATACAAATGTCCCTTTCAGGGGCATCCTGGTAGCATGTTTGGTTAAAACTTACATAGAAGGCAAATGGAGGTGGAAAGAATCATGTTCTGTACCTTTAACTACATGAGGCAGCTTGTGTTAACAGTTTCGAAGTTTAACACTTTGTGCTAACTTCCAGGCTAGAAAAGAGTAGGCCATTTAGGGTAAAAGTCTATGTAGAAGAGAAAACACAACAAACAGTCCTGGATAAGGAGACCTCTCAGATCCAATATCAAAAGTCAAAAAACAGATAGGGCTCACCACTGCTAATAAAAACTCTTTTATTCCTGCAGTGCAAGTAAGTGCTTTTGCGTTCTCTCAATGCTTCATCAGACTTCAAAACAGTTACATTTCAAAAAAACATTCTTAAATATGGACACCAATACAAAGCACCCAATCAGCATCATCATAGCATCATCACATGTTTAAATTACTTAAAAAATATAGGCATACATCATAAAATATATCTCTATCATAATAAACATAATGTGCCTTCCTAAAACATAAAAACAAACATAACATTTCAACAAACACACACACATATATATATATATATATATATATATATATATATATATAAACTATATCAATAAAAATAGCAGAATCAAGGAAATCCAAAAAATCAATGTTTATAAGGATGTGCTGCTAGAAAAGGCTTTAAACTAACCTTCTCATTAAGTCCTCGTCCTCTATATGCCTGTAATCTGATGATCCATCTATTCTCACATTCTTCCGTTTGATTTTTTATATTCCCTAATCTTTTCGTTCTTTTCATTAACTGTAGTACACTGAACTTAAAAGAGTGTGATGTCCCTACACTTAATATGTGTCTAGCTAAGGCATTGTGATCATCCTCCTTGTTGATAGCATATACATGTTCCCTCACACGTTCCCTGAGACTTCTGTTCGTCTTACCTACATAAAAACATGAACATGCCTGGCAAACAGCCAGATAGACTAAATCTCTTGACTTACAATCAGCATAGAAGTCAAAATTAAAAGAATTTCCCGTATCTGGGTGTATAAAGACATTATTTCCTGACATATATGTGCATTGATGACACCCTCTACAGAGAAATGTACCCTTCCTATTTGATATAGTCACTCCCTTGTCATTGTCCTCACAACAAAGTGACCTCTTCAGAGATTTCATATTCCTATAACTGAACCTAGGTTTATTGCCTACTATTTCAGAAATAGTATCATCAGTAGTAAGGATACTCCAGTTCTTATTTATAATATCCTTTATCTTCATATTCTTATTGGAATAAGGAATTATAATCCTATTAATAGCTGTATGATGTCCTCTGTTAACTTCAGCGGTATCACAGCCTTGGTGTCTATATAAATATGGTTTGCCCTTGCCTCTCCTCATCGAGTCGGTATTACTATAGATGTTTTCTACTTCTTTCTCATTATAACCTCTTGCTAAGAGATTGCCGACTAGCATCTCCTGTTTACAATTAAAAACCTCATCTTCTGTAGTCAAACGAGAGACTCGCTCTCTACTATATTACCATAAATATGTTGTGGATGCATGCTACTACGATGTAGAATACCATTCCTCCAACAAGATTTCCTGTATATTTCTGAATGTACCACCCCATTTCTCTTTGATATCTGTACATCTAGGAAATCAATCACATCATTAGAGCATTTATGTTCAAAACTCAAGAAATTTGTCATACCATTTATATATTCAATGAATTCAGTTAACCCATCCATAGTCCCATCCCATACAAAAAACACATCGTCCACAAAATGCCTGTAGAACTTGATGTTGTTAGCATAGTTCATGTTGGATGTGACATATGTATTCTCCCAGTATGCCAACACAAGGTTGGCATACGAGTTGGCACAAGGGGTGCCCATTCTAACCCCTTTTCTTTGTAGGTAATAGTTGTCATTATACATGAATACATTATTATTAAGTACCAAATCAAGTAGCATACTGATTTTAATAACCAGATCCCTGTGCACTCCTTTCTCGATAAGGTATAACCTTAGATATTCCATCCCTACATCATTAGGTATGGTAGTAAACAAAGATACCACATCTATTGTGACCAACAACTCATCATCAGTTGTATTGTGTGCAGAAAGATATGCACCATAATCCTCCAAAAACTGTTGTGTATCCTTAAGTATAGTTGTTGTGTCATTAACTATCGGTCTAAGATGTTTCTCAATATATATGGATGTCGGCTCCATAAGCCACCCCCCACCAGAAACAATGGGTCTCATTAGTGGGCAGACCAAAGTTTTGTGGATCTTGGGGAGTCCTCTAAATGAAGGAACCAATGGTGAATCAACCAACAAATATTTATATAGTTCATCATCTATCACACCACATAATAATAAGTCATATAATTCTGCATGCACATTCTTAATTAATCTATCTAATAATAAATTATTGAGCATAGACTATGTGTTAACATCATTTAGCATGTTTTTCATAGTATTGGAGTACATAACGTAGTCTAAAACCACAATTGCACCCCCCTTATCTGCCTGTCTAATCACAATATTATCATTGTCCTGTAGCCCTTTAACAGATGTAAATTCATCAAAGGACAAGTTATAAAACTCAGATCTAGTACGAGACTGATACAGTTCAAAGATATCACATTTGCATGCCCTATCAAATGCCTCAAGCAGAGGATGAGATAGAGGTATATAAGTAGAGGGCTTCCTAAACACGTTACCACTTATAGCATTATTGTTACCAAACTGCATTCTTAAACTCACACCTCTAACAAAATTCTTAATGTCCAGTAAAACATCAGTAATGTCAGCAGATCTTGAGGGTATAAACGATAAGCCATGATTTAGTAAAGACAACTCAACGTTGGTTAAAGTATAACTAGATAAATTAACCACTAAGTTAAGTATTAAGTTAAAAGTCTATGTATTTGGATTTGCAATCCTTTTACTTGCCAAATTCATTAGTACAGGAAGCCAGTAGGTTATTCCACATCTACATTTGTGCAATTCAGCAAAAGATGTCCTGATGGCTGAAGAAGGTTAGTGCAGGGTGATGGAGAGTGATTTATGTGAGTAAAAGCATATGAATGAAATATGTGGTAGGAATATAAGGATAAGATGAAGAGCTCAGAGAAGGCAGTGGTTAAGGATGAGGTAGTTGCTGATAAGCAGACAAAGAAAGTAATAGTTTGGACCTTTGTAATTCAGTAAATTAGGGAATTCTAATAAGGAATGTAGAACAGTGTTATTTTTGGTGAGACAAGAGAATCTGTGTTTATAGGCTTGAGGTATAGAGGAACAAGATAAGACCATTGTAGGAAAGCCATTCCTGTGTTTCTGACAGCCATCTTATGCTGCTAGTGTGTCTTCATTATTATTAAGAGTAACAGAGTTTCCTGACCTTCTCTAGCATGAGTGATTGGTGTACCAGCAGGGGCTAGTTAGACTGGGTAGTAATTTGAGCCTCTAGATTCTTTCATCCTTTCTGGTATATAAACCCTGTGTTGCAAAAGGCTGTGCTTGTATTTACCAAGCTGTGGATGGTGATTCATCACTGGGTCTAAGCAGACATTTCTTAAGATTCCAAGAGCAGAGTAAGTTATTCCTTGCACTTATTTCATTGAATTGCACTTCTATAATGCTTATAATTGTGCTATACAGTTAATCTACTACATTTTGCACTGTTATAAAGCTTTTTTTACTGTTTCACTGCTTTTATATACTGGTTTATACTGTTTTAACTGTATTTTTCATTGCTAGATACTGTTTCATTATTCTAATTGGATGTTTACTGAATTACTTAACTGTAAACTGTTTTTTCATACTGGTGGTTGTATTTTCTGTTTGTGAGTGCTCCATCTGTGCTTTTCTGTGCATTTTTTTTGAGGTTTCTGTGTTCTAGTCAGGTATCATATAACTGATTTGTTTGCAGTTAAAAGCATTCTTTAGAGTCTCCTTGCTCCTTTATCTGTTTAAAACATTCATTTAGTGGTTACAGCTAGTAGCTGTAATGGTGTACATTACTGTAATTGCATTTTTATTGAATTACTAAACTGTAAACTGCTTTTTCATACTGAAACTTGTATTTTCTGGTTGTAAGTGCTCTTTCTGTGCTTTTCGATGCATTTATTGTGAGGTTTCTGTGTTCTACTCAGGTAGCATAATCTTGATAGAGCCCTGCTATTGCCCAGGCCTGGTAGTTTTGTTTGTTGAGTTTACTGTGTTTCTGGCAGTCCTCTTATGCTGTTAGTGTATTGTCTTCATTATTATTGAGAGTAACAGGGTTTCCTGACCTTCTCTAGCACAAGTGATTGGTGCAACAGCAGGGGCTAGTAGGACTGAGTAGTAATTTGGGCCTCTAGATTCTTCTATCCTTTCTGGTATATAAACCCTGTGTCTGGAAAGGGCTGTGCTTGTATTTACCAGGCTGTGAATGGTGATTCATCACTGGGACTAAGCAGAAATTCCTTAAGATTCCAAGAGCAGAATAAGTTATTTCTTACACTTATTTCATTGAATTGCACTTCTGTAATGCTTATAATTGTGCTATACAGTTAATCTACTACATTTTACACTGTTATAAAGCTTTTTTTACTATTTCACTGCATTTATGTACTGTTTTATACTGTTTTAATTGTATTTTTCATTGCTAGATACTGTTTCATTACTTTAATTGCATGTTTACTGAATTACTTAACTGTAAACTGCTTTTTCATATTGAGAGTTGTATTTTCTGTTTCTGAGTGCTCTATCTGAGCTTTTCTGTGCATTTTTTGCGGTTTCTGTGTTCTAGTCAGGTATCATATAACTGATTTGTTTGCAGTTAAAAGCATTCTCTAGTCTCCTTGCTCCTTTATCTGTTTAAAACTTTCATTTAGTGGCTACAGCTACTAGCTGTAATAGTTTCCCACTTGCCCTCCCTATTGGTGTCTTGTTCTTATACTTGGTGGCTTTGCAGTTGCCCACCCATACTGTAAATTTGACCTGGGACACTCCTCCCAGTCTAGTGTCATTAGTTCATTCTACCTAATACCAAGAGAACATTTGAGAAGGACAACCCACTTAGACTCTTAACCTTGAATTATCTTCTGTTCCAGCTTTCTCCTTTTCCACTTTACTAAAAAAAAGAGAAAAAAAATTCTAAGCTTGTTTCCTGACTTTTCTGTAACTAGTCTAGTCCAGATACAGATTTGCTACATCCAGGACTGTTTGTAAGCTGTAGAGCCCCCCAAGCCTTTCTGTGTTGGAGGGAAGCCTTCTAGCTTATCAGTGGGAGTGGTAAGCACTAGGTAACCTATCTACCACATAAGGAGTGGTTTCTGGCCCAGAAATTGTAGTTATTTGCCATTTGGGCAGTTTTTCCATCTCTCACAAGTTTCTGATTTAAAAGCCCACATTTGCACTTATTTCCTGCCTTTCCTGTAACTAGTCTAGTCCAGATACATATTTGCTGTATCTGGGACTGTTTATAAGCTCCTGAGCCCCCCAAGCCTTACTGTGTTGGAAGGAAGCCTTCTAGCTTATTAGTGGGAGTGGTAAGCATAAAGTAACCTATCTACCACATACAGAGTGGTTTCTAACCCAGAAATTGTAGTTAATTGCCATTTGGGCAGTTTTTCCATCCCTCTCAACTTTCTGATTTAAAAGCCCACATTTGCACTTGTTTCCCTCCTTTCCTGTAACTAGTCTAGTCCAGATACAGACTTGCTGTATCTAGGACTGTTTGTAAGCTCCTGAGCCCCCCAAGAATTTCTGTGTTGGAGGGAAGCCTTCTAGCTTATCAGTGGGAGTGGTAAGCACTAGGTAGCCTATCTACCACTTAAGGAGTGGCTTCTGGCCCAGTAATTGTATTTATTGTCCATTTGGGCAGTTTTTCCATCTCTCTCAACTCTCTGATTTAAAAGCCCACATTTGCACTTGTTTCCCCCTTTCCTGTAACTACTATAGTCCAGATACAGATTTGCTGTATCCAGGACTGCTTGTAAGCTTCTGAGCCCCCCAAGCCTTTCTGTGTTGGATGGTAGTCTTTTAGCGTATCAGTGGGAGTGATAAGCACTAGATAGCATATCTACCATAAGAGGAGTGGTTTCTGGCCCAGAAATTGTGGTTTATTGGCCTTTTGGGCAGTTTCTTCCATCTCTTTCAACTTTCTGGTTTAAAAGCCTGTGTTTGCACTTGTTTCCCCCCTTTCCTGTAATTAGTCTAGTCCAGATACAGATTTGCTGTATTCAAGACTGTTTGTAAGCTTCTGAGCCCCCCAAGCCTTTCTGTGTTGGAGGGAAGTCTTTTAGCTTATCAGTGGGAGTGGTAAGCGCTAGGTAGCCTATTTACCATAAGAGAAGTGGTTTCTGGCCTAGAAATTGTAGTTTATTGCCCGTTTAGACAGTTTTTCCATCTCTCTCAACTTTCTGATTTAAAAGCCAGCATTTGTGCTTGTTTCCTGTCTTTCCTGTAACTAGTCTAGTCCAGATACTGACTTGCTGTATCAATGACTGTTTGCAAACTTCTGAGTGGTACCAAAGTCTGCTCTTCAATTTTTCCCTTAGATCTAATAGTTCTCTCCTCTCCTGCACTTATACTAGCTTATTAGTCTAGCACTTTACCAGACTTCTTGTAGCAATTATTGTAGCACACAAAAGTGCCACCAGCACTAAACGTTCTACAAGGAAACAGATCCAGTACTTATTATCAATGCCCACCCCTTCAGGCATGTCTAAAGGTCAGTTCCCTGTGCTTTCTCCTATTAACCTGGTGAACTTGGGCAACTTAAGGCAATGTAGCAACTGCCTCATGTACGCTGACAACCCTCTCCTCTTACCTTCCAATACTCAGACTATCGAGAGATGCAATTATATATCCAAATTAGAAGCCATGCACTCTCCAGCCAAGACCGGAATGGCTGGTCAAGAGGAGGTCAACTCTTGCACCACACCACATGGAACTCATAGTCCTCCAGAACACACACCAGCACTGCCTTCACATAAAAACAAAAACCACACACCCACCTTCATAGAGGCTCTCAATAAAAATCTACCCAAGCAGCAGGGACCTCCAAGGCAGAAACGGACTTGACCACCACAACACAACACTAATTACAAGACACATAACTCTCCTAAACAGTGTGCCACTCAATGAAAGCCCCTAAGGCAAAACAGTATGCCCAACACACTAGTCATAGATGACTCGATAGTGAAGCACACTACTGTCCCACTCACTAGGTTGAATAAGGAGAAGGTAACAGTCAGCTGCCTGTCAGGTGTCAGGATTCCCCATTTAATGCATGCACTCAGGTCCCTCAACAACAGGTACAAATATGACTCTGTCATTGTACATGTGGGTTTGAATGACCTGAGACATACCTCCCTGGACTACATAAAAAGAGACATGGAAGAGCTCTCAGATTATGAAGCCCAGGTGGGTATGACCCTAGCCCTGAGCAGCATCCTACCATCACCCAGAATTATACCACAGTACAAGAAGAAAATTATTGATTTCAATAATTGGCTAAGTTTCTGGTGTCATTCTAAGGGGATCCAGTATCTGTCTGCCTAGGATGACATGATTGACAGACCTTGATGCTTTGCCAGAGATGGCCTGCATCTGTCACCTCTGGGCTTCCTGATACTGGCCAAGGCTCTTGCCACCCCCATACTGCCTTTTTTAGGCAGTGTTCCAAGGACCAAATTACCACTGCAACAGCTACAAACAAATGCAATCTGAGGGTGATGCTGCTCAATGCTAGAAGTCTAAATCTCAAAATGTACTCGCTTGAAGCACTCCTTAAAATGGAAAACATCAACATTTGTGCTGTAATAGAGACCTGGTTCAAGGCAGCAGAAAGCACCCCTGCACTACCAGGCTATAACTCATTCCACACCTTTTGGCCCCAGAAGTTGGACCGAAGCTCCAAAGCCATTGGTGTTTCCATATGCATAAAGGATGCGCACACCTCCAGACTGGTAGCCCAACATAATGCATCAGAGATACTTCAAGTCCAGCTAACATTGGGTAAGACCGCAATTCAGGTCATAGCCTGCTATAGGTCCCCAACCATGTCCCAAGGCTCACACTTCACGTTCCTAAGCACCCTGGTGAATATTAGGGTCCAACCTAACATTCTCTTACTAGGTGACTTCAACAACCCCTCCATTAACTAGGTAAACTACTCATGTACCAATACACTTGCCCAACATTTCCTTGAGATTATTAATTCCAATGCCCTGGACCAGCTTGTTCTTACCCCCACTAGAGGTAGCAACATCCTTGACCTGGTCATTACTAACATGGGCGACCATTGCTCTACACCAATGGTCAGCTCTTCCCTGGTTAGAGCCGACCACAAACTGATCACCTTGGAAATCCACCCCCTCCCTCCCCCCACCCCTTCAAAGGTAACCACCATGAAAAACTTCTCCAAAGCTAACTTTGTGATCCTAAAAACAGAGGTGGCAAACTTCACGGCACCCATGCAAATGGAGAATAGTTGTGTGACCACAGAATCATACACCAGTGCACTGTATGAACATGTACACAAATGCATGGATGTCGCCATAACCAATAGAACCAAGATGCTCTCCTCCAAAAAAGGAAGCCAATCTGGTGGTCCCCTGCCATAAACAAACTCTACAACAGAAGAAGGAAACATGCAAAATAAGGTGAAGTCCCAAGACTGGAAAAACTCCCTTATCAGCCCTCAACAAAAAGTTGAGATCCTTCATCAAATCCTCTAAAGCTAGCTATGAAAACAGAATTGCAGCAAATAATAAAGACAACCACAAGGCCTTCTATAGTTATGTAAAGAATCTCCACGGCAATACCCAGATTTGCTTTGAGCTACTGCACAATGGTACCTCCTATACCGAGCCAACAGATATTGCCAGTATACTGGCCGACAGATTCAGCTCCAACTTTACCCCCCCCCCCCAAAATGACCCATCACAATGCCAGTAGATGGCCAGGCACCCAGTATTACTACTGCACAGGTTAAAACAGCACTGTCCAAGGCCAAGAATACAGCTTCTATGGGACCTGACGATATCCCTGGTTGTGTTCTACATGAACTACAAAGTGAACTGGTACCTCACCTGTGTGCCCTGTTCAATCACAGCCTCAATTCAGGCTTTGTCCCTATCGAATAGTGCACTGCTACAGTCATCCCTGTTAACAAAGGAGGAGCGACTACAGACCCTAGAAACTATCGACCAAGTAGCCTGATGAGTCTGATATGCAAAGCTATGGAATGCATCATCATGGACCCAATAAACAAGGATATAGGGAATCTCCAAACTCTGGATCTCACATAGTTTGGTTTTGTGAAGGGTCGATCATGCCTGCTCAACTTGGTCAACTTCTTTGAGTCAGTCACCAGAGCTGTGAATGAAGGGAAGATGGTTCATACAGCCTACCTTGATCTGGCCAAGGCTTTTGATACCATTCCCCACTCAGGAATCATAGAAAAACTCACTAAGCTTGGCATCAACCCCTATATCACTAGGTGGGTTGCAAACTGGCTCACAGATAGAACCCACAGTGTGAAAGTAGCTGACTCCAAGTCAGACTGCTGAATAGTCATGAGTGGAGTCACACAGGGTTCGGTCCTAGGTCCTCTCCTGTTTGGTATCTACTTCTTTGAAGTCCAGGTCAACACAAAGGGACTCTGGCTGACAAAGTTCGCAGATGATATTATTAACTCCCCAAGTGATGTTGATATCCTACAGAATACCCTCACTGAGACCAACAACTGGTGTCAGAACAATGCCCTTAAGCTCAATGCCAAAAAATGTGTCATTATCCCCTTTGGGAAAAACCCAGTTCCCATGAATTACCACATTGATGGTAGCCCACTGAACACAGAAGGCATGATAAGAGATTTGGGAACACAGGTTGACAGCAACTTCTCTTTTGATCACCACATTGCCACTATGGTCAGAAAGTCCTTCTATGTGGCAGATTTCATTACTAAGGGTTTTGCATCCAGGAAGAAAGAGGTCATTGTCTCCCTCTACTCTTCCCTCATTAGGCCAATCATCGAGTACAATGCCCCATTTGGCATGTACCTCACTAGACAGCTGCAACAACTAGAGAGGCTGCAAAAGTACCACAAAAAGAGGATCTTAGGCCTTAAACACTTATCTTATATGGACAGACTCAAAAAACTCCAACTATTCTCTGTTTCATATCGCCTACTTAGAGGCGATCTCTACTTTACTTACAAAGCCATGTCTGACCCACCTCTGTTAGAAATGCTACATCTAAAGAAATCCCAATCCCTCCACACCACATGCTCCAGAGACCTCAACCTCATTACCACAATTAACACAGCATGCTGTAGGGACAGGATCATAATCCAGAGACTGCCCATGCTATGGAACAGACTTCCCATACATGTTAAGCAGAGCACCTCGCTGACCCTTTTCAATAGAAATCTTGATGAGTGGGTGGGAAACAAAATTCACCCCGGGGATCACTGCAGTGGGTCTACTTGACAGAGGCTCTGGGAACTAAGGCCGGGTGACACTATGCCAGGGTAATCCTATGGCTAGGCTTGTAAAGGCCCCAGGGCCATTAGCCTAGTGCACACCTATGAACCTAAACCTACCTTCCAATGGAATTACAGGCTCATTTCCTTAGGGAAGATCTAGATTTAGGGTAAAGGATCCTACCACTGCTGTTTCTTCCTTTGATTTGTTCATTTAATGAAGTGTGTCAGTAGTCTAATTGAGTGGAGATGGGTTTCAAACTATATACCATGGTATTTAAAAAAAGCAACAGTGTCTATGGTGGAGTAGTGTATATGTAAGAAACCTGACAAAAAGCAATAACTTAACCTAACCTTGCACTGGTATTTAATACCACAGTGGTAATTTTAGTGAAATTAACACTAGACTATAGAGAGTTTTTATTATAGTACCCTTGTCCCTCATGGATAGGGTCTGCAGGTAAATGTCCCGACATATCCATGTTCTGCCTATTTCTGGGTTATTTATACACAAAATATAAGGGCTAAAACTGCCAGTGGAATGTAAGGTTAGGCTTCTTAAGATCCTCACAGATCAGTAGCCTGGTAAATACCAATGAATATATGGACCTGCGTGATCACAGAGTAATACTCTGACAATCTGAAGTTATTTGTCTATATTTATTCAAGACAAAATGGTGGACAGAAAAAATGGTATTGAGATCAGGATGGTCAAGGGTTAGTGAATTGCTGAACATAGAGAAGATTAGGAAACCAGAAACTGGGACTCCAGAAACTTAAGGTATAATAAGATGTGGGGATGGAAATGTTAGAATTAATTCAAAGGTTATGACTTCTGGGGTAGATAGAAAAACAGATACTAGACTTCCACAGAAAGAATTTATATTCTTCCAGAAATAGTGGTTGTAAGATAGAATCAGAAACCTTGTCACTCTTCTCAAAAAGGGTCCAGCAAGCTTGCCTTGATTATGTTTTGGTTGGTGGAGTTACATTATGTTACATTTGCTTGATAGCAGAAAGAGACAACAAGCCTGCCTAGTTTGCCATTTAAGAGCACAGAGCAGTCTGCCTCCCCTACATCCCTATTTTCTGCCTCACCTCTTCTCCACAAGTCTCATTCCATCTTGAATACATCCATAAACCCTTTTCACCACTTTTTTTGGTAGTCCAGTCCATGTGTCACAACAGTCTATCTGAAGTACTTTTGCAGATTGAAAGAGAAGTTGGCCCGTATACTCGTCTACCTGTGCTCCCTCCTCCCCTACTCCTTTGTGTTCAAAATGTCCCCTTTGTATCTTTTTGACATGGTCTTATGCACTTGTATCCTGTTCCTTCCTATTCCTCTTGGTTCCTAGTGAAAAGAACTCAAGCTCCTCTAGTCTCCAGTCATATCCTTTCCATTATATCCCACACATTCTTGTTTGGGATTTCTTCTTGATTACTTCAAGCAGCATGATACCCTTTTCCTTGTATGGTCCCAGGACTGCCCACATCACTCAAAAGAGTCAGCACTCTGTTTGCTGATATCTTTCCCCATTACTCTATTCCATTCCATGTCACATCAAAACCCTCAATTAATTTTCCTTCTCTGTTGTCAACAGTTTCACTCATTTAACTGATATTTCACTCTGAATTTCCTCATATATAGAAATGACCTTAATGAAGAATATTGGATGCAGGATCAAACCCTGCTGTATTTCACTGGTTATGTTCATTATATTGTCCCCCCTCAGCACAGCCATGTATGTCCACACTTAAAATGATTATTCTTTAAATCCTCCATTTTCCTATCAAAAACCTGTGCAGACCAAGTTAAAAGCCTTGGTGAAGTTCAGGTAGAGCATATGTGATAACCATTTGAAATGTCAGGACCTGCTAGACTGAGTTCCAAAACATGGAGACTGAATGGCAATAAGACCTGACTTACATATATTAAGTCCAAGATGCCATTTCTCAGAATATTCCCTTTTCTTCATGGTATGGTGATCTCACAGTTGATATATATAAGTTCAGGGGGGTGTGAGGGGCTTTCTACCCCTGCAAAAAGAAGTATAAAGGTGAAGAGTGATTTTTCTAGATTTGAGCATCTCCTGTGGTTTTGGTCTTTTTTTCAGCTTGTCAGCACTTAGCATTTTGAGGGCTGACATTTCAGTAGGGAGCTGCATATGTATTTGTATTCCCCTGTGAAATTCTTCAGTAACCTAGTAAAAAAATTGAATCAGATTAGACCGACAGCTCTTTTTGTACATTAACCTGTGTCGCCAGTTAACCTGAAGATTGTTGTCCTCTAAACAAGAAATGAGACTTTCCCTTTTTTATTTGAATGCTCTGCGTGACTTTTCCTGTCACTGCTGTTAGACTTACAAGCCTGTAGCTTTCTGGATTTTTTGAGTACCCCCTTTAAACAGAGTACAACATTTGGTGCCCCTCAGACTTCAGGCATGTCTGTACTGGCTATTGATCTGTTGAGGATCCCGCATCATGTGGTCTTCCAGCAGAACAGACAGATTACAGAAGATCCTGGGAGACAGCCTATCTAGCTGCTGTGCTTTACCACCCCCTGCTACCACCCATGGCATGTACTTCACTTCCTCACCCTTCTCTCTGACTCTTTCTCTCACTCTTTTGATACAGAACTAGAAAGGGTAATAAAGAAAAACAGCATCAATAATGGCTCCGTTTTATTCACAAAAGCCAGCAGACAGAAGAAGCCTTTTTCTACTTTCTTTAGAGTACTAGTAGTAGTAATATGTTAAGGATAGCCTAAATATGTCAAACATGGTGTTTTATATTTGGTGACATTCCTGATTTAAACTGAGCCGTTATTATGAACATTCACATTACTGCTGGCTTGTTTTTTCTCTTCTTAGATTCAGGTTAGTAAGGTCTGGGGGCAGATGAAATAGCTGTTTTTATTGTTAATTCATAGTGACATCATGACCAACAATAGTAGTGCCATGCTTATCAAGATGGAAGAGATTATATTTTAATAAATGTTGAGTGTTAAAAAAACATAGCCATTAACACATTTCCTTGCTGTTTACAGCATTCACGGCTGATACATAGATCTTTGTTTGAAATAATGCTATATTAAATGAGATTCTCATTCCAGTCTGTGGTGTACCAGGTATTTATGTTTTATTGCTTTCACAGTTGCCAGGTCAGCATACCAACAGATGCGAGGTTTTCATAGTGATGTAATTAGGCCTCTGTAAGCCAGTGTGTCTTCCATCGTAGACATATTACCTCACTCCCCCAAGCAGCACTTTAATCTTGACTGGAGTAACATCTTAGGCTCAACACTCTTCTGCTTTGAAATAGCATTATGTGCTACTTTATTGGAAAAAAAACAACAACATGTTTTTGCTTTTAATGTACATTTTGAAATATGTGCACTATTATCTAATTTTGTTCAATTATGAAATAATTTGGTTTCTATTCTCTTTTATGATTACATAATTTATAAGTTATTCAGAATGTGATGAGTTATTATAATTACTGAGCTTTTTACATTTGCTGATATGTTTGCAAATGAAGCAAAAGATGTGTGCACTAAACATATGATTAAACAAAGGCAACCTGCCATTTACTTTTCAACAACTTGGCTTTTGGATATGGGGTGTGCCAGAAAAAGAACATCTTGACTCCAGATGCCCTCTGTAGCACACAGGCTAGTAATGACTCACAATAGCAGAGCTAGAGCATGTCTTGTCTACAGTTTTCTAACACCTGCTGCTATT
>NC_056734.1:715774090-715871590 GCF_019279795.1 Protopterus annectens
TCATGTATGTTTCTTGCCTTGTGCACTTGCTCGCTGTCAAGCAGTGTACAACCAAGCTTACCTGCTTAACGAAAAAACTGAAAAATGTTATTTAGGCAGCCTTATGTAGTTCAAGCAGGTTTAATAGCAATATATGTTTTCAGCTCTCTGACAGTGCTTAGTGGAGAAAATCTACCTGTTAACCTAGCTTTCCATGTGGCACAAGGTGTAAGTGCACTAACTTTTGAAGTATAATAGAGGTAATCTAAATAACACATTTTAAAAAGGGTGTCAGAATGCAATTTCTAACAACACTTTGATTAAGAATGTAATGCTACATACAAATAGCCATCATAATTATGTTTATTGCAAGAAATATCTCATTAATGCTTTGATAAATACATTTTTTCTAACTAGCATATCTCATTAATGATTTAGTTATGAAACACAGTTGAATGTGTGTGTGTTACTGTTTAAGCAGGATAATTATAATAATGAATTAAAAATGCACTTACATATCTGTAATGGGCAGACTACTTAAGTGAAAATCATCTTCTCTCCTCACGTAGCCCAACTCTGTGTTTAGGAATGTATGTACAGTGAAGTATGTATGTATCATGCCCCAGTCTGTATTAATCAGCTTATGAAAGTCTATCTATCGGACATACATTTACACAAAGTAATAATTCCTCTTTCAAGTGAATGCATTTTACAGGAGTCTATTCATACTGAATGCAGTTTGTCTGTAAAAGAGCTGTTTGAAAGTGAGTTCTCCTGTAGCACTGACAAATAATCACCTTACTTGAAATGTATGCATTATTTCTTTCTTAGATTTGATTCCCACATTGGTCAACTAACTTTTTACAGTGTGTAATTTCAGAAAGTTATGTCCAAAGTCATCCTATTTAACCTCCAAACCACCAAGGAAAACAAGCCAAGCCATTGAAACTGTCAGGGCTGACCATCTGAAAAAGCATGAGTAGATTGAATATCACACATGGCAAATCTCACTGCCATGTTTCACACAATTCCTGGCAAGTGATGGTGAATGGTTGGTCATGTGCTATGGCAAAGTTGTTGCCATCAACCACAGTAGTCCAATTATCCACGTGCAATGGTGCTTAAACATGCTGTGCTATTAGGTTCATAGGTAGGTACTAGGCTATCTGCCCAAGGGCATTTATAATCCTAGCCAGAGTGTGTCAGCTTTTGCCTCCCCATTGATTAATTAACTGAGCCTCTGTCAAGCAGAGCCAATGAAGTGATCCCAGGGGTGTATTTTCTGTTACCCATCCACTCGTCAAGGTTTCTCTTGAAGAGTGTTAGTGAGGGGCTCTGCCTGATGTAATTTGGAATTTTGTTCCAAAGCATGGGGAGTCTCTGTGACAGGAATCTATCCCTCCAGCATGTTCTATTTATTGTTGTGGTGAGGTTTAGCTCACTAGAGTGCGTGGCTCGCAGTGACTAGGATTTCTTTAGGTGGAGCATGTCCATCAATTCTGAGTTGGACATGGCTTTGTAAGTCAGGCAGAGATCACCTCTATGAGTAAGCGATATGCCACTGAGTACAGCCAATGTTTTTTCAGTCGGGCTGCATAGGACATATGTTTGAGACCAGTACTCCTCTTGGTGAGGTACTTTTGTGGTCTTTCCAGCTGTTGGCAGTGTCTTGTGAGGTACATCCCAAATGGGGCAGTGTACTCTATGATGGGTCTAATGAGTGAAGAGTAGAGGGGCACTATAACCTCTTTATTTCTAGATGCAAACCCTTTAGTAATTAGATGGGCCACATAGAAGGATTTCCTAACTACTTTGGCAATATGATTGTCAAAGGAGAGATTACTATCTACCTGGGTCCCCAGATCTCTTATTAACTCTTCTGTATTAAGAGGGCTGCCACCTATGTGGTAATTCGTGGGTGTTTTGTTTTTCCCAAACGGGATGCCTATGCATTTTTTGGCATTTAGCTTAAGCCCATGACTTTGACACCAGGTGTCCGTCTCAGTAAGGCCCTTTTGGAGGATGTCCGTGTCAGCCAAAGAGTCAATTATGGCTCCCAGTTTGCAGTCATCAGCGAACTTGGTTAGCCATAGTCCTCCTGTGTTTGCCTGTACTTCTGAGAAGTATATGCCAAACAGTAGGGGTTCCAGGACCGAGCCTTGCGGGACACCACTTGTGACTGGTTTAGTCGGACCTGGAGCCCGCTATTCTTAAGGTGTGAGTTCTGTCTGTAAGCCAGTTGGCAACCCATCTTGTGATGTAGGGGTTTACATTTAGGCTGGTGAGTTTTTCTGTAATACCCGAGTGGGGAATGGTGTCGAAAACCTTGGCGAGGTCAAGCTAGGCTGTGTGAACCAACTTTCCCTTGTCTATGGCCTTGGTGACTGTCTCGAAGAAGTCAACCAGGTTTAGAAGACATGATCTGCCCTTAACAAAGCTGATCTGGGTCAGGTCAAGTGTTTGGAGGTTCCCAATATCTTTGTGAATGAGTTCCATGTTGATGCCCTCCATAGCCTTGCTGACCAGGCTAGTCAGGCTTATGGGGAGATAGTTACCAGGGTCAGTTGTGGCCCCTCCTTTGTGGAGAGGAATAACTGTTGCTGTGTGCCATTCTATGGGCACATAGCCTGTGGAGAGGCTGAGGCTGAACAGCATGTTTAGGTGAGGGGTTAGTTTGTTCTGTAGTTCATGTAAGATGCAGCCTGGGACACCAACTGGTCCCATTGACTCTGTGTTTTTGGTTTTTGAAAGGGCTGTTTTCACCTGTGCGTCTGTGATTTTTGGGACACTATACCTTTCCGGTATTGTTGTGGGCCCTTTTGGGGGTGAGAGGGGGGTGAAGTTTGCACTGAATCTATCTGCCAGGATGTTGGCAATATCAGTAAGTTCAGTATATGTTGTGCTATTTTGCACTAGTTCAGTGCATAGCTGCGAGTTGCCACTTAGATTCTTAACATAGCTAAAGAAGACTTTGTGGTTATCTTTTGAATCCTTGGCTATTTTTCTTTCGAAGTTAGCCTTGGAAGATTTCATGAGGGACCTCAGTTTCTTACTGATACTGATCAGGGATGTCTTTCCTTCTTGGGATTTGCTTTTTTTCTGAACTAGTTTCCTCCTTCTATTGTATAGCCTGTTTATTGCAGGGGTCCACCAAACTGGTTTCCTTCTCTTTGAGGAGCGAGTCTTGGTTTTGCTAGGGATGGCTTGATCCATGCATCCTTGTAGGTGCTCACAGAGTGCATTTGTAAAGGTTTCTGCATCTTGAGCAGCGTTATCCTTTAGCGTGTGGGCTGTGAAACTTACCACCTCTGTCTTAAGTAAGGTGAAGTTTGCTTTAGAAAAGTTTTTTACTGTGGTTTCCTTAGTTGGGGGTGGTGTTGGGGTGTGGACATCCAGAGTGATTAGTTTATGGTCTGATCTAACCAGTGACAGGTTGACCTCCAGTGTGGAACACCTGTCGCCCATGTTGGTGATGACCAGGTCCAATATGTTTTCACCTCTGGCAGGGGAGTTTATCAGCTGATCCAGGGCATTTGAGTTGATGAATTCCAGGAAGGGCTGGGCCTGGGAATATGAACTCGAGTAGTTTTCCCAGTGAATGGTAGGGTAATTGAAATCCTCCAGTATCAGGGTGTTTGGTAGAACCTCCATGCTTTCCAGTGTCTCCAGAATGGTGGAGTGGTGGTCCTGGGTCATGGAGGGTGATCTGTAAGCAGGCCACAATTTGCATTGCAGATTTGCCCGATGTTAGTTGCACATGGATGATCTCAGAGGTATCATGCTGCGCCACTAACCTGTAGGTGTAGGTATCCTTGATGAATATGGATACACCCCTCCTTTTGCGTTTCGGTCCGTGTTCTGCAACCAGAATGTATGGTATGAGTTGTAGCCCGGTAGTGCTGGGGTGCTCTCTGGAGCCTTGAACCAGGTTTCAGTTACTGCACAGATGTCGACGTTCTCCATACTGAGGAGTGCTTCGAGTGCGTGCATTTTGAGATTTAATCTCCTGGCATTGAGCAGCATAACCCTCAGTTTTTTGTTAATTGTGCTGTTTACAGAGGTGGGTTTGACTTTTGAGCCTTGCCTAAAAAAGGCACTATGGGGGCAGCAAGAGCCTTGGCCAGTATTCGAAAGCCTAGGGGTGACCGTTGCAAGCCATCTCTTGCAAAGCAGCGCGGCTTGTTGAGCATGTTGTCCCAGGCTGACAGACACTGGATCCCCTTTGAATGACACCAGAAGCTTAGCTAATTGTTGAAATTGATCATTTTTTTTTTTATACCGAGGTATCATTCTTGGTGAGGGCAGGATGCTACTCAGGGTCAGGGTCATACCAGCCTGGGCTACATGATCAGAGAGCTCTTCCATGTGTCTTTTCATGTAGTCCAGGGAGGTATGTCTCAGGTCATTCACACCAACATGAACAATGACAGAGTCATATTTGTACTTGTTTTGGAGTGACCTGAGTGCTTGTGTTATGTGGCGGCGGATTCTGGCTCCCAGCAGACAGCTAACAGTAACCTTCTGCTTGTCCAGCCTAGTGAGTGGGACGTCAGTGTGCCTGACTATAGAGTCACCTATTACTAGTGTTAGGTATGTTATTTCACCTTAAGGGCTGTGATTGTGCGGCACACTGATTTTGTGTTTTATGTGTTGTCTGGTTTGTGACGGGAAGTGCAGGTTATTTGGGTGTCTGCTTTGGAGGTCTCTGATACTTTTGCAGGTTTTTATTTAGAGCCTCTGAGTATGATTTTGTGTATTTATGTGTATTTTTTGCCAGTGCTGTTTTAGTAGGTCTGTGTACAGCTCAAGTTGTGATGCAAGTGTTAACCTTCTCCTCTTGACTGTCTGTTCCAGTCTTAGGTGGAGACAGCTTAGCTTCCAGTTTGGCTGTATAATTGCATCTCTCGCATATGTTAGTGTTTTGTGGTAGGAGGAGAGGGTTGTCTGTGTACATGAGGCAGTTGTAACATTGCCTCAGGATACCCAGATTCACCAACTGGACTGGAGAGTGCACCTGAAGTTGCCCTTTTGTCATGCCTGAATAGTAGGGTGAGCTGCTTAGTCGCTTGGTTGGTGAGGGGTGAATAAAGAGCCTTGCCCTGCTGGGCAATCAGTGTCAGGGTATATTAGTGCTTGCTATTAGGTCTGAGCAAGTGCTGGGTTGTAAGATGCTTTTTGAGTGCTTAGGTTGAGAGTTAGACTAGTTTCAAGGGAAAAACTGAAGAGGAGACTTAGTGGTGCCGGGAATAATTTAACAGTAGCTAACCGGCAGTGCCCAGTGCACAAAACCATGCAAACATGGTTTTTATAGTAGAGAAATGAAAGAGATAGAAATTAGCCCAAAATGGCCAATAAACTACTAACTTCTGGGCTGTAACCACTCATCCAGAGACAGACACGTTGCTCAAAGCTCCCCTCTCTCACAGGTGAAAAGAGAAACTTCCTTCTATCGAAGTAAGGTATGGGCAACTCAGAAACTAGTATCACAGCTCTGAATTCAGCACTAGCCTGAAAACTGGACTATACTAGCTTAGAAAGGCAGGAAACAAGGAATTTTTTTTTTTTTTTTTTTTTTTAAAGATAAGGCAAAAACAGTAAAAAATACACTTAGAACAGCTTCAAACGACTACAAATGATCAGAAAAGGTTATCACACTTTAGTGTGTAGCCTACAACAGTTAAAAAAATTATTTAAACAAAAAAAAATGTTTTAAAAGTGCAGGCAGTCAAATAAGCACAATATGTGAAAAAAAACAAGCTTTTAAATCACAATAAATGCTGAACAATCTGCATTTAGGAGGAAAACAGTACAGCAAGAAAGTACAGAAAACTGATACTTAATCACTCCAAAGTCTCTCTCCTAAGCTAGAAGGCTTGTATCAGTTTAAGGCTTTCTAGTGCTACCCAGTAGGTTAGTTACAGGAAAGATGGGAAGCAAGCGCAGATGTGGTCTTTTAAACAAGAAAGTTAAAAGAGACAGACAAACTGTCCAAATGGTCAGTAAACTACAGTTTCTGGGCCATGAACCTCTCCTCTCGTGGTAGACAGGCTACCTAGTGCTTACCACTCCCACTGATAAACTAGAAGGCTTTCTTCCAACACAAAAAGACTTGAGGGCTCAGAAGCTTACCAACAGTCCTGGATACAGCAACTCTGTATCTGGACTACGCTAGTTACAGGTAAGATGGGAAACAAGCACAAGTGTGGCTTTTAAATCAGAACGTTGAAAGAGATGGAAAAAAACTGCCCAAATGGCCAATAGCTACAATTTCTGGGCCAGGAACCACTCCTCTTGTGGTAGATAGGCTACCTAATGCTTACCACTCCCACTGATAAGCTAGAAGGATTCCCTCCAACACAGAAAGGCTTGGGGGGCTCAGAAGCTTACAAAGAGTCCTGGAATACAGCAAATCTGTATCTGGACTAGACTAGTTACAGGAAAGGTGAGGAACAAGTACAAACATAGGCTTTTAAGCCAGCAAGTTGAAAGAGATGGAAAACTGCCCAAACGGCCAAATAAACTACAATTTCTGGGCCAAAACTAACTCTTCCCATGGAGGATAGGCTACCTAGTGCTTTCCACTCCCACTGATAAGCTAGAAGGCTTTCCTCCAACACAGAAAGGCTTGGGGGCTCAGAAGCTTACTAACAATCCTGGATACATCAACTCTGTAACCGGAATAGGCTAGTTATAGGAAAGGTGGGAAACAGGCACAAGTGTGGCTTTCAAACCAGAAAGTTGAAAGAGATGGAAAAAAACTGCTCAAACAGCCAATAGCTACAATTTCTGGGCCAGGGACAATTCCACTTGTGGTAGATAGGCTACCTGATGCTTACCACTCCACTGATAAGCTAGAAGGCTTCCCTCCAACACGGAAAGGCTTGGGGGGCTCAGAAGCTTACAAAAAGTCCTGGATGCAACAAATCTGTACCTGGACTAGACTAGTAACAGGAAAGACAGGAAACAAGTGTAAACACAGGCTTTTAAATCAGAAGGTTGAAAGAGATGGAAAAGCTTCCCAAACTGCCAATAAACTATAATTTCTGGGCCAGAAACCACTCCTCCTGTGGTAGATAGGTTACCTAGTGTTTACCACTCCCACTGATAAGCTAGAAGGCTTCTCTCCAACACAGAAGGGCTTGGGGGGGGCTCAGAAGCTTACCAACAGTCCCGGATACAGTAAATCTGTACCTGGATTACACTAGTTATAGGAAAGGTGGGGATCAAATGCAAAACGGGCTTTTAACCAGAAAGTAGAAAGAGATGGAAAAACTTCCCAAATGGCCAATTAACTACAATTTCAGGGCCAAAACCCACTCTTTCCATGGTAGATAGGCTACCTAGTGCTTACCACTCCCACTAATAAGCTAGAAGGCTTCCCTCCAACACAGAAATGCTTGGGGGGCTCAGAAGCTTACCAAAAGTCCTGGATACAGCAAATCTGCATCTGGACTTGACTAGTTACAGGAAAGGCAGGAAGCAAGCTTAGAATTTTTATTTTTTTTGTTACAGAAAAGCAGCTAAAACAGCAGTAAATGCAATTCAAATTGTAGTGCAGGCCAGCACACCCGAGCATGTAGCAACACTACGGCAAATACAGTTCAAATAAATGCAATTAAATTAACAAATGACTAAAAAACAAGTGCAGAAGGCAGTAAATTAGAAGGCTACTAACAAGCAGTAATAAGTGCAGAGTAAGAGCAACTGAACAGATAATGGCACGCAGAAGAGCAACTAAGACAGTTACAGTAAGAGCAGATGAATAAGATATACATACACATATATATATATATATATATATATATATATATATATATATATATATATATATTATTTTTATTTTATTTTTTTTGAGGGAAGGAACAGAGCAGAATTAAGAGGCTACAGGGGTTGTCCTTCCCAAATGCTCTCTTTGTACACACTTTGAATACACTTTGTATTGGAATACAGATTAAGGGCAGAATAAAGCAATACTCTGCAACAGTTACTCTAACAGTTTTTTGACTACTGGATGTAATAAAGTGCTACTTCCTTTGTGGAGTGTTGACATAAATCACTTGCCTGACCATTGCTTTTTGTCCATAGCATCCAGAGTTCAAGTGCAGATGTATCCATCTATCCACAGCCCCTTTTCTCCCATTTTTGCATATGGGGTTAGGGTGTCATTTCAACAGTGACAATCATCTAGAGCCAAGATTTATACTGCTAGGTGGCTAGCCCTGCCACAGTAGCTTATCCACACCACACACTTGCACCTATGGCCAGTTTAGTGTCCAGTCCACCTATTGCATGTCTTTGGAATGTGGGAGGAAAGTGGACGACCTTGCAGAAACCCATGCATACCCAGAGGGGACATGCAGATTCCACACAGAAGGCACCTCAGCAGAGAAACCAGGGAACCTCTTGCTGTGAGGTGTCACCACTATCCACTGCTCCACTGTGCCACCAAGTCCAGATGTGTCACATTATTTCTTACTGTGATGTTATACTTCTATGATTAATGACATACATCTTAATTTTTACCCAGTAACAACCTCTCATGAGCAGATTTTGAATACTGTTGCAAAAAAGTGTTTGCAAACACATCCATGGCCATAAGAAAGAATTAATAAACCACCCTTATTCTACCCATGTCATCATCAGTTTATGACTGTGTTACAGCTTTTTATGCCTGTTCTACAGCTTCTTCATCCCACTGCCATCTTTTACTGATACAGAGCATAATTGATTAATATTGAGGACACACCATAAAGCTGTACATGAATGGCCCATAACACCAGCCTTCTGTATGTGCCTCTGTATCTGTCTCTATCTTCATCCCTTCTCTGTCACCCCTATATACTGTTGACTATTCATTAGGCTTATGGTTATAAATGTCGTTTTATTACATTTTCTGCCTGCCATTACTTTTCTGAAGAATAAAATCTAAATCTCCCATTGGCTGAAGAGGGCATCACTGTCCCTTTAAAGGTATGATTTTGGCATATGTAAATTAGGACTTTCTTGGCATGGTCTAGAGATAATGATCAAGTCTGCAACCTTATTTTTTTTCATCTTTACAATGGTTCATATCCAGCAGTAGGTGAAACTCATACTGCCTATTTTAAAAGTGCCTTTCCTGTGAATGAGTTGCCTATGTATCTGTTTTAGGCCATTCTGTTTTTATCAGTTATAGTTCTCAGAAGTTCAAGTCCAGATGTATCCATCCATGAGGTCTGGCAATGAGCAACTGTAGTATGTCATGGTAAATGACATTTCAGGTGTTATTACATAATGAGGTGAGTGTCTTACACCACGTTGTGCACCCAGCTAACTTGTGATTTCCACTGAAGCATGTCTAATATGTAGTAGGCATAAAAGAATCTTTCAGTAGCTATTAGAAGCACAGTTTGTCCAGAAAACATATTTATAATGGTCATTCCTAAGTATTCCTAAAGTCATGATGAAAAGTGAATATAATAATAATCGCAGTCTGGCATTCTTTGTAAAAATCATCTGAGTACTGGTGTCGAACTCTACTTCAAATCTGCTTTTTCATTTAGCTCTGAGAATTAATACCTTGTATCAAACAAGCTAGACTGACAGGTGGATTTTCTCCACTAAGTACTGTCTAGAGTGCTGATGGCCACCCATCTCTGCTTAATTTGTTTTTGCTAAAGAAGGCACATGAAATGTAGTGGTTCGCTGTTTCCTTCAGCAGGGAACTCTGCTACAGCTTATCACCACACAAATAGGGAAGACAAGCGCAATGATTCATTTCCAATTTGAGATTTAGACCTAATATTGAAAGGTATAACAAATTATGCAGAGCATATGTATGTAACACGTGAAGATAAAAGTAGTCTGTTGTAATTGAAAGCAGAATCTCTGTGATTCTTATTTGTACAAAGGTTGTCACGGAGCACCACTGAACACTGGTACTTCACAGTCCATGTTCAATACATCATAGTCTGCACATGCACATTTTAACACTTTGTCAACATCCACGCAAATATGTTTCCCACCATTGTGCTTTAGGAAGGGATTTAGAACAAAATAAGTATTGCGATATTACTTCATTACATGGAAATTGTGTAATGTACTCACATGAAATGCAGCGAACTGTGTGGTTAATTGAGTACTGACACTTACAAATGATATACAATAACATACAGTCTTGGCACACAGAAATCATCATTTTTTTATCTTTCCAACATTGGAACATTAAGCATTGCTTGGTACTGACAGTCCACATTGACCATGCATAATCACATAACATTGCTAATATCACTATCATTCATTGAGGTTTACATATCATCATCATCATCATCATCATAACCTGATTATCCATGAAGTATTCAGTGTCTATACTGTGTTTCACAAGTGTGTGTGGCTCATACACACAGGCAGGTATGTACGTCACTCTCAGTTCTGCAGTATACATTAAAAACAGCATAGGTGACATAAGTCAGTAGTAAGTATGTATGTATTATTGGTCATAATATTGACCTTACTGAATCATATCAACAAATATAGATTTGCACATAACCTTCAACATCACAATATCTTCTCTGACACATAATGTGATGCTAATCCTATCTACACTGTACTGTCAAAGTGTAAAGTCAGATTTCTGCAGTGGTGCTTGCATTAAGTACTGTGTCTTCTGGACTGTGTCAAAAGATAAATAGGCTTTTCTAATCTCACAGCAGTCAACTTTCATGTGTGTGGAGTTGTGGAAATATGACCTTAACTACTGCTGTCCACAATACAGTAGTAGCCTGGAGTAAATTTTACACTGCAGGATGAGTCCACATTAATATCAGACCCTTCTCCCAACATCATCTTCTCTGCAACACCACACTGATGTAATCCTGTATAAAGTACACCCTCACACTATGAAAGCTGGACTTCTGCAGTGGCGTGTGCATTATGTGTTGTGTTTTCTATACTGCATAGCTAAATAAGTAGGCAGTTCTATTCTCACAGCAGTCAACTTGTGTGTATGTGTATGGAGTTGTGTAAATATAACCATAACTGCTTCTATCCACAGTACATTAGTAGCTTGGAGCTAATTGTGCACTGCAGGGTGAGTCCACATCAATGTCAAACCCTTCTCCCAACATCATCTTCTCTGCAGCATCACAATGAAGTCATCCTTTATAAACTGCACTGTCATACTGCAACAGTCAGACTTCTGAGGTGGTGTTTGCATTAAGGACCGTGTTCTCTAACTTGCAAAGCTAGATAGGTAGGGGGTTCTAATTTCACAACAATCAGCTTGTCTATGTGATGGTGGGTTTATTGCATCACTGGAAGATTAATTCAACAGCTGTGTTCATTTGACTCACACTCATGCGAAACATTTACATAGTTGGCTCAATCCCATATCATGCATACTGCCTGCAACACACTGATGATGTCATCATTTCAGTAATGCACTCTCAGATCACTAAGTCAGACCTCTTCTGTGGCACATGTGTATAATATATTGGTTTGTATTCCTGAATGTGTGTGTGAATGCAAATAAATGCAAGAATATCTTGCACCTCTTAGTGTTGACTATATTTAGAATTACATATAGCTGTAGAAATCATTTTTGCACATACATCTCCTTTGCCGGACACAGCTTATATCATCCGTTCAAAGATGCAATGTGGCTCACAGTCGATCAGACTTCTCCAATGGTGTATGTGTATAATACACTTGCTTGTAGATTGTGTTAGTACATTGGTAGGATGTTCAACTACAGGAATGACTGTCATTTGTGATTGTGTGTGTTTCTTCCTCTTACTGTTCTGAACAGGCTGAAAATACATATATGATGTATATCTACACATTGTGCTTGTGCTGTGCAATCACTTTTTAGCTGAAACATAAAGGTAATACACAATGGTGATGTTATACATTGAGATGTGCAGTGTCACGGTCATCAAATAAATCTGTATTTGGCCTTGTATTTCAGCAAACCTTCATTATCCTATGATGTTAGCTATATATTTCAAATCCCGATGTTGCTGCTTTCAGTCAGTGTATATGTTAACAGTGTTATCACCCACATGTGCTGTGTTCATCTGTAGATGTTGTTTCCTGTTACAAGAGTTTAGTCTGCATTTCCTTTGATGGCTGTCATTTGAATAGATTATCATTCCATCACCGTTGTAGTGAGACACCTCCTCAGGACTGAGGACACGAGACAATGTAATGTATGTTTTTGTACATAATTGTTGTTCTACCATCACAGTAACAGCAGGTGGTTACAGGTGGGTTTGGGTATATCTAACATCTGGCAATGTTGTCTGACATACTGCACACATCTTTCTACGTAATTACAGGGGCATATATTCCTTGATTCATACAGATGATGTAATGCTTTCATATGACCACAAATATTACAATTGGTGATGCACTTTTACCATGGCACATACATTGATCCCACTATAGTGTTAATTTTATCAACCATTAGGCAAGTGTTCCAAACCAGCATTTAGTGACTGAAAGCATTTGTGTCCTTAACTGTTCTGCAGGAAAGACACCCCAATTATACTGTGTATGTATACAGTGGCAGAGGCCTCCCCCATCCATTTCAGCAAAGAGAAAGTATGTGCAAATAAAGTACAACTGATTTAAGAACTTCATGAAGGTAGAGTTCAACAGTTTTGAAAACAGTTCCACTGTGGCAAATGTGATTAATCGCCATCTTGTTATTTGGAAGAGTTGTACAGCTTGAAGTAAATTTCCAGCAACATAATTCATTTTGTGTGAACATACTGATGTCATACAACAACTATTACAACACATTAGTCTTTTCCCTTGATATGTTACAGGAACTCATGCGAACATAGCTTTGGATTTCATGAAAGCATACATTTGCCCTGCCAACGTAATGGTGAGAATGTTACCTTGGCGCATGCATTGAGTACTGTGATGTACATTAGTGTGCTCCTGTTCTTGGGTGGTAGATGTAGAGACACACAGAGAAGCTGTCCTTGACCATGCAACATTGATCTAGAACTGATCACAGTTGTGTGCACATGAGCATACTCATTTAATTGTCAGCAGTCTGACATGCTGATATGACATTCATTCTCAGGGATCCTTTCTTAATTCACACATTCAATTAATTTCATTTGTTTGTCACAATATCCATTGCTACCTCCTGTGGTAGATGCTGGCAATACACAGCGCTGGAGAATACACTGCATCATGGTGTGGGGTTTGCATCTGCTCTTATCTGTTAGCAGAATAACTGTGCCTGGCAGGAGTGCCTTAAGCAAGGGTATTATGTCACACTCTGTTCCCACATTTGTAACACCACACACACCTACATATGAGGTGGATACCTATTAGAATACTGAGGTGCATAACTCCCTTTAAGGGTGATCCTCCTCATACATTTGTTAGCCTTTTTATGTAGTGCACACAGTTATTACACAAGTCAGTGTTGACACTGATGGCATGTCTTGCAAAAGGAGATTGTGGCTTCTGAGCTGTTCCTATTTTCCAGCCTGTTACATTGGCAAAATGCATGCTGTGCAAATATTCTTTTATGTATGTACTGTCCTTGTGCACTTACATCCCAACTCAACATGTAGATGACATTCATATGTCCCCTCTGTTACAATGTGAATTTGTTTAACTGTCACATCCTATAATATCACATCTGATTTTATTTACCTACATTTGCTCAGGAATTGTGACCATCAATTATTCTGACATACATATTGCAAAATTTTATAATTACAAATCTGACTTTGAGACATAAGCACCATCCTATCAATTATTGTACTAGAGTTTGGACATTTACCCTCCCCTCTCACATCTTTCTGTATGCACAGGTTCATAGGTGTTTATTAGGCTAATGACCACAAGGGGCTTTTTAAGCCTAGTCATGCAGCCTAAATCTCTGACAAGTTCTGATACCCTTAATAACTGTAAGCATGGGCTTGGGAGATGAACCATTTACAGGTTACCTGAGTCCATTAGAGACATAGGTCCCAAACTAGGGATGAATTTCCAGTTTCCCATCCAATTGTTCAAGTTGCACTTGAATTGGTTTAGGGAGGAACTCTGCTTCACATGGATGGGGACCCTGTTCCATAGATGGGGTAGTCTTTGGGATACATGTCTATCTCTCCCATAGATCCTATTTATATCACAGGCAAGGTTTAAGTCTTTAGAATGGGTAATTCTGGTACTGTTTGTTTTGTGGAAATGCAGGAGGTCCATCAGAGTGGGGTCTGACAATGCCCTGTATGCCAGGCATAGATCTCCCCTCAAAAGCCTGTAGGAGACAGAATACAGGGATAGGGCCTTGAAGCAGTCTACATCGGACATTTTACGTACATCCTGCATTCTTTTAGTGAGGAAGCTTTGTAGACATTCCAATTGTTGGATATGCCTGGCTAGGTACGTACCAAAGGGAGGCAATGTACTTAATGATAGGTATGATGAATTATGAATACAATGGAACAATTACTTACTTGGACTTAGATGCCATACCTTTGTTTATAAGTTGTGCAACATAGAATGATTTCCTCACCACTGTAGACACATGATGATCAAAGGCTAGCTTACTATGTATGCCCCTAAGTCCTGACTACTGGGTCAACTCTAAGGGGTATGTTGTCAATATGATAGTTACCAGGGATGGATTACTTCCTAAAGGATACTATTATGCATTTCTTGGCATTTTGTTTTAGTCCCTGGCTCTGACACCAGTTGTTTGTCTGTGTCCGACCCTCATGGAGAACATTTGTGTCAGTGTGAGATTCAATGACAGCTCCTAATTTGCAATCATTTGTATATTTAAAAAAAAAAAAAACCAAAATGTAGAGGTAACGATATCCCAAACAGCTTGGAGAAATAATCCACACAAGTTTGTGGATTATTTCTCCAAGCTGTTTGGGATATCGTTACCTCTACATTTTGGTTTTTTTGTTTCAAAGTTGTTCGTGGTGTATTTTTACATTTGTATATTTAGTCAGCCAGAGACCACTGACATTGGCCTTGACTTCTGAGAAGTAAATGCCAAAACGGACAGGTCCAAGACTTGATCCCTGAGGGGACTCCACTTGTGGCTGGCTTCTTTGTAGAGGTGGACTCCACAATTCTAAGTTTCTGGGTCCTGTCTGTGAGCTAGTTGGCTATCCACCAGGTGACATACAGGTTTGTACCTAATCTCTTGCATTTGTCAACAATGCCCGAGTGGGATATTGTGTCAAATGCCTTGGCCAGGTCAAGGTAGGCAGTGTGAAGGATTTTGCCCTCATCCATTGCTTTGGTGACCTTTTCAAAGAAGTCCACCAGGTTGAGTAGGCATGATCTACCCTTGACGAAACCAAACTGGGCTGGACCCAGTGTCTGGAAGTTTACTATATCTCTGTTGATCATCTCCATGATAATTATTTCCACGGCTTTACATATAAGACTAGTGAGACTTATGGGTCTGTAGTTTACAGGGTCTGTAGATGGCCCACCTTTGTGCAGAGGGATGACTGTTGCCTTTCTCCATTCATCAGGCACAAAGCCTGTTTGGAAGCTGCAGTTAAATAGTAATTCTAGAGGCCCTGATATGTCATGTTTCATGCTATTTAGAAGGCATCCTGGGATATTGTCTGGGCCCATTGATGCAATGTTCTTGGTCTTAGAGAGAGTATTAAGGACCTGTTCCCTAGTGATAGTAGGGTAAAGTTGGAGGTGAATTTATCAGCCAGGAGGTTTGCTATATCTTCTGGCTCAGTTTATAGGTGGCTCCATTTGCAATGAGCTCTGCACACAATTGTGTATTGCCTTTGAAGTTGTGGACGTAGCTAAAGAATACTTTGTGGTTGTCCTTGGCCTGGGAGGCCAAACTTACTTCATATTTGGCTTTGGTGGACTTTATTTGTCATCTGAGTTGTTTGTTTAGTTTGATGAGTGTGCTTTTATACTGGTGGGTGCTGCACCTCCTAATTTTTGCCATTATTTTCTTCCTCATGTTATACAGCAGATTGATTTTGTGATTCCACCAGGGTGGCTTGTTTTTTGAATTAGTTCTGTACTTCTTTCTGGTGGGTACAGCTGCCTCTATTAAGCTATTAACATGCTTGTACAGGGTTTCTGTGAACTGTTCTGCATAGGCAGAAGTGTTCTCAGTGTTTATGGGGGCTTGAAATTTTGCCAGGTTGTCACTTAATAGCAGGAAGATAGCCTTAGAATAGTTCCTGAATATTCTAGGTTTAGCTGGGGTGGGGGTGGGGGGGTCCAAGTTTTATTTTTACTTCAAAGGAGACCATTTTCTGGTCTGACCTTATCAGGGAAGGCATTAGAGTAGAAGGTGTGCAGCAGTCTCCCATATTAGTGAGGACCAGATCCAGTATGGTTGCACTACTGGTTGGTGTATTGACTATCTGTATTGACTATCTGGTCCATGGAGTTTGTGTTTACAAAATCCAGGAATCTCTGTGTATGCATGTTTTATGGTCATATAGGATTCTCAGTTAATTGTGGGGTTATTAAAGTCACCCATGAATATGGTATTGGGTTGGATGGTTAGTGTTTCTAATAAGTTTAAATATATGGTGTGGATTTCCTGGGTCATAAAGGGGACTTATAGCTTGCAAGGAAGTGGTACTGGATTTTGCCTATGGTGATTTGAACATGGAGCAGCTCAAGTGCATTGTCCTGTTTGACCAGCCTTGAAGTATATTTATTTTTGATGTAAATAGAGACACCTCCACCTTTAGTCCCTGCCTGTGAAGTAGCTGACTTAAATATGTGGAAGGCATTATAACCTTGCACTGTTGATGTGCTCTCCTTGGCTTTAAATCATGTCTCAGTGACTGCACAGATGTCAGCATTCTCTAGGGTAAAGAGAGCTTCTAGGGAGTGGAGTTTTTTGCTTAGACTCCTAGCACTGAGCAGTAATACTTTTAGATTTTCTTGGTTTTGATTTCCTATGTCAGCAGTACTTTCAGTTTGGTATTGCCTAAAAAAGGCAATATGGGGGAAGACAATGTTTTAGCTAATATTCAAAAGCCTAGAGGGGAGAGGTGCAGACCATTCCTGACAAAGCAGTGTGGTCTGTTGACCATTTCCTTTTATGCTGACAAATATTGCACCCCCTTAGAATGACACCAGAAACTAAGCCAATTATTAAAGTCAATTATCTTTTGTTCGTATTGCGGCAACATCCTTGGAGAAGGTAAAATGCTGCTCATTGCTAGGCTCATATCAGCCTGAGACACATATTCTGAGAGTTCCATGATGTCTCTCTTCATATAGTCTAGGGAGGTATGTCTCAGGTTATTTACTCCCACATTGGCTATGACTGAGTCATATTGGTAATTGTGGTCCAATGACCTACATGCATGTGTAATCTGGTGGATCCTAGCCCCTGATTAGCAGATGACCGTAACTTTCTCCTTACTCAGCCTGGTGAGAGGGACACGATGGAGTTTCCAATGACTAGAATACTGGATTGTGTGGTGACTTGCCTTATGGGCTTAGAGGTAGAGGCTACATGAAATGCAGATATATGTGTTGATTTCTGTGTACATTGTTCTCAGTACACTTTTATTGTTTTTTTTATGTGTACAGTACACTCAGTACACTTTTCCTGCCTGTGTGCAGCATACATTATTTGCCTTATGTAGCTGTTTGTGCTATCTGCATGAGCACACTTAACAGGTTTGTCCATAGACAAGCCTGTTTATTTACTGTGTGTGTTTGTGCTGCTCAACACAGTTTCCTGACAGCCAGCACTGTTGCTGACTACAGAAACATGCTTGTATTCATGTTAGCAAGATGAGCAGCATGCATATGGGATTACCGCTACTGCTCATCACTCTAACATGTAAACATCATGTAGGCTTCGGGCAAAGCCCACACAATTGTGTATGAGCCCTGGGTATGATTGATTGAGCATACAATAGTGAGGAAATTAAAATATTGACAAGATACATATGAATAGTTAAAATGCAACATACTACAATCATGATACAGGCAATACAATCATATGAAAATTAATTCAAAAGTAGATCAGAATGAGTGTTAAGACAAAGGTGAATCCTATATGATAGGGTTGGACTAAAATCAATGTCCCTTTATAGAAGGGTAGCCAACATAAAAAGAAGGCCACTATGACATTGGCAGATGTATAAACCATGTTTTACAGAAGGTATTTTACGTTAAAGTATTTGATTAATTATGTAAATAGGACTGAAAAACAGGAAGGAATACTAAGCATAAAGAACAGATATGCATCTTGTTTCTGTGAGAGAGATGTAAGGGAGAAAATGAAGACAGCCTTCTCTCTGTCTTGATCAATAACTTGGTCACCTAGGGCCACAGGAAAAGGCTGGTAGAAAGACTTGGTAATGCACGGAAGCAGTCAAGGATGCATGAGGAAACATACTCAGAAATGAGGGGGGTGAGAGAAGCAGGAGAATGCGGTAGTACTGATGTGGGGCAGAAAAACAAATGTTGAAAAGGAAGGTCTGTGGCAGAGTTCAGTGGACTGATAGAGCAGAAAGCACAGTGGGTGCTGTAGAGGTTGGAAAATACTTTAAGATAACAAAAAGGAGTTTGAATTATATTAAAAAGTACATTAAAGGTAGAATAGTCTAAACTGGATTCATTATCTACATTAACAATAAAAAAAGGAATGAAACCGGCAAACAATGCCACCACAAAAGCTATACATTTACCAATAGATGACATCACCTTAAAAGTGTATATGTCAATATAAAACATCTAAAACACTCTCCACAAAGTTCAAACTTTACTTCATCTTGGTATAGAAATGTATACAGAAATCAAATCTATGTTCTGTTATTCCCTTGTATCATAGTAGTATACTAAGCTAATAACCCTAAAGGGTCTTTTTAATCTGGCATAGACATGAAAAGGTAAGAATCAAACCCTGTACCATGTGTTGCTGATGTAAATCACCTTAATCATTAACCCAACCACCTTTGCATGCCTCAAGCCATCATGGTATAAAACCATTTTTCTGTAGAGGTAACACTTCTGCATACCTAATATGGTGACTTCACCCCTTTACTCTTGACCTTATGTTTATTATCCCAGATTACACCAACACCATAGTGATATTTCCAACTTTATCCTCTTTGAACATACCTGCAGTTATCTTCCCATATTTTTTCTTAGCATAACCAGTAGAGTGCATCCATTTTGTTCCTTCATGGTTTGATATATCACTGTGCTGTCTATAAATCCAAATAAAGATAGCGATAAAAAAAAAAAAAAAACAAGGGGTAGTGAATTGAAGACAACAAAAAGACAGAGGTAGAAAAAAATCATAGCTAAAATAGTATGCAGGGTACAGAGTGATGAATGTACCTCTGCAGCTTTCAAATGTTTCAATGGTTTCAGTGTGGGAGGTAAGTGAGAATACAGATAATGTAAGTATCTGCTTTAGTGTAACAATAATGTAGTTATTTCGGCAAGCCATTTACAATGAAGCAAGAGAATGAAGTGTTGTGGATGACACAGTGATGCAGCAGATAGTGTTGTTGCCTCACAACAAGAGGTTCCCTGAATTAATTCTTGGCCGGGGTGCCTTCAGTTGGGAGTCTGCATGTCCTCCGTGTGTTTGAGTGTTTTTTCCTCTGGGTGCTCCGATTCCTTCCCACATCCCAAAGACATGCAATAGGTAGATTAGACACTCTAAACTGGCCAAAGGTGTGAGAGTGTGATGTTGAAGATCTACTGTGGCAGGGCTAGCCACCCGGCAGTGTAAACTTTGGATCTAGATGATTGCTACTGTTGAAGTGACACCTCAACCCCATGTTACAAAAAATGGGGAAATGGGTTGTGGATGGATGAAGGGAATGAAGCATTGCAGCAAGTTCCATGAGACTGATAATTATCCTGCAAATTCAGAAAAGGAAAATGCGATTCGGAAGGGAGAAGCCAAGGATGGATAATGCATAAAAAAGACAGACACAGAGCCAATGCAATAAGGGGGTTGTGAACAACAACAACAACCTTGTTGAAATCCATATAGGAAAAATACTACATTATCAAAAGTCAAAAGAACTGTATTCAGTTAACAACTATGTTCATCATATAAACTGAAAGCAGTGTGCATGGTATTGTACAATTCACATACAGAATGTAGTGAACAACCTTTACGTGAATTCAGAATCATGGTTCCAGTGTTAGAGTATTAACAACACACATTTTGTATTACACTATCTAATTATTACACAATGAAATTAAAAGAATACAAGTAATGTGGTAAAACAATTAAGAATTTGTCATCATCAAATTGCACTTCACCTGAACTGAAGAAGTAGTGGTTAAAGATACGTGGTTAATTAAAAAGGAAAGTAAAGCAGGTAACAAGCAAAGATTAAGGCAGTAATTTTTTGAGCTTTCAAAATGTTAGGTTATACAAGGTCTGTGGATGGTGACTTTTTTTTCTGATTTGGCCCAGTTTCTTTTACATTTCTCATAATGTATGGTACTAACTCTGCATCTTATTGAAGTTGGCCATTAATTTGTGTATCATGTTCCACAGGTAAACATTGCCATACTACTAATGTGGTGTTAATAGAAGCATTGCTATAATTTGAATGAACAATGTTATAGTTGCAAGTACACAGTGACAGAAACATTGTTTCTTTGCTGTTTAATTAAGTCAGTTTGCAAAATTTCCCTTGCTATTTTAGCTTAATTTCATAAACATTAAGGGCCTGATAAAAAAGGTTTGCTTTGAGTGTCAATAGCAGCTTACACTCAGAGAAGGTCTTTTGGAATCTGACCCTCAGTGGAAGTCTGTTTATATATAGGCCTTACACCAAAGTAGGCCACTTACACTGATAACCTTTTTGGAATCTGTCCATAAGAGTTGATCTTAGATGTGTGGACTGCTGTACTTCATACATATTAAGAGACTGAATTTTGAGGACATGATATTTTAAGTGAAAAAAAAAACAACATAACTTTCTGCATAAGTATCTCCTAACAAAGAAACAAATGATTTTGAAATGGACTAACAAACTGACTGCATTTCTTGGAGTGCAGAGTGGACATTACTGAAAAACAATAGCCAAATATAGGCAAATACATGCTACCCCAAATTTTTACATGATCACAAATATCAGTTATGAGAGTTTTTACATCTGGGTTTAATGACAGAGAAACTAAGAAGTAAATCTGCTTTTATAGCCCACAATGAGATGTTGCATCTTTTAACAAAATCACTTTCCAAATTAACAACATATCTATCTATCTATCTATCTATCTATCTATCTATCTATCTATCTATCTATCTATCTATCTATCTATTTATCATTGCTTACCAAGGAAGTCCTGAGTTATAACCTTTTCACTGGAGGCCTAGGGAGAAAAGCTCCATTATAGTTTTACAGAAACATGTAGAGTATTAAATTGGCATATTCATCTATGTATGCATATAAGTCCATTATACTGGTTTAACGATTGTACATACATAGCATCCTCTACAAAATTTATGACAGCAAGAAATGAAAAAATATATATATACAAAGTAATAGTATGGTGTTTTTGGGTTAGCAATGAGATATAAATTGTCCAGTTAAACAATATTTGAAGTTAAAATTCACACATGAATAATATGTTAGAAGGAAAAGATTAAGAGCTAATTTAAAATATTTAGTGACTTGGGTATATAGATATGATACATATAGTAAGATAGAGGGGTTAAGGTGTTAGAAAGGGTAGAGAAATTGATTTTTTGAAAGTCTGTGGGAGAAATAGTGAGACGGGAGTTAAGTAAATATGGAGGATATTTTGAGGAGAGAGAGAGAAGGGTGTTGGGTAACTATGGAGGGTATTTTGAAGAGAGAGGATTGAATTCATTATTATTACTTGAAGAATAGCCAAATGTTAAAATGTGGATTAGTTGAATCATAACTATTTTGCTGTTGAGAATATGAAGATAAGGTTTACAATGCAGACTTGCAATATAGGCTAATCCCATGATAAGACAAACATACACATGCCGCTGCTTCATTGCAGTTTTTCATGATGCAAGGCACGTTTTGATACAAAATTTATACATTTTTTTCAGTTTAGAAAATGTCTATCCAATAATTACTATTTAAATTCCATTCACATTTTTGCAATAAATGCAAAAATGTGTCTAAGTGCTATTTTGTTTTGTGTGTCTTCTTTACTTCATACTTTCTCACTTTATTGACTGCATATGAGCAATTCCTATTTCTACAATTCTCAGAGGGCTGTAGCATTGTAATATTTGTGATGTTAACCCATAAAAATCTACAGATACACCTAAATAAACCGAAACCTGAAACATGTTTTATGGATTAGCACTAGCGATGATGTAAACACATTTAAAACTAAAATAAATAAATAAGTAAACAACTAAAACTTAATTGTTAATATTGCTTAACACAGATTTAAGAGAAGTTTTTGCATGGGAGAAAACAAGCAAATAAGTAGATAATAGTATGTGGTTCTCCAGGAAAATATTTATTGCTTTTATATTTCTTCTGTAAAGCATGCAGTAACCCTTTTCCTAAAGCAGCCACACCTTTATCCCCTCCCTGCTGTTATAATCTCTCTGCTTAAGTGGGTATCTTAACAAGTCCATCAGCCTCAAGTTCCTCTCCCCAATAACTGCCATTAAGTGATGAAACAAATGAAATGACTTGTCAACTCCTATCTTGTGCCTTAACTACTGCTTAAATCACCCCCTCCCAATTGTGGTTAATAAACCTATTTAATTATGTAGTCTAGTAAATAAATGTCCTCAATGCTTCACCATTTCCCTGACTGCATCTATCTCAAATAATTCCAAATTTAAAGGAATGGGTGTAACAGTCATATAGCACTGAAGACACCTGGCAGTGTTAACTCCTGACGTGAACTTTTCTGATAAGCTTTCTTCTAATCAAGCACCCTTCCTGCACTAACATGAAAAAGGTTAACTTGTTAAAATGGCTGCCTTATTGAAAACTATTTGTGATTTGTGACTGTTGTTGTTAGTGCAGGAAGTTCTCTTGGCCACTATTAGCTGAAATCAGGAAAGTAGAACTTCGGCATTATGCAGGAGCTGAACTGTTTCACTGCTCTGTGCTGTCCCTTGTATAACGAAACAGATTATGAGGTTGCTACATTTTGGCCCTTATGTAATTCTGTTGTCCTCTACAAGAATATGAGATGTGCTTAATTGTAGACATTCTGCAAAATAGTAACTAGGAGTTGATTTCAGGATGGCTGTACAAATAGAAACATTTTTGTATTGGAAAGTTGTTTATTTAAGTGGTCCCAAACCATTGAATCTGGCTTAGCTTTTCATTTTTATTTGTCTCTTTGTACAAAGCTGTGCTCATCTGTGCAATGTCCACAGTACCTGCACCATATATTTCTATTATATTTACTCTCTGTTCTTTGAGAGGGGGAGGCAATGCTCTGTTAGTGAGCTGAAAATTTTTATGCAACCGCTAGATATAAGAAGCATAACATATATCAGTACTGAAACACAACCACAAGCAGCTCAAGCAGGCTGAAAGAATGAGCTAGAACCATAACATATCACAAAACTCAGCAGAAAGATTGACTCAGAAAACTTCCAGGTACTTCACAGATTTAATATATATACTTTATAACAACTAGCTCAGCAACTTTCACACAACATGCTTCCAAAGTTGTTCTGAAGTTTATATATTAAATCTATGAAGTACCTGGAGGTTTTTTAACATATCCGTACTGACTATATCCGAATGTACTACTCTGTTTGTAGGGTAGATAACTGAAAAACTACAAAACAGACTACAGAGATTTGGAGATATATGTACTTATTTTACATAACTGGTGCATGCTTGTTTGAACTACAAGAGCAGTAGGGATGTCTGACACGTTTAAAAGAGTAGGATTTGGAAAATAGTATTTTGTTGAAAATTCCAAATTCTAATTAAGCAAATAAACCATAAATAAATTTATGAAGTACATTCCACTTCCTGTTTTACCATTGTATTCTACATAAAGTATCTTTGGCTGATAAGACATTTCAAATAACTATTGCAAGTATGAACATATTTATACAAGATTTTATCTGAAGCATTGCTTGGGATCCCATTGATATCAAAGTACAGATGTTATATAGCAATTTCAGTTCATTAGACTTTCTTACAAAATGCTGTGAGAGCCATAGTAATGTGCTACACATAATGCACACATGACTGTATTCCTATGCTATAAATGTATGGTGGGGACTGAACCTGAATATCCCTTAAAACGGGGTTGATTAATGTAAATAACTTTTGTATATGCCTTATGGCTGGTTCATCAGTTTGTCACATTAGAGCTGGCAACCCAAATGAATTGAAAATTAAAATAATTAGTTGAACAAGATGTCTAATAGCCTCTCACATCTACTGACTACCACATTTTTTTATATGAGATCCAGTGGTCAAGGAAAAGCTTAAGTTTGCTACTGAAGATGATTGTATCATTTGAAATTATTGGTTGCTCAAGAATACTCCAGAGTCAGAGTGTTAGATGGCCACTAGAGCAGGATTACATTTTTTAATTATATATTTTTATTGATATTTTTGAGACATTTTACACAAACCAATTATGGGGTCTGTACATTTTGGTCCTTAGTGTGATTCTACTGTGCTTCATTAACATGCATTAAGAAGAGCTTTATCAGATTTTAATGTAGCATCATCTCATATTTAGTGTTGCCAGGACTGCAGGAATGTTATAAGCTGCTGGGCTTGTATTTTATTTTAGTATTTGGCACCCTGTATGGACCATCAAAACCTTTTGCTACCCTTCTGACCTATTTGTTTTCCTTGATTTTTGTTGGTCGCCACACAGGTAACTAGGGTAAAAGATGAGCTAAGGTGAACTACCATCCACAGATTGTTCAAACTTTGTACTCTCACTATGGGTTTTAACTTTCTATTATTTTGCCCTTCTTCAGTTCTGTCCTCATGTCTGGTATGCAGTGACATTAATGTAGACATTCAGTGGCAGTTTTTTATCTTCCCACGACTTTCAGCAGGCCATAGGACCATGGTCTTGATCATGTGATGTGCTTGTTTAGTATTATTATTATTTTTTTTAATAATCGCAGTGATAGCCTTAGAATCAGTTGAATACTGCATTATATAATACATGTTATTCATATTAGAAAAGTTTATCAAGAGTTATTATGAACTGCGTGCATTTCAACATTTAAATGCATTATTACTAGCTCATTTGTGCCTCACAGCAAGAGGCTCTCTGGTTCGATCCTCAGCTTGGGTGCCTTCTGTGTGGAGTCTGCATGTCCTCCCTGTGGTCGCGTGGGTTTCTTCTGGGTCCTCCGGTTTCCTCCCACATCCCAAAGACATGCTGTAGGTGGATTGGACACTCTAAATTGGCCCTAGGTGTGAGTGTGTGCATGTGCGTGCCTTCTGTGGAAGGTTGGGTGCCGGGCTGGCAACTCGACACCATAAAACTCCACTGCCAATCATGAGCGGACAGGTGATCTGCTGTGGCGAACCCTAACAGGGAAAAGCCGAAAGAAAAAGAAGATTACTAGCTCATTTGTACGTAACAAACATGTTCATCCTCCACCTTACTGTCTGCAGCAGACAATACCTCCTCAACCTTTATGTAGACAAATCCAGCTGCTTCAAAAAGTCTCAGTGTCCTTTGCATTTCTGATGATTCTTATAAATGCTATTTCAAGATTTTCTGTTTTAGGCTGTTAGGAAGAGGCAACAAGAAAATGTCCAAGTAATATTACATTCAGCTTCCTTTATAAAACTTTCAAATGCATAATTTCAGGCCTTTTAAATACAAAAGCATGAAAAATACCTGTACAAGATACCAGAAAAGTGCAGGCAGTCATGAGATGCTGGTACATCTGATTAAAATTCCATCAACTACTGTTGTAAAACAATCCAAACATCAAATTATCAGTTTAAATACCCTGCAACATGTATATGGGATTGTTTCCTAATAGCTGTATGCTGCCTAAATGAAACATTTGCTATTAACTGAGCAGTTAATCTTTTACATGTAACGCTTGTTCTCCATGTACATGCATCAATATATTGATATATGAGTGTCTCATCAAACCTCGTACACTCATGAGAGTGAACACAGAAAGAACAATCATTTTAGATCAAATGTAAAATGATTGAAAGGAAAAAGGGTTGCACCCCAACACTGCTAGCTAATTATTGAGATTGCACAACAGTGGGCTTAGGATAACTAATCTGATCCTGCTGCGCAGTGAGCTTGGGCAAAAGGGTGCTGGCAACAAAAACTCCATAGAGAAGTACATTCACTCATATGAACGTTTCCTCTTCTTTACAGGTTCAACAGTGTTTTCTCATATAAGAGTTCACTGTTGTGACCTGTAATCATATATTGATAAATTGATATAATGATTTGCTGAGGTCTTTAAATACCCAGCCCGTTTTTATTTTAAGGAGTATATCAAATGTTATGTATAATAACCTTTATGTTTGGAAAAAGTATATGACTAACCATCAACAAAGTAAACAACAGTGCCCAATTTGCTAATACCCACAGGATCAAAAACTGACTATCATCATCATCATAATCATCCTCATCATTATCATAATAGTAATGCCACTACTATTGCTATTAATAGCAGTACTCATATTGGGAAGGAACCAATGTCCCCTTACACTCTGCAATTTACAGCCTTGAAATGTAATATTATTGGTACAAAATCAATGCATTTTGATTAACAACATGTTATTTCTAACATCTGGAATAAATGTATCTGAATTCGAGATGAATTGCCATACTAAGGGTGGACAAATCATACTTCAAGAAATAGTCAGACTACCCCTGAGCAGACCACCAGTGGTCTGAAATGCAGGGAAAAGGAACATATGATGCCAGATTTTAAATTTTTAAAAAATGCAATTTCTTTGGCACAGTATTGTGGTAATAATGCATTATATGCATTTCAATTTACTACACTTAAAGCTATTGAAAAAGTGTGCTATAGAAAGGCCGTGATAACACTTTATAGTTAAGAAACTGAATGGCAAACCAAAATGGGCTCTTACAACTCACCTGGGTTGAATAAAGATGTTTTCTTTGAAGCATAAACTCAAAGGATGCTGAAATCACCTGAATTTATCACTGGCTGTTGGAATAATTTAACTGATTCTTGTTAAAATGATGCAATGCCTTTCTCTTATAGAACATATGGTCTTAATGGTCTGAAGATGTTCTGTGAATGAAAGCTTACCTACCTCCTAAATATACTAAATTATTCATCCATGCCTAGTTTTGCCATTTTTTGCTTTTATTTTGAGTTGTTGCAGCAGTATCACCCATGGTCATACTCTGAGTGTATAGATAGTACATGACCATATATTCAGCTACAGACATAGGTTCATAGGTTCATAGGTTGGTACTGGGCTATTTGCCCGAAGGCATATATTGGCCCAGCCACATTGTGTGGTATTCACCTCCCCTTTAGTAGTTCCCTAGACCCTTGTACTAGCAGTTAGTACCCTTGTCCCCTATCTAGTAGTGCTATTGGTGTGATCCCCGGTGTGAACTTTCTGTTACCCACCCACTCATCAGTGCTGATAAGCAAGTATGAAAACTACTAAAACAACTCAACACTATAGAACAGCACAAGCCAATCAAAATAACAGCAAACTTTAATTAGATTTGTCAAACCATGAACCTGCAAAAAGCAAAACTGTATAGTCAAAATAATAACAAATAGTTTACATAATCATCTTGTCTGTAATCATCTTGTCATTCATATGCATTGAGGTATTTGAGAAATATATAGGACAACCAAATCTGGCCCGCAACTTATGCAAAGGTTTGTGACCAATAGAGTTGAAGGTCTTTTGGAGGTTGAAGAAAGCCATGTAAAGACCTTTAAAGTTTGTTTGGCATGGAGATCTAAGAAAACCATATTGCTGGTCCTATGAAATAATTTGAAATCACACTGACGTTTCAGTACAACTACTTCTGGAAGATGAAAGAACAACTCAAAAATAAAGAAAAGGAGTTTCCTTGTTGTGGAGAGCAAGAAAATGTCTTGATTTACACACTGGCATGTCTCCTTTTTAGAAGAAAGTAATAATGCTGGCATGCCACATGCCCTCTAGCAGCTTTTAATTGTTTTAAAATTTGGTAATACATCCTTGGGGCTTCAGTACCAGTTCCAGTTTGCTGGCCATGAAGTTGCTGACCATTACATAAGTTGGTGTCATAGCTTTATTTTTGGCCTGTCTGAATCATGACTTTATGAAATTTATACTCCTGGTATGAGGTATCTTTCTTTCATGACCATTTTGTGGCAGTCATCAAATTTACAGATATTCTGACTTCAGATAATGTTTAGTTTGGGTGAGGCCAGTATGAATAAAGCCCATAAAGCAGTCCCAGGAATTCATTATATGTCCATTTCCAGTAATTTCTACAGCTGCTTACCTACATCGACTCTGAAATTAAAAACCTTTATTCTGTGTGGTTGCACAACAAGCATTACCTCAATATATAATGTGGTTTTAATTAATATCCTTTGAGCTGCCTAATTCCTTCAAAGATTCATCAAATTCTTGTATAAAATTCTTTTTTGGATACTGATAAACAAATTAAGTAGTGGTTTCTATTTCATATGATTTATATTTCACGTATGGCTCAAAGCATTTTTCCATCTAGATGAAATGATTATATTTTCCTTTAAATTCTGAGGCATCTTTAGTTTCAAAGAAAAGGATCATTAGATCTTGTGGAAGAAATTCTATATCTCATTTTTTCAGTAAAGATAAAAATAGCCTTCGCCATGTCTTTGAGCTATTTGATTTTATGTTTGGACCTGTCTTTGAGGTTCTACCATTAGTTATTATTATGACTCAAAATTTTTGGCTCAATGAACAGTCAGCTGTTTTAGCCTAAGAAGGTACTGAATCTCACTGCTGTTTTTTTTTTTTTATCATACCAGCTCTGGTTTGAAGCTTGGAACACAGAAGATTCAGCGTATATCGAAAGAAAGTTGTTATTGTAATCTTTCAGTATGTTTCAATGTTATTAAAATTCCTGGACACTAAAGAAAGATACATAATGGAAGGTGTGATACTGGCAACAACAAAAATGAAAAGGGTCTTGATATAAATTTAGCAGATGGCCTAAAAGTGAGCAGCTAATGTAGCAAAGAAGAATGGAAAGGTTGATTGGTTCTGGAATACATTTAACACAACATCACCAACAGTAAATGGAAACATTTTCTTCCACTCTCTCTGCTTAATTTTTCTCCGCTTTTTTTAAGGATGTGCAAAGCAGCTTACATATTTACATCGTAGAAAGAGAACCAGGTCTGGGGCATGATAGAAATAATTACCTCAATGGAATTAAAATTTTCCAAAAGGGCAGTTCTTTTTATAGTAAGAGATAGACAGATAAAAAAAAAAAAAAACAGGTTGATGCAAGTGGAAGACCAAAGAAGTATGCCTCAGAGATGAAATTAGAAAATAGTTTTGGCTGGGAGATCAGAAAATGCTTGTATTAGCCTTCTTGAGAGTGTTCTAGAATTGTAAAAAAAAGAAGTTATGTGTCTTCCATGACAGATTCTTCTGGAGAATCTAGATGCTTCCTCTTGCAAGTTTTCTTAGTGGGGATCTGTGAGGCAAACTCCAAAGAAGAGGGACCCTGAACAGGGATGTCTTGCAGCTCCGGTGCCTGCTGTCTCGACTTGATAGATTGTGGAAGCTGCAAACCAGAGGGTACAAAAATATGACACTCTGACATAGATGGAGCCAGCTGAGAGCCCACTGAGGCTAGAAATCTCTCCATGAACTAGAATGCAGGCCCACCTGAAGAGTGATGGGAGCCCAGAACCAAGAAAGACACCCCACTCCGATGAGCCACCCTCCAAAACAGGAGCCAGGGGAGGGTTTGAAACCATCATGGCCCCGAGTGCCAAAGATGGCTCCATGCAAACAACTGGTACCGTACTGTATCCTCTTCAACTGACAGCCAAACCACAGTTCTGGGTGTCCATCAGTTCCAATGGAGCCAAAGACATCAAAGACAACCCTGGTACTGATGAAGGAGCTACTGACGGCACTGAGACAGATGGAACCAGGATAGTCGAAGTGGTGGGCTCCAAACCTTGAAAGGAGGTTAGAGGAGTATAATCCAGAGGAGTCCTAGGAGAATAAGCCTCAGTTTCAGAAGGGTGGGAGGTCTGTGTGGGTGCGGGGAGACCCCTGACCACCAAAAGCTAGTCCACTGATCTAACTACATCCACTTCGGAAAGACTTCTGGATGAACGGCTCAACATTTCCGAGGGAGACTCTGGCATAACCATGAAAGGACTGGGATGTTGACCAAAAAATGGGTCTACAGAAGGGGAATATCTTGTTCTTGGAAGCAGAAATGTTTCAAACTTCAGCACTGTAGGCTGCAGGGCAGATGGAGAAGTTGGAACCAAATGGGAGGTCAATGAAGCTGGTGCCGACAAAGTTGTCAGTGCCGACAAGAGTGTCTGCGTCGAGGTGACAGTTGGTGCAGAGGTAACGTGGATCAGTGAAGAGACTGTTAGTACCAATGAAGACCTAACTGTTGGTGCTTAAGGTTATTTCTCAGTCAGTTTTTCAGCTTTAGTCCTTGGTTCCGAAGACACAGATGGAACTGTCGATTTATGAGATTTTGACTCCTGTGCCGATGGTGAGGTCTGCTGTGAATGGTTTCTCTTTTTTGACTCAGGTTTGGACAATTTGGATGACTCTGGCTTAGACAGAGCTTCTTCAAAAGAGGATTTCAACAATCCTTTTAAAATAAGTCTATTCTGGTGTTCTGCCAAGGTATGAGCACTAAATCCCTGGCAGATCTTACACCCAGTAACCAAGTTAGGTGCACCCAGGCAGTAAACACATGAAAGATGCCCATCTGAATTAGGCATCTTTCTACCACAATCCTGACATTCTTTGAATCCTGATGTGCCCTTCTGCTTTTCTGCCATGTCTAAATCACCATATACATGCACACACACACACACACACACACACACACACACACACACACACACACACACACACACACACACACACACAAACATGCACACGCACACACACACACACACACACACACACACACACACACACACACACACACACACACACACACACACACACACACACACACACACACACACACACACACACACACACACACACACACACACACACACACAAACATGCACACACACACACACACACACACACACACACACACACACACACACACACACACACACACACACACACGCACACACGCACACACACACACACACACACACACACACACACACACACACACACAACAAAGCTAGAAATTCTACCAACAATGATCAGGAGAAATACCTAACAAGGGTAAAGAAAGGTGAGAAATACCAATGACGGTATCAAGAGATTACCAAAAATGAAAGGGAGAGAAAGGGAAACAAGTTACCAATGATAGTAATTAAGAATACCGTTAGGTAAAGGGGACAGAGGAATATCAAAAAAAAAAACACACACACACACACACACACACACACACACACACACACACACACACACACACACACACACGGGTACAAAATAGAGAGAAATATTTCTATTATTCAAAATTAGGATTTTAATAGAATATATAGGAAAACTATAATAAAGGCACTTAACCTGAGAGTATCGACTGATGTGTCTTGTTTTCAGAGTGGCAAATGAGATCTTGGGTAATGGAGAGAGGGGCATTGTGGGCAGAGCCTTAGCTCGAGAGTTTTTGGTTGGTGCAAAGTGTATAAAGGCTGAGATGATTCCGAGGAGTTGGAACCAAGTCCCATTCGCCATGAATGAATGAAGATTGACAACATCAGAAAAACTGTTAGAACTCAAGAATTCTTGCAGCAGGAATAAAAAACTTATTGTAGTAGACAGGAAGACGTATTGGCTACCAAGGAACTGCTACTTATCTATCAGGTAGGAAGATGATCAGACTAAGTCAGCAAAGCCATCCTTTTCTGCCAATAAAAATATATGTTTTTACATTTAACTGGCCTTTGTGTGGTCATTGTCAATGGGTAGCAATAAGGATGTTGCATTTCAGAAGTACACTGCAAGGAATAACATTTATATATATATATATATATATATATATATATATATATATATATATATAATACTTTATGTTGAAGACATCATTATTTTCTTCTGTGGTAGGTGAATGGGGAGTGGTGGTGGTGGGGTGTAATACTTGAACTGGATACAGTTATCCAGCCCAGATAAAGGAGAGACAGTCAAGACTGATTACATCTTTTTTGGACCCCTGACATGTGGTAAGCCCAGAAGATATGAAATAGAGCTAGCCAACCATTGTTGTAGCTGTTAGGTTGCACACTAATCCCAGTCTGTGAGCCAGATGACTATAAATTATTATTTTGTGCATATCAGTGGCTGGAGTGTACTGGATTCAGCAGCTGTGACCCTGTTTTCATAAACGCATCACTGTAAAACTTGCAAAATTTGATACAAGGATATTGCCTCCCTTGATGATACTGCATGTGATTTGCTGTGATGTGGGAAGTCTTAAGCATGTATGGCAACCACACATACTTGCTGGATAATAAAAGCCCACTGATGATCATAGTTTAAATTCCTTAACATATCCAGCTTCCTGAAGTCTTCCTATGCCTTTTCAGCTACTGAGACTGGAGACTGTGAACCTGAACAGGTCCAACCTGATGAAACCCATAGGCAAAACCTTTCAAGTTATGTAAATTTGTAAGCCATTCAATAAACTGTTTGCACTCTCCAAATAGAGTCCAAGCATTCCCAAGGGTCTCCGTAAATCCTGCATATTACAGTTAGCACCATTCTTGCAACATTGTCTGATCCCGTACCCCATCTGGTGTCAAAAACTCTTCACCTAATTGTTTTTTCTAAAAAATGACAGGGCTGCCTTATTGAGTATTGTTCCTGTCTTTTCCACTATTATTGTCTGACTTTCACTGGTAATATAATGGGTCAATGTCTTTCTGGCAGCCATTTTTGGTAGTGTGGCAATAGTGGGTTTAATGGCTGGATTTCCTTCTGGTCACCATTTTTTGGTAGTGTGGTAGTGGTGGTTGCTATGATTGGATGCCCTTCTGGCAGTCATTTCTGGTAATGTGGTAGCAGTGGTTGTTATGGCTGGATGTCCTTCTGGAAGACATTTTTGGTAGTGTGGTAGTAGTGGGTGTTATGGCTGGATGCCCTTCTGGCAGTCATTTCTGGTAGTGAGGTAGTAGTGGTTGTTACGGTTGGATGCCCCTCTGGCAGACATTTTTGGCAGTGTGGTAGTAGTGGTTGTTATGGCTGGATGTCCTTCTGGAAGACATTTTTGGTAGTGTGGTAGTAGTGGTTGTTATGGCTGGATGTCCTTCTGGAAGACATTTTTGGTAGTGAGGTAGTAGTGGTTGTTATGGCTGGATGCCCTTCTGGCAGTCATTTCTGGTAGTGAGGTAGTAGTGGTTGTTACGGTTAGATGCCCCTCTGGCAGACATTTTTGGTAGTGTGGTAGTAGTGGTTGTTATGGCTGGATGTCCTTCTGGCAGACATTTTTGGTAGTGTGGTAGTAGTGGGTGTTATGGCTGGATGTCCTTCTGGCAGACATTTTTGGTAGTGTGGTAGTAGTGGGTGTTATGGCTGGATGTCCTTCTGGAAGACATTTTTGGTAGTGAGGAAGTAGTGGTTGTTACGGTTGGATGTCCTTCTGGAAGACATTTTTGGTAGTGTGGTAGTAGTGGGTGTTATGGCTGGATGTCCTTCTGGAAGACATTTTTGGTAGTGTGGTAGTAGTGAGTGTTATGGCTGGGACAGCAGAGCAACTATTCCCCCATCTCTCACACTGCAATCTTTGCATGTCTCGGTCATTACTGTAAATACTGGAATATTTATCAGTCATACCAAAATGATTACATGGTTGCAGTTCAGATGATTCAGAACTGGTTTGTTCAACTTCAGATTCTGCTATACAATTTGATTGCTGGTTTCATTATGCTATACTCTGTTCACCTACTTTTGACTATATCATAACAGTGTGTGTTTCTTTTCAGTCATGGCTGCACAGTCGTGGAGTTCATGCATTTAAGTTAGGGGCTGTGGAGGCAAAATCTCTAATGTCAAATATTTGAGATTGGATTTGGTAGGTTGATTGTTTTTAGTGATTTTTTTTGTGTATGCTTATGCAAAATAATACTATATGTATTATTTCTGTGATCACATAGTGTATGTGTTTTATTTGAGTGGTTCTGTTAGTGCATGTGGGTGGGTAGGTTTTCAAAGATTTACAAAAGGAAACTTTAAGGGTTTGTTCTGTAATTAAATGCTTTTTGGTGGTTCATGTTTTCACCATTCTGATGTGTAAATTCTTTTTTCTCCTGTTTTGCCATTTGATTATGTATGCTTTCAGTGTGAAAAAATAGAATCAATTAAACACAGATATCAGCAAACCTTCTTTCTTTTCAGCAGGTTGCAAACTGTGTTGTTGCACTCAGGTGAGGTTATAACATCTGAATGACTTGTCACTGAAGATATGGGGGAAACTGGAATGAATTTAGCATTTGAGCTCGTATCAGGTCTGTTTGCTCTTGTCAGTACTGCAAGAAACAAAAACCCTTGATAATACAGCATAACAACAAATGGGATGCACAAACTGATCACAAACTCTTGGTTACTAGAGCATCCACAAGGTCTGAGCATAAGGAGAGGCTTGCAAGACCAGATGCACTCAAATACAAGCAAACAGATACAGATTCATCCAGTGGCACAGACTGATATGCACACACACACACACACACACACACACACACACACACACACACACACACACACACACACACACACACACACACACAAACAAAAACCCAAACACACTCACATGCACATGTACAGTTCCTCCAATGTCATGCCATATGGTATTCAGCACGGCTTCCTATTGAAATGTTTACACTCACAATGCCCACTCCTGAGAAGTCAAAAAATAACATTGAAAATGCAGGAGAAAAACATATATTGGATATTGCTCTTCTCCTTTAAACTATGTTTTTGCAGTCGGCAAGCCCCTTTCATCCCACAAACGTGTGTGTATATATATATATATATATATATATATATATATATATATATATATATACATACACCAAATGTGAGTACACCATATTGCAGAGAAAAAGGAATATTCTAAGAAATGGTAAGCTTTGACATAGCATATTGGACATTCATTCACTAAATTACGGAACTCAACATTGCAATCATGGATCATTCAAGTGGTTACCATTCAGCATATCAGCAATGAGTGAAATAACAAAGCAACGGACCCGTTCTCACTAAACAGAACATAGAGAATGCACACTTCAACAAGTGCCAAAAATAACCAAACACATAACATTAACTCATTACATCCAAGTGATGCCTCCAGGTGCATCTGCAGTTAACTCCTACTGACGCCTATAGGTGTCAAATATTGTTTGTTCATATTGGCATCAATAATTTCAAAACCATGCTATGGACAATGTTTTAAAAGATTTCATCTTAAAGCTTACACAATGGCAAATTCAACTGCATTAATATCTGACCTATTTCTAGTGCAGGTAAATAGATATTAACTGTTGTTTTTATGATATTAATTTATATAGATATAATTTTCACATTTTTCTAAATATCTCAACAACCACATAACACAGACAGAACTCCTTAGCCTTATATGAAAGCCATCAGCTAGATGAATAAAATTCTGCTGACAGTACCTGTGTGGTTGCTGAGATATTGTAAATTGTTTACAAAATATTACAAATGTAATAGTTACTGGGTTTACTGTGACTTATAAAATTTGTTCTAAGACATAGAACCTAAAGAATACTACCACAATAAAAATAGTTTATGCTAAACAGTTTGCTTTCTATACTTCTTTCATAACCTCATGGTTCCAGAGATATGAACATTTGTTTGAAATGTGAGGACATAATTCAATTCTGTCAAAAGGCTTAGGCTCCGCCCATTGGAAGTTGCAGTGCAAACTTCCTGAGCTCCACTGGAGTGAATGAGCTAAAACAGAGCAAAAATGCATATGCATCAGAACATTCACCATCCCCAGAACAAAACTAATAACAAAGATTTTTGTAGGCAGCAAGTGATTCCATGTAGTACCTTATCTCTACAGACAACATTAAAAAGTAAAACATACACTCACACTACCCACCTATAAAGAAATCACTAAAATCAGCACACCAAAACAATACCCAAGCTTCTAAGGTAGACCTATACACTCAACAAACTGTCAAACCATTCAGCATTCTCAGCAATTGCAGGTCTATACTTGCACATCTGTGCATTCATTCAGTTTTGCTACTTTGTGAAACATTTACCCAAATCAATGTTCACTCTACTTGGAAACACACAAACACACACACACACACACACACACACACACACACACACACACACACACACACACACACACACACATATCTATCTATCTATCTATATATATATATATATATATATATATATATATATATATATATATATATATATATATATATATGCACTGTATATGTGTGTGTGTGTGTGTATATATATATATATATGTATATATATATATATATATATATATATATATATATATATATATATATATATAGTTATGGTCCAAAATAACTTTCACACAACACATTTCAGCAGAGAATCATCTTTTCCCAGTTAGGGGTCGCTACAGCAGATCACCTGTCTGCTCATGATTGGCAGTGGAGTTTTACAATGCCAAGTTGCCAGCCCATCACCCAACCTTTCACAGAAGGCGCACACACACACACGCACGCACGCACCCACCCACCCACTCACATCTAGGCCCAATTTTAGAGTGTCCAGTCTACCTACAGCATGTTTTTGGGATGAAACCAAGAACCTGAAGGAAACCCACGCAACCACAGGGAGGACATGCAGACTCCACACAGAAGGCACCCCAGCCAAGAATCGAACCAGAGAGCCTCTTGCTGTGAGGCAACAACGCTAACCGCTGTACCACTGTGGCCGCCCTACATTTCAGCAGAGAATAATAATCTCATTTATTGCAATGAACACACATACATATTAACATAGTAAACTAGGAAATCAAGGTCCTGTCTTCTCGAACCATAAAAAAATGAATAATTTATACCATTTTTGATCAAATGCAACATTACTGTAACAACTAAAACATAGCCACTGACCAATTAAAAAAGAACCCTTCAGCATGAGGTACTTTTCTGTTACTGGGGCAACAGTCAAAATGTGTGCTTGATGTCAACTCAGTGCTGCTTTTTTTCTGCTTTTCATTTTGTCTTCCTTCTCACAGTATTATTCGTTGTCTCACGTCACTGCTGCTTATTTTCTCGTTGTATTCCGCTTTGAATTTTCACTTTCTTCTCTGAGTGTTTCTGATTTCCTCCCAAGTCAGTGCCAGTTATACACACTTTTTTAGAAACATTCCCTGTTAGTTCCTAAAAAAGCTGTAAAGCACAGACGTTATTTTCTGAAAACATAAGGAAGTGCTCATCTTTCCCACCATGTGCTGAATTGTAACTGTCATTGTGTTCATATTTGTAATGCTGTGAGTCATTTCTCTCAACCTGCAGACACTGAAAATGAGGACAAAGGGCTTAGAAAAATACCAGCATGTGCTGAAAAAAGTAAAGTGGAAATAGGGACAAATTGGCTTTGAAACATATGAACATCATGTGAAAATGTGAACATGTAATAATGATTAAATTGGCAGGACGTTTTACGTGTACATTTCATTTTGCTGCAACATTTCTGTTTGGTGACGACTGCTGCCCCATTAATGGAAAAGTACCCAGCATTAATGTTGCTAATAAGATCACCTGACTCTCTGTCTTTATCTTTTCATATTAGTCACAAGTTCCAAATTCCAGAAAATAACTTTCTACACATGCCATGTTGGCAGGAAATAAATAATCAGAAGCAGATCAAAACAATCAGAAATCCATCTTGAAATGAAAATGTATTTAAAATACAGATAGTGACATTATTCCTTCATTTTACACTTCCCCTTTACAATATATATATATATATATATATATATATATATATATATATATATATATATATATATATATATATTTTCAGGATAACTTGGTTAGACTTAGAAAGGCCGCTCAGGTTGTTAGTCTAGTAACAATCTGATTGCCATTTCTTAGAATATTCCCTTTTCTCCACGGTATGGTGATCTCAGAGATGGTATTTATAAGTTCAGGGTTGTGAGGGGCTTGCACCCCACATCAGGGAGTGCAGGGGTCAAGTTGAAAGGAGAAGAGCAAACTTCAAGATCTGCTCCTCTCCTGTAGTTTTGATTTTTTTCTGGCTTGTCAACACTTGGCATTTTGAGTGCCGACATTTTACCAGGGAGCCTCCTACATTTGTAGCAAGCAGTTTGTTATACTTCAAAAGAAGAAAAGAGGGTTTTGCTTTTTTTTTTTCTTAGTCACACTGGAGCACTCTGTGTATCATAAAAACTGAGCGTGGTAGAGTTTACAAGAAAAAAGAGATTTTTTTTCATATTTGGAGTTTATTAAAGTGCTGACTGATGACATTAATATATGTTTAACTGCCTTCAGTACCATTAGTCAGGTATTTCAGCAGATTCAGGCTATTTACATATTGGATATGCTGATAATTTGGGGTTGTATTCCCAACCCTTGCTCACTTCTCCAGCTAAGCAAATAAAGTCCAATGGGCCTTTCATTTGTGCTTCTGAGTACATTGCCCACAACAATGTGATGTATACATTGGAGCAAGCTGTACATCATCTTTCACTCTGGATGCGCGTGGCAGCTAGAGGAAATGATGAGGGGCCTTATTGATAGGCAGCTGGATGTGCAAATCAGATGGCTAAAAACCCTCTTCCCATGACTGATGGAGTCACATGTGTAGCCCACGCTAGCATTAACATTAGAACCAGGGCATAGTGGTGACAGAGCATAGGATGGGGGATAAGCTCCCACTGGTTACAGCTAGTAGGAAGTGTGGATGTGCACCCCATCCTATTCTCCCCATCCCAGTGTTCCCCCTTCCTTTTGTGTCTATGCTCACGCCTGTTTTTTTCTGGTCTTCTCCATCAGCATTGTCTTTCTTCTGTGTGTCTGATGCCTTCTTCTCCATTGTCTTCCCCATTCCCGATTGTGCCAGCTCCTCCTCTGTCAGTCTTCTCTGCATTTTGTGATTGCTTGTTTGTGCATGTACTCCTGCTGCCCACCATAACCCTTTTACCTTCTTCTTACTTCCCTTACTACCTTACCACACTTACCATCTCTTTATGTATATCTAAAATGGGGATCTGACCCAAAAAGAAAATTCCCTCTTTTCCCACCTTCATCTCGCTCATTCCCCTAATCATTTACCTTATCTTCTACCCTCTTCTTACTTCCCCTTTCCTTACACTTTCTTAGCTTCCCATTTCCAACCTTTAATTTAGTCAAAATGTAGATCAGCGTGCATGCTTAATGGCCCTTTATAGCTGCCACATTACCCCTACACCCTGCTGCTATGGTGCATGAGGGATCACACAGATCCTCATCAAGGTACAACCTCAATTAACAAGCATTGCTTGGGGTTCTGTTTCACTGTAGCCACTCCATAGTACTTTGCACTGTTCCTGCAGTCTTGCTGCATCTATGAATGGGATATTGAATTAGTCATTGTTCTTGCACTCGTACCTTCTTGTATTCATTCATAGTGAATATCAAGCCTCATCATGCACATGCAGTAAACAAAGAAGAACAGTCTGGGATCAAGCCCACACACTTTCTGAATCCCAGGTTATGTGCAAAACTGTATAACAGTGTGGTATATGGAGTTGTCCCTATTGTTGTGCAATCTTGGAATTGGTTTACATCAGTAGCAGTGGACTGGGGGTACAACAGGGGCTTGCCTCCCTGTAAAATATCTTTTTCAGTATTTTACTGTAAACTGAAGTGTCAGAAATGTTACTGTTTGGAATATACAAACATACATGCAAACAGGCATGATCATGATTGTATGAATACATCTGGACGGCTGAGTGTCTAACTTTGTCATTGTTGCTTCCATGCTGTGGACTTCAAAGTAAGAAAAAAATATGGATAGAAGAATAAATGTATCTAACCATTTCTGTGGTGCAGAGGGATAAATCTCTAACTATGTCTCAAGTGACCTGACTTTGACTAAAGTCTTGGTTGCCTGTAAAATCTGGCCAGAGAAGGTGGGAGTAAATGGCTACTGCTGGCTTGCCCATCCTGGGGGTGAGAGACTTGTCTTTGGCTCACCTCATGAGTGGCATCTAGCAGAAGCACTGGTTGTCTGCTCAGTGGAGTTAGGAGCCAACTGAAACTGCACTACCATCATGCAATAACACTGATTAACTGAGGGGGGAATGGCAGGTGGAGGCACATCTCCCCTTGGAGGACAGCAACTGTGGGTTCAGAGGAGCTGCTGAGGTGGAAGGGGAGCCTCAGGGAAAGACAGTAGGCTACTCCACTCCCCACCCTGGTCCACCAAGTTGGCCTGCTCCCTACCTCTTTACTTTTAGCGCAGAATGGAGGTCTGACTGCGGGTTCCTTGGCAGGAACAAATAGACCATAAGGCTCTTGCCTAGCTCAGAAATACTTGGCTCCTGTGCCCAAAATGAATGGACTATTTGGGCAATGGCAGATTATCCAAAAGCAAGTTCCTAAAAATAAAATAAAATAAAATAAAGTAATACATCTATACTTTTATCAGCACTCTTATGGAATGGCCTCAAGCAGGAGTTGATAGCTGGATCATTTTTCCTTAAGAAAATTAGTTTGTTTGTTGAAACTTGTGAGGGTGGTGAGTTTCTTTCTCTGAAGTCATATACTCACGATCAGGTTTATTTTTTTATTAAAGAAAGAAATACAGCATATCTGGAGCTTGTCACCTCTGAGAATTAAGACTTAGATAGACCACATTGGATGTTTTTCTGTTAGCTGAACGAAGCACTTTTCAATGTTGAAGTGTATAACAAATGTTACTTAGAACCAAAGGTACCCCCATCAGCCATTCAGCTGTCAAAAGCAGCCTCTGCTGTCTGCAGTTAATACTAGTCTATGATATTCCACGCCCTTGATATTTGGTGAATAATTTTGTAAATGGATATATTTAAACCATAAATAGTTCTTTATGTCTCTGCATTTTGTAGCAGGTTATGTTTGAAACAGGATCCCAGTGTTGCAGTCCACGTTTATGTATCACATACATGCATTTGCACGCAGACATATAAACACATATATAGAAGATAGAGAGAGAGAGAAAGAAAAGTGCAGAAAGAGGGTTAAATGTGCTGGCATGTGAACCTGATCGCCTAGTTTGAGTCCTTTCATTTCCCACTTGCATACTGTATGAGCCTATGCATGTGAGAATTCCATGGGGTATGACTGCTATACATACCAGATACCTACAGTTAACTTCCTTGAATTCCTAGTCTGTATAGCAATGGGAGTTTAGATATTCCAGTGGACTGCCTACTTTCTAATGTATTAAAAAGACATGCTCATTTATCTCTGTAGCAGCCTTGACGTCTTAACCAGTGGACCAGTAAATTTAAATATAGTGTTTATGTGCAGCTTTATATTATAGCAGTAGGTCACATAATACTATCTGAAGAGGCATTTGCAGAAAGAGTATGACAAGGGGCTAATAGATGAAAAAAGTTGCAAAGTCATTATGAAAAAATAATTGTTTCAATATTTAATATTAAATGTATTTGTGGCTTCTTGTGAAGTAGTTCTCACAGCCTGTACAGCCATCAAAATCATCAACTCATCACACAGATGTTATTAAATTACTGTGACAAAAAAATGTTGCCAGAGCTTGACATATGAGTGCAGAGACATTCAGACAGGATTAGCTAGATAGCAGAGAATGGAATTTGAGTGAGGACATGTGCTGTAACTCTGGCAATTGAAGCCAAGTGACAGATAGTTATCTTGTTACTGTATGGGGAGACAGCACTACAGCTGGAAAATGAATAAGCATATTTCAGGGTGAGTAAAACAGCTAAGGCTGTCAGTTGGTAAGAACTACTTGACAGTGTTAGTTTTGCTACCAGAAATCAGCACATATCAAGTTCTGAAATGCCGACAAAGCCTGAATGTGCAAATGGCATTAATCATTTACATTAACATGTTAGAGTCTAGCACAGCCTGACTGCTTTTGGTTCCAGGAAAATAACTTTATCAGAATACAGCATAAACAGTCACAATGGGTCTCAAACCATCTAGTGTTTAAATGCTGACTCTCAAAGTTCAGTCTCATACACTGATTCTTTTCTCTTATAAGGCCCACAACAGACTTTGGTCTTTGGTATTTACATGTATTTTATTTAATGCTCAGAGTACAGTTTGTCTTATTACTTTGTTCCCACAATGCTAACATGAGAATGCTATTTCTGTCAAAGCATTTTTATACAGAAGTAGGTTGGTCTATTGTTATAGACAGACAGCAAATCAGATTAGTGATAAGTTGGTAAATGTGTTAAAAATAGTGCTGACATATTAGGTATAGCATCATACAGGGAAATGCAACTGATCACAGTTACTTTGACTTTTGTCTGAAAACCATCCAACAGCCACGTTCTGCAGACTAGAAAAATTAGTTATTGTACTTCCTTTTCTGTTCTGACAGCAATACTCAGATAACACAGAGATATAATGTGCCACCCCAAATAATAAAGCAAGTAGAACAACAAGTCTCTGTTAATGATATCCCATAAATAAACAGCTGCATGCGATGTAAACTTTTTAACCAATCTGCCTTGAAAAAATTGGAGGAACTACGTGTTAGTGATTAGAGCACTGACAAGAAATAGGGATCAAAGGTTCCTGATGTAATAAAGTCACATGTTCAGTGCATGTCTTTGATGTTCAGTAACTCACTGCTCCTGGTTGCCAATGCATTCTTGTCATACCAGGTTCTCGCTGCCACGTCCCCACCTTATATATTCCAAATATAGCATGGTTTGTTGTTAAGGGGGCTTAGGAAATGGAAAATTACAAGTTCAGACTACAATAGTCACATACCCAATTTGCATGACCTGAAACATTACCTCTCACCCGCATCACTCAGCACTGAATACTAGTAAAATCTACCTTGCAATGCACATTATATGTGACAACTTGTCTTCTTCTTCTTCTTTCGGCTTATCCCGGATAGGGGTCGCCACAGCGGATCACCTGTCCGCTCATGATTGGCAGTGGAGTTTTACGGTGTCGAGTTGCCAGCCCGGCGCCCAACCTTCCACAGAAGGCACACTCATGCCTAGCGTCAATTTAGAGTGTTCAATCCACCTACAGCATGTCTTTGGGATGTGGTAGGAAACCGGAGCACCCAGAGGAAACCCACGTGACCACAGGGAGGACATGCAGACTCCATGTGACAACTTGTCTGAGTTACCTAATTAAGCAAGACTAAAAAAAATAAAAAAAAGAATGAAAACAGTTCTTGAGCTGAATTAAAAGATTTTAAAACTTCTAATTTTAGTGTCTTTGGAACTAGCCTTTAGGGAGCAGTTAAGAGCACTAAAACACAAGAAGAGGTATGACCACTGGATTATACAGCCAAAATGAGGCATGACCTCCTTGCGTACATTCAGACAGTATGCAGTACCTGTGTTGCTAGTACCCAACATCACTGCTTCTAGATCCATTTATTACTGTTGGGTCATGAATAAAATTCTCCATACATGATACATACATGCATACATACAAATATTTCAAGCACGGGCATTAATGCCCTTTTAGCCTGCCAATATACCAAAACAGTCACTCCCATAAGTGTCCAGGCTGTTTTTAAAAATATCTAAACTGGTGCTTGCTTTAATGAAATTTGCTAGTCAATTTGATTTGTCATAATGTCTGACAGTATAAAAGTGATGGTGTTGAAACTATGAGCTGTTAATACCTTTTCTTTTGTAATCCTGAATTTGATTCTCTTATTTTTCATTTCATACTGTGTAACACGGTAAAATTTGCTTCATCAAGCCAGTACTTCTCAGTCACCCCTGAAGAGAGACACTGAGAGTAATTGGTGTTATCCATCTAGTTGACAAATAAATACAATAGAATTATTTTGCTTATTTTCAGGCATGAATTGGGAGCTTACACAGCAGGGAATTAAATAACTCTGCACAGGAAATATCAGTATTTGTATATAATTTAGTGCAGTCAATTTATATCAAAATGGATTCAGAGTACATATGATGTGTTACAACAGAAATACAAAAGAAATAAAAAAAAAACACTAGACATAATAGATTTGTAAGGAGGTGTATCAGGGTGAGTAGATGTCTATATTGCATAATGCATCAGACATCTAGACAAGCTCTGATATGGGTAAATAATCTAAGACAGTACAGAATTTAAGATGGGTGAAAAGTTTTAGCAGGGAAGGTATTGAAGAGACATGTCAACATTTGGTCTTTTTTTTAATGCTTGTTCTTGTTCTTGACAGTGGGCACTGTTGAAAAGGTTCTCACAATGGAAGGGAAAACATGATGCGGTGACGGCTCAAATAAGAAATGCTTTGCCCTTTTTCAATAGTATAGGCAGTGAGGCACTGTTCAACTAATCTGAAATCTGAGTTCACAGGAATTAGAAAAAGAAGAGAATTCTTTAGGTAAGTAAAATGGACCACCAGAGACACTGGGATTTCAATGAAGGACTGATGCTACATCTCCTGTGCTTTGTTAGGAAACAGCAAAACCTGGGTTTGACGTTAGGAGATCAGCATGAGAGGTAGTGAACTGTGTTACAAGAAGTGCTCCATGCAGCATTAATGACCTTACTAAAGTCACTGCATATTTAGAAATCTACAAAGTAGCCCTGGAAACAAGGCATTTCTGGAATAAGTTAACTTGGCTTCTTGGGGTAAGCAAGCCACTTGTGTGATAGGTCATGCAAACCATCCAATTTGAAGATTTAAAGAACCATTATGATATTATGCCCAAGATCCATTCAGGTTTATGGAATTTACATATGACAGGCTAGCAGAAAGCCTTAACTCATTATAGCCTGCTGTTGCCTCCATCTGTTTCTGCAGTTACACCTTAACTAGTTTAGCCAGCTCATATTTTAATTAATAATTCCTAAACCATGCTACATAAAGCTACTGGAAGATTTCATCTTAAAGCTTATATGATTGACATCATAACTGCACTGATATCTGACTTTTGCCCAGTGCTCCTAAGAAGAATTTAATTGTGGTTCATATACTAATTATTTATATTATTACAATTTTCATATCTAACTGCGGTGGTGGTGCTGCAGTAGCGTTGTTGCTTCGCAGTAAGACGTTGTCCCGTTCGATTCTCAGCTAGAGTGTCTTCTGTGTGGAGACATGCGTGAATGGGCGTACCTTCATTGAAGGTTGTGCGTCAGGGCTGGCAACTCGGCATGTAAAAATCTACTGCCAATCATTAGCGGCCTGGAGTTCCGCTGTGGCGACCCCTAACCGAGAAAAGCCGAAAGACACAACAACTTTACAATTTTCATATCTCTCTCTCTATATATCAACAACCAAATAACACAGACACAGCTGCATAGTCTCAAATGAAAGCTCACAGATGGGCAATCAAAATGCTATTGACAGTCTATGTGTAGATTTGAGTGGTTATTGAGATATTATTGTAAGTTTTTTATATAAAATATTACAATATTATTATTTACTGTGTTTATTATGACTTCTAAAATCCAGATTAAGACCTAGAATCTAACAAAAAGTACCATTGTAAAGATTTGTTTGGGCTGAACAGTTTGCCATTTACATTTCTTTAGCAAACCTTATAGCTCCACAGATATGAAGATCTGTTTGAAATGTGAGGACATAACTTGATTTTGTCAGAGTTCAGAATGCAGTTATTGGCAGTTTGAGTAATAACACCCAGAGTTCCATTGGAGTGAATGAGTACAAAAATGAGAAATGTAGGTTTGATCAAGAAATAAAGTAAAATTAAAGAAAAAGGTTAACCATATTCTGACACATTTTTAGTCTAATGGCAGATAGTTTTACAATACAAAAACTTGTAGCAGAGAGTAAAAACATCTTTAAAGAGATCACCTTACTGAGTTACATGGGCAATGCACTGCCTCCCAGTGCCTGGTTCTCCAGTTTGGTTTCTAGATAGATGTGCACCTGTAGAGTCTTTACTTTGTCCTGTGCACATGTGGGTTTTCAAACAGATGCTATAGGTGAACTGGTGCTCTTCCAAATTGTCTGTAAGTGTGTGTGTGTGTGTGTGTGTGTGTGTGTGTGTGTGTGTGTGTGTGTGTGTGTGTCTACATGCATGCACTCACGTGTGTGTATTTGAATGGATGTGTGTGTGTTTGTATTTGTGTGTGTGCGCACGCATGTCTGTATGTGTAAACGTGTGTGTGTGTGTGTGTGTATATGTGTGTGTGTGTGTGTGTGTGTATATGTATGCACGCACGTGTGTGTATTTGAATGGGTGTGTGTGTTTGTATGCATGTATGTGTGCATGTGTTTGTGAGTGTGTGTGTGTGTGTGTGTGTGTGTGTGTGTGTGTGTGTGTATGTGCTCTGTAGACAATTAAAGAAAGACGTAGCAGCAAGATGGACCTTAAAAGTAGATTTTGTTTTTGTGGATTATACTTTGTACCTTTACAGTCCTTCTTGCTTCTGCATCTTCTTTGATTGCGTGTGTGTGCTCTGTGACAGGCTGTTGTACCAACCAGTGTTAGTTCTCTCCCACGTGTCATCTGAGTGCCAGGAGTATCCGATAGGCTCCATTTGTTATTGATTCTAGACAGGGTACATCAGGTATTAGATAATGAATGAACAAATTTCTTAACATAAACACAGCATAGCAACATGTATAAGACAGTACAATGGAGCATCACATAAGCATAGTATAAATACAGCACGGTTCAAACAAATAAAAGCTCATGCTTTTTCAGATTATCTCCTTTTTGAAAAAAAGCTGTGTTTAATTTAGGAAAACATTTGGTTTGTGCAAAAACAAAAAACATTTTCAAAGACTGTTAAGTACCTTTTGACTTCTATTGAGAAAATGGAGCAGTGAAAGAAATGTATGATGTTTACTGCTCTTCCGCTGTAAAACAGTGGCACAATGCCAGGGCAATACATTTGGGTTTAAGTACTAGAAGTAGCAGTGCATTTTTTTCCCTTCAACATGGGGAATTGTAAGGTCACCTCATTTTAATCAGGCTCTCTCAATAGAGCAGTGTGGGCTAGTGGCAAGAAGAGGGGATGATTTCCTATTTCTGAAGGCAGATTCATTATAAAATATGAGTTGGGGAAAGACTACACAAAGAGAACTAGCACAAACAGGTCAACTGCAGTACAACATTCAAAGGGAATTGTAGGAGGAAATGAGTAGTGAAACATGAAAAATCAGACAAAAAAGCTGTAAGTTCTGGCAGAACACAGTCTTAAGGCTTTGAGCTGGTAATGAGATTCTTGGTGTAGTCCAGGGTTTATTCTTTCAGCCTCCATTTACTTTCTGTATAACTTTGAGCAAGTCACTTCACCAGACAGTGCTTTATGGCAATTGGGAAATTGAACAGGCTCCTCAACAGCTTCTTGAACTGCAGGCCTAAAAACCACATGGGAGAAGACAAATGCACTAAAAGAGGAAATTATATGAATAAAAGGAGGTGTCAAAGTTGTATGACTGAAGAACACGATGTTTTCTACATTTTGCTAGATAAGTTGTTGGAGAAAGACTGGACCAAGGCAACAATATGACCCTTAATGGCACTAAATGAAATAGCTGAAGGGGTTCAGCAACATAAAGTAAAATAAAGTATACTTTTAGAGTTCTTTTTGTCCGCCCCCCCCCCCACATGCACATGCACACACAGACATGTGTGCACAGACACACGCGCGCGCGCGGGCACACACACACACACACACACACACACACACACACACACACACACACACACACACACACACACACACACACACACACACACACACACACACACACACACACACACTCTCTTCTTGTTAATGGACAATGGGTTGGTAAGAAATAAGTGGTAAACCAGGAATTAATTTCCTGTTCCCCATCCAACTGTCCAAGTTACACTTGAATTGGGGTGGAGAGGAACTCTGCTTCACATGGATGGGCAGCCTGTTCCAGAGAAGAAGTAATCCCTGGGATACATACCTGTCTATTCAGCAGGCCCTATGTATAACACAGGCAAGGTTTAAGCCTTTAGAATGGGTAATTCTGGTGATATTTATTTTGTGGATATGTAGGAGGTCCATCAGAGTGGGGTCTGACAATGCCTTGTTTGCCAGGCATAGATCTCCCCTTAACAGCCTGTAGGAGATAGAATACAGGGATAGGGCCTTGTGGTGGTCTGCATAGGACATGTTATTTATGCCATGTATTCTTATAGTGAGGAAACTCTGTGGAAGTTCTAATTTTTGGATATGCTTGGTTAGGTACATACCAAAAGGGGCATTGTACTCAATGATATGGCTGATGAATGCCGAATACAGTGAAATAATGACTTCATTGGACTTAGATGCCATACCTTTGTATATAAGTTGCACAACATAGAATGATTGTCTCACTACCATAGAAACATGATTGTCAAAGGCTAGATTACCATCTATGTGTGTCCCCAATTCCCTGACTACTGTGTCATGCCTTAGGGGTGTGTTATTAATATGATAGTTACTAGGGGCTGAGTGACTTCCAGATGGATACTATTATGCATTTCTTGACGTTCAGTTTTAGTCCATGGCTCTGACACTAGTGGTTTGTTTTTGTCAGCCCTTCCTGGAGAACATTTGTGTCAGTGGGCAATTCAGTGACAGCTCCTAATTTGCAACTATCTGCAAAATTATTCAGCCAGAGGCCACTGACATTGACCTTGACTTCAGAAAAGTAAATGCCAAAAAAGAGCAGTCTCCAGAACCAGTCCCTGAGGGACTCCACTTGTGACTGGCTTCTTTTTGTAGAGGTGGACTCCTCAATTCTAATGTCTTCAGTCCTGTCTGTGAGCCAGCTGGCTACCCACCGGGTGACATACCTAACCTCTTGAGTTTGTCAACAATGCCCAAGTGAGGTATTGTGTCAAATACCTTAGCCAGGTAAAGGTAGGCAGTGTGAACCATTTTGCCCTCATCTATTGCTTTGGTGACCTTCTCAAAGAAATCCACCAGGTTGAGTAAGGCATGACCTGCCCTTGACAAAACCAAATTGGGTTGGGTCCAGAATCTGGATATTTCCTATGTCATTATTGATCATTTCCATAATAATTATTTCTGTGGCTTCACATATGAGACTAGTGAGCCTTATGGGTCTGTAGTTTCCAGGATCTGTTGATGGTCCACCTTTGTGCAGAGAGATGACTGTTGCTGGTGTCCATTCATGTTTAGAGACTACAGTTAAATAGCAATTCCAGTCATATTTCATGCTATTTAGAGCATTAAGGATCTGTTCCCTAGTGATGGCATGGTGAGTTTGATGAAATTTCCTGAGGAAAATTTGAGGGGTGGGGGTGGGGGGGTAAAGCTGAAGGCAAATTTTTCAGCCAGTAGGTTTGGTATATATTCTGGCTTTTTAAATTTCTCCAGGTTTTTTGGGTTTCTAATACCATGACAGGAATGGACCCTATTCCTAAGTCAAAGAACAATTAAAGTTCATGAAATTAGTATTGTTTCAATCTTTGATGTCAGCCAAAAGTGCTCTTCACAGTACCCTCAATGTGCCCAGTAATAACTCCTTCTGCAATTCATATGGGGTTACATGTATTGCTAACACATGCAAATACGATTGTAGATTCTTTTTTATAAGTCCCATTGCTCCTACTACTTATTGGAACTGTCTGGGTATCTTTCTTCCACGTTGCTGTCATTTCTGCCTGCAGATCCTGATATTGTATGACTTTGTGTCTCTCTCTATGCAAGAGACTGTAGTCACTGGCTGTGGCGATTTCAATGATCAGTGCTATTTTTGTCTTCTTTTCTTGAACCACTATATCCAGTTTTCTAACATCTATCTTTTGAACTGTTGGTAATGGGTGATCCCATGTGATGTAAAGTTCATCATTTTCTATGATGCTTTGTGGCTTATGTTTCCAGTGTTTTTCAGCCATTGCACAATCCCCAGTGCAACAGTCTTGCCACATTATTATGCCTTTCAGTATATAATCCTTCTGCCATTAGTATGTCACAACCAGCAACGAGGTGTGCAACTGTTTCCAATTCGGTTTTACAAAACCTACATTTGTCTGTTTCTTTCACATGTTCAATGGACTTTGTAAACCAGCATGTATGTAGCCCACTGTCTTGGGCAGCCAATATTAACCTTTCATCTCTTTGTTTAAATTTGCCTCCCCTTAACCATTCCTGCATTCGTTCCTGATCAACATGAGGTTCTTTCAGGAGTCTTCTATACTTACAACTATATTTATGCATTTTCCACAATTCTTGCCTTCTCATCTGGTCCTTCACCTTATATGCTTTCTTTTGTTCTTTTGTTTTTTGGCACATTCAGTTGCTGCCTGATTTTTATCTACTTCTGGTTTGATTTCCATTCCTGCTTGATGCCGATATGCTTCTGCTATATTAAGCAAAGAAGTCATCTTAGATTTATTCTCCTCATGGTTCAAAACTTTCACTACATTTGGGTCTTGTGAGGTCAGCAGATATGTGTGGAGTTCCACGATTGCAGATCTGTTCAATTTCAAGGAGGCCCATCTCTCCTTCAGCTCAGTATAGATGACTCAATTAACAATAAGCTCTGCACACAATTGTGTATTGCCTTTGAGGTTGTGGACATAGTTAAAGAATGTCTTGTGGCTGTCCTTGGCCTTGGAGGCCGAGCTTACTTCAAATTTGGCTTTGGTAGACTTTGTTTTTCCTCTGAGTTGTTTGTTTAGTTTGATGAGAGTGCTTTTATCCTGCTGGGTGATGCACCTTCTATTTTTTGCCATGATTTTCTTCCTTCTGCTATACAGCCTATTGATGTTGTAATTCCACCAGGATGGCTTGTTTTTGTTAGTTCTGTACTTCTTCCTGGTGGGTACAGCTGCTTCTATGTAGCTATTAACAGGCTTGTATAGGGTTCCTGTGAACAGTTCCATGTAGGCAGCAGTGTTCTCAGGGTTTATGTGAACTTGAAATTTTGCCAGGTTATAGTTAATAGTAGGAAGTGAGCTTTTGAGTAGTTCCTAAATAGTCCAGGGTTGGCTGGGGTTCCAGGTTTAATTTTTACTTTAAAGGAGACCATTTTGTGGTCTGACCTTACCAGAGAAGACAATACGCTAGGGTTTTGCAGCACTCTCCCATATTAGTGAGAACCAGATCCAGTATGACTGCACCCTGATCAATGTACTGACAATTTGCTCCAAGGACTTTGTGTTTACAAAATCCAGGAATCTCTGCGCTTGTACATTTTGTATCATATATAATTCCCGGTTAATAGTGGGGTAATTAAAGTCGCCCATGAATATGGTATTGGGTTGGATTGTGAGTGTTTCTAATAAGTTTAAATATATGGTATGGGCTTCCTTGGACATACAGGAGGACCTATAGCTTGCAAGGAAGTGGTACTGGATTTTGCCTATGGTAAGCTGAACTTGGAGAAGCTCAAGTGTGTCATCCTGTTTGAACAGTCTTGAGGTATATTTATTTTTGATGTAAAACAAGACACCTCCACGTTTAGTCCCTGTCTGTGTAGTGGCTGGTCTAAATGTGTGGAAGGCATTATAACCTGGCACTGTCAGTGTGCTCTGCAGCTTTAAACCATCTCAGGTACAGCACAGACATCAGCATTCTGTAGGGTGAAGAGAGTTTCTAGTGAGTGGAGTTTTTTGTTTAGATTCCTAGCACTGAGCAGTAACACCTTTGGATTTTCTTGGTTTTGATTTGCTATGTCGGAAGTACTTTCAGTTTGGCATTGTCAAAAAAAGGTACTATAGGGAAAGAAAATGTTCGAGCTAATATTCAAAAGCCTAGAGGGGAGAGGTGCAGACCATCTCTGGGAAAGCAGTGTGGTCTGCTGACCATCTTTCATGCTGACAGATATTGCACCCCCTTAGAATGACACCAGAAACTAAGCCAATTATTAAAGTCAGCCATCTTTTTTTCATATTGTGGCATCATCCTTGGAGAAGGTAAAATGCTGCTCACTGTTAGGCTTATAATAGCCTGGGACACATATTCTGAGAGCTCCATGATGTCTCTCTTCATATACATTTACACCCACATTAACTATGATATCATTTTATTGAATAAGAATGATGTAACAAATGTACTTACAGAACAAGTATGCCCAATAAACCTCCCAAAATAACTATCGAGAGCAGTTCAGTTAGCTCATAGTGATTTCCTATACACATTTTGCTATGTTTAGCTGAAATTAATATATGCAAAACATGACAATATACCCACATATTAGATCTATCTATTTATACCAGCTTATTAAAGGATGAGGGAGTAGGATCACCACTACATGGTGTAAACATACTAATTTCAGACAGTTATCTCCACCTGTATTCCTTTGCTTCATTGATAATTATCTGTGACAGTGTACTTTTAGAATTATTTCATAAATGTAAAACAAGATGTGATTTTTGTTTTCCAGCTGGCCAATGTGGCTTATGCGATCCATCTTCTTCTTTGAATTTAACACATTCCTAACACTCTAAAGTAGTCTTTGGGGAAATGCTATTTTTTTCCTTTCCTTCTGGGTATTTTGCTCTGTCTTTTTATATCTTGGATAGTATCTTCTCTTTTTCCTTAATTTTGGTTTCCTTTTCCTGTAGTGTTTATCCTCCTGTACCCTAAGTTCAGTTTTGAGGGCTGACTTAACCCTGTTCCATAAAAGAATATCTACTATTTTAACTATGGTATATTCCACTCAGTCACTTTGCTTACTATTTGCTTCAATCTATCTCTTGTAGTCCACCATCTGTAATATGCTTGTTCCATTGGTATTTTTTACAGCCTGTATTATGCATGATATAGTTCAAGAATAATTGGTACTTGATCTTCTATAGATCTTTCTTTAACGTTAATATCTAACAGTCTTTCCATTTGTGCCTCTTTGAGTAGAACTAAGTCTGTTTAACTTGCCTGTGATCCTGTGCTTTTTGAGAAAGTATAATATCGTTCCCGTTTGTTCTTACTCTTTTATACATCAACATATCTCTGGAATCTAATTCCTCCAAAATGGTGCTGAGGCTTGGTCTATCACTGTTTTACCCCAGGATATATCCTTATTTGAATCTAAAACTAGAATGAAGTCTACCATATGCATTGATATATAACCCTCCTTAGAGTAACAACCCCATTGTTAAAAAGGTAGTTAAGGAATTTAGGAGCATCCCTATATGGTCCAATCATATTCCCTGTCATTCAGCCCTGAGAATTGATTTTTCTGTTCAGATTAACTATATACCTGTACCATTTATGGCTGACAGAACCCATGTGGTTAGTGTCACTGGTGCCATTTCTGAAAGCAAAAATGTTACCAGTGGTGTACCACAGGTCTCAGCTTTAGGCAGTGTCCTATTTGGCATCTATTTCTCAGACTTTCAGGCTAGCATTCATGGCCTATGGTTAACTAAGTTTGCAGACGACTGTAAACTGGGTGTTGTTATTCAAATTCACCTGACTCACAATTGCTCCAACATGGGTTAGACCATCTTAACAATTGGTGCAAAGCCAATATTCTCTAATTAAATTTAAAAAAAATATGTCAAACAAAAGGCTGCAGCAAACTGGATAAATGGTCCACCAAATCTGGATATATGAAAACTTATGGCAAGACGTAAGACTGTGGACCAAACCACTGCATAAATTATAACCAGACGTAGCTATCCAGCAAAAACAGTCCAAACTGGTACAACTAAACTTGCATTAATTTTACCAGTTTGGACTGTTTTTGTTGGATAGCTACGTCTGGTTATAATTTATGCCATTGTTTGGTCCACAGTCTTACTTCTTGCCATAAGTTAAAAAATATGTAGCATAAACAAAACAAGTTCACTTACCATACAGATGATGTACCCCTTCAAATCGGATACTGTTGTAAGGGATTTAGTCACTCATTAATATTTCCTTATCATTTGACAAACATGTCTCCATAGTAGCTCAGAAAGCCTTTTATCTGACTCATATGATTTCCAAATGCATCTCAATTTCCAAAGGCATCTCCACTAGATGCAAAGAATTCTTAATTTCCCTTTATTCATGTCTTATCAGACCCATTATTGAATATAATGCACCTTTTGGCATGTGTTTGTCTAAACGTACTATAGAACCTGAGAGACCTCAGAGATTCATAACTAAAAATATCAGTGGACTCAAAAATCTTAGGTATCAGGAGAGACTGTCAGCCCTTTGTCTGTACTCTTGCAGGCTCCTTTGTGAAGATCTGTGCCTAGCCTTTGAGCCATGAAAGATCCAATCATATTTGATCTCCTATACCTTAACTGAACTAATGGTACCTCAAATACTTGGTTAAAGGAACTAAATCTTCATCAGCAAATAAATAAGACACATTGACATGATAGATTCATATCCCAGTGTATTCCTTGGCTCTGGAACAAACTTCCATTACATGTCAAGCAGAGTATCACCTTTGCCACCTTCAAGATAAAACCTGGATAATTGCACAGGTAGCCTCAAATTCTACCCTGGTCTGTCTTGTTTTAGCCTCCTTGAGGCTAGAGGTAATTTCTGAATATTATTTTTTGGCTAGGCTTGTAATGATCTCCACACTGATTGCTCAGCACTTATCTATGAATCCATTAACTGATAATTATATGTTCCTTGTTTATTCATAAAGAGTTTCAGAGCAGTACCACCTACCTCCTAGTTTATAACAAGGAAACATGCTGAAACTTTTTTTTAACTTTCCTGTAGCATTTTTTTTAACTTTGTTTCCTGCAAGCATGCGATTTGGGAATTTTATCTGCTTAGCCTTTGCACTATACATTTCCTGCTATTTTTTTCAGACTAATTCCTATATTCCACATAAATACATTTATTACCTCTTTCCCGTGTCTACAGATTTCCTTCCTCTGAGCTATCTCTCTTCCCCCAAAAAAACATTTTGTGATGTTAGGTTCTGGTCTGGATTCTCCTTAATTAAGAACCTTGGGGAGATAAAACTTTCCACCTATACAATGTACAACATATGGAAGTATCTTCTTTTATGCAGCACCCCCTCCCCCCGGTGACATTTCTGTAAATAATTATCTGTCCATGTAAAACCATTCCTAAAATATACCTAGGCATGACAATAATGTTTCATGAGTGAAAAAAGGCCTTGTTTGTAAATATTGGATACCTGCTGTATTAACATATTATTTCTTGGTGTAATAACCTGTAGAAGAAAATAGAAAAGAAAACGTATGGCTACCAGTACTGGCCAGGTAACAGAGTTACAGCTCATTGTGTTTAAACAAAACACCAGTTATGAGCAAGTCCCCACTTCATTATTTCTGACATCTTCTACACATACAGTTTCACTCAACAGTCCTATGCAGTTTTAACTATGTTAAGATCATTAGAGATATTTATCCTCCTACCAGTTTTCTATAGCACTGCTTTTAACCAGTGACAGGGAATAACCCATCCTAAAACTACTGACACAACAACAATGATTCTGTTAATTGCAGCATTCCAGATTGTTAATGCACTCATGGTACCGCTAGCTCATGAATGTAACACTGTACCGTACCAGAACATGTCACCTTATATTTATTACATTGCAGTGTCAGCCCGCTCCTAACTATAGACTTACTTCAGAACTGGGTATTTATAAGACTGCAAAAGAATACTCATTAATATTTTATCTACTCTGCCTGTGTCCTCTTTTTATATACAATAATGTATATCATAATGTTATTTCTAATAGTACAGTTCTTTATACATTCCTTTTCTTTCTTGGTATTTCTATACATCTTTATTATAAGATATAAATGGGTTTGACTCACCTTTCCTGTACAGGCCATTAAATGCATATCTCTTTTACATTACAACCCTTTACTTTTCCCTTTAACTAGCCTCTTCTAAACCTAACCATTGATTGTTATTGCTCACTCCATTTTACTTGCTTTATTCTTCTTTTTCTTTATAAGCAACAAATTAATATCTCAATTCCCTTAGTCTAGTACAGTAGCCCTTGCCATATTGTATACTGCACACTGTGTATTCAGTCTTGTAATGCACTTCCTACATTTGTAATTGGTTCTGGCCATTAAGTATACATGCCCTTCTTCTGTTCTGTTATTTACTGAAGATAATATTAAAGGTTATTTGCTTTCTAAGTTAAGTTCCTTCTTCTTTTTCCTCTTCTTATAATTACTTACTGTCTCTGTCCAATGAAACATCTTATTTCCATTGTAATATAAATGGCTTCTACTTTGCTGTGAATAACTGTGGTGTGTGGGTGGTCTTATATTGCTAACAGCACAAGAATGACTCTGTTTCTTTGTTGCTGCTATAGTATCTAATACATTCATTATTTATTGATATTTGTTTACCGGGAAAGTCCGACTGGGTACAGGTGCCCTTTTTCAGTAGTGGCCTGAGGAGAAAAACTCCAAGGTATCATAGTTAATGCAATCAGTATATTAACAAATACAAATTTTATAATGCAGTTTCAGGGTGGCCATGGTGGTGCAGCGGTTAGCATTGTCATCTCACAACAAGAGGTTCTCCAGTTCGATCCTCGGCTGGGGTGCCTTCTGTGTGGAGTCTGCATGTCCTCCCTGTGGTCACGTGGGTTTCCTCCGGGTGCTCCGGTTTCCTCCCACATCCCAAAGACATGCTGTAGGTGCATTGGACACTCTAAATTGGCCCTAGGTGTGCAGTGTGTGCCTTCCGTGGAAGGTTGGCTGCCAGGCTGGCAACTTGACATTGTAAAACTCCACTGCCAATCGTAAGTGGACAGGTGATCTGCTGTGGCGACCCCTAACTGGGAAAAGCCAAAAGAAGAAGAGTGAATACATAGCATAATAGTATAATAAAATCTGTATTGGTATTCATAAACATTAAATTAACAAGCCCTTTACTGAGATTTTACAGACAGAAGAGTTGTGTATAAGATAGGTAGGAGTAATGTAAGAAATACAATAGAGTGAGGTATTACAGGCTATAAGCAAGTCTGAGTGTTAACAGAGAAGTAGTGATGGAATAATAATTTGATTGTGCTAATTAGAAGTAGGCATAGTAGTTTAAGAAGTACAATAAAGTGAGGTATTAGAAGAGGATAAGCAGGTTAAGTGATTTAGTGCTTTAAGGGAAGTATAACAAAGGTGATAAAAGGTGTTAGAGAGCTATGTCCTGATGAGGAGCAGGGACAAAGTCAGGAGGCAGACAGGAAGTCTTTTAGTGCTTTTTGGCTTTTCCCAGTTAGGGGTCATCACAGCAAATCACTGGTCTGCTATTGATTGGCAGTGGATTTTTATGCTGTCAAGTTGCCAGCCCAGTGCCCAACCTTCACAGAAGGCACACATACCTACATGTCTTTAAAGCTCAGTTGACTGCATGAAGGACATGCAGACTCTGCACAGAAAGCACTCCAGCGGAGAATCGAACTGAAGAACCTCTTGCTGTGAGATGACATTTCTAACCACTGCACCATCACAACTTTTAGCAACATTTTGAAAAGATGAAGGTGCGTGATAGACCTGAATTATTTAAGAATTTTATTCTAAGTTCCAGCTATACAATTGGAATAGACACTGACCCCCCCTCCAAAAAAAACATCCATTAAACTAACTAAAACCATTTGCTGTATTATAGAAGCTCTGTCTGAGAAAAGTGATCACAGCCAACAGTATCTGTTTCACATACCTGACACTGATTGTATTAGCAGGAAGTCCCTGCATCTAAAAAGTTAACATTATTGTGTTGTCCTGCTTACTGGAAAGATGGGGTGCAATTCTTGTTTGCATTTGTTTTTCCCTTAAAATTAATAGTTATCTGTCCTTGAAAACATTGTATAGAACAAACTGTGAAGCAGAAGATAAGGTTTATGTATACATAGCAGCTTTAAATTGCCAGGCCTAACTGCAGGAAATCAAAATAAGGGAAGATACCTAAAAAAGAGACCAGTCACCAGTGGAGTCCCCGCAGGACTCTATACTGGTACCTCTCCTGTTTGGCATCTACTTCTCTGAGTTAAAAACCAATACCAAAGGGCTGTGGCTGACTAAGTTTACAGATGACTGCAAATTAGGAGCAGTCATTGAATCCCCAAATGAGTTAGCCATCCTGCTAGAAGGATTGTCCCAAATAATTAACTGGTGCCAAAATCATGGACTGAAACTAAATGCCAAAAAAGGCATTATTGCATCCTTTGAGAAGTCATCTACCCCAGGGAACTACCACACACTGACAAAACATCCTCAGGAGTTGACCTACTTGTTCAGGATTTGGAAACTTATGTGGACAGCGACCTAACGTTTGACCAACATGTGTCCATTTTCATAAGAAAGTTCTATATTGCACAGCTTATAAACAAATGGATTATGTCTAGATCTAGGGATGTCATTGTCCCTATTTACTTAACCCTCATTAAGCCACTCATTGCGTATAATGCCCCCTCTGGCAAGTATCTGTCTAGATAGGTCCATATCAGATTACCAAAGTTTCAAAACTTTGAAAGTCATATGGTCGGGATCACATGACTGAAGTTTTGAAACTTCAAATGTTTTGAATAGAGATCACTGTACAACATGGAATGGGAAATTTACCCTTTTCTGCAATGTAGTGTGATCTTTGAGTTGGTATATTTAATTAGCAGGGGTGTGGGGGGTACAGGGGGGCTTGTCCCCTGCACAAATGTTAAAAATATAATTTTTTTGTTTTTTTAATATTCGAAGTTCCAAAACTTCAATCATATGGTCTCAGCCATATGAATTTCAACGTTTTGGAACTTTGATAATCTGACATAGATCCATCTAGACACATGTGACAACTGCAACACTCACAAGAGACACGTTACTAAAAGGATACAAGGCTTAAACAATATGTCCTACATAGATCAATGACAAGCCCTGTTACTATACTCAGTATCCTATAGACTGCTAAGAGGTGACCTGTGTCTGGCATACAAGGCATACTCTGAACCAGTACTGAAGGATTTATTGCACATCAGCAAGTCAAATGGCATCAGAAATACCTGGTTTAGGGATCTAACCACTTCTACAACATCAACAGAATGGTTTGGCTGGACAGGTATATCTCACAGGGGATACCACTGCTCTGGAATAGACTCTCCATCCAAGTAAAACAAAGCTCATCTCTGTTCATAAACAAGCACAACTTGGATCTATGGATGGAAAACATAAAATTTACCCCAGGACTCCCCCCTGTACTACTAATGAACAGAGGCAGCTTCTAAATGCTTAATCCCATGCATGGGTCCCCTCAAATTATATATGGTATGATCCCAGATTTTCTCATTAAGGATAATATATAATTAATGACAATGGGATGGGATGGGTAAGTCAAATATAACAACAAATGAGATAGGTTAATTCGGTCACCAAAAGGGAACCTGACTAGGCTTATAATGGCCCACAGTGGCAGCTGGCCTAATAATTGCTTATGAACTTATAAGGCTAACCGAGTAGATGCAATTTCTCAGGATGGCATTTAATACAATACTGCAATTTAAACTTAGAGTTAAACAATAACCTGTAGGAGTTCACTTCTAGCAAGACTATGGTAAGGAGGAAATCGCTGGTGATAGGAAATGGAGGACAGTGTTATGAGGCACTGCCTAGGAAAAAAATTGTAACAAATGGTGGCACAAGGCTCAGCATTCATTTCACTGTCACTCAACATGTTTGTTTCTGACAGAACATAGAGGGAAACATAATACATTGTACTCAGTTACTGATGATGTCAAAACCATAAACAGCAGTCACAGTGGATAGATACATTAGTGTCCTCCAAACCAGGTTGATTTCACTGTCAGGGTAGGTAGAAAAGAGCTAGTCAAGAGGTGTTTGCAAAGTCATGTATTCAGTGTACCTGGTGGATGTAGTCTTACAGGAAAGCATAATAAACCTAAGGTTTTCACTCTGAGATTCAAAGCAGTAGAACAGTCAAACCAGCATGTAGGAACTGTGGAAAAGGTAAAAGGAAAGGTTGCATGGTGAGGAGAGTGGACTTTAAGGATCCCTCCAAGTTATTTTTTTTTACTTTAATGTGCACTGGTGACACCTTCTGGAATTTTGACTTAATTCCTGTACTGCATTAAGGGAAGAGGGATGTCACACTTGACAGCAGCATACAATGGAGGTAGGAGCTTTGGAGGCTTAGAGTACTTGGAATGATGGACTGCAGATGGGATAAAGTTCCATGACAAAGGGAAGGAATGGTGAGTTAGGGGACATGTAGCACTGCAGCTGATGAACTAACTCAGACAGACGGGGCCTTGGTTTTAACATCTTATCTGAAGGACGGAATTAAAGGATACTGGCATATTGGAATAGTTTGCTTAAACTGCTGGTAGAATTGCATTATTTAAATGAATTTATCTGTTAGCTAGGATGTAAATTGGTCCATTGTGGCCAAACCTCTGAAGTCAGGGGTAAAATTGGTGCATATATAATTTAGTGCAACTAGTTCAAGTAGGTTGTGGGAAAAGGAAAAGAAATCAGAGTTGCAGGGAATCTCATATGGACTTTGGAAGATGATGCAGAAGTTAGAAATGGACCCTATATTAATTTCAGGATGGCAAACTTAAGCACATTCTAGGGGATGGTCCATTTTCTTAAAAATGTGAGCCTGTACTAGCCATATTCATCCATTTCACTTATTTATGATGTTATTCACCTTCATTTCTTCTCTAATTGCAAAATGTTGCATCAGTGTGAAGGTGTATAACTTTATTTAGACATTGCTGGCGTACACCCAGAGCACACCATTTTTCAGGGATAATCCTGGAGCTTTAACTGGAGCAAGTGACTTGTTTGGTAATAAACAGTATACAAGTGAAGTCTACGAATTAAAAAATATATATATATTTATGCTGTATTGCATCTTGTATTTTTCCACCCATTTCCTCTTCTTTGATCATGTTTCTGTTAAATCAAAAACTGCACAAAGCATATTGCAATAGTGTAGCATTTAGAATTACTGAGATACAGCCAGAGAGAAAAAAAACATTTTCTGCTATAATGGCTTTCAGCATTTATCTTGGCACGCAATGTCAAAAGTCGGAGATCAAGGCATATTAGTACAAACAGAATGTGTGTGACACATGCTCGGTACACATGACTTGGGAAGTGTGCCACATTTTTCACAAGGGACTTCTGTTCACTTAGGATCACATCTCTGGAAGCAAGTTAATTAACAGGAGCTTTTATCAACAGCGATTACATGCTTTCTTTGTTCTTGTTGTACTGCGTGTTAAAAAATGATCCCTGTGGTGTTATTACTACGCTAATTACAATGGGACTTCTAGTTTTTATCTTTTCTTTGAACAGAGTGTATACTAGCAGCAAATGCACAGCTGTATCACTCATTTCGCTGAAATAGCACTCTTGAAAGTGAAACAGTAAAAGTGATTTAATTCACCTGTAAAAATAACTTGTCTTTAATATTTGGGAACCTTATACTTGTTTTGGAGAATTAACTACTTATCCTCATGTGTGGTTTATGAGACCACAAAGGCTTCTGTTTCTGTAAAGAAGAGCTGTTTAAAATATATACAGTATAAATATTCAGATTTCAAAAAATGATGAGGTCAGCACATAAATAGGTACATAGAAGCAACTTTTACATACTTCTCTCATGCTGTTCTTGTGGTGTGGGATGCTGCATTCCCTGCATAGCCACTTCTGGTTGTGCCTTACTTCATCATCTGCCACTGTTGCTTGTGCCTGTCTCTCCAAGTAACACTGAAATGTCTGTATTCTTTCAATAAAGGTAGAGATATGGGTTCCAGGCTGCAAATTCCGAGTTTGTATCAGGTATTTCTATCAGGAGGTGTAAACATGTTAGAACATTTATTATGCTAACTGAACCTTCTGTTTCCTTTTGTTGTTCCCATTCTGACATAGCCTGTATGGACCTAGTTCTTATTTGCTTCTATATGCCTTATCATAGACAAAATTACCTATAATCACTGAATAAGACATACATCTAAACCCAATTCTGGGATCCATTTTAATCTTTAACTGCAGTTTTGCAAATAGATTTCATGTCCAAGTTTGGAACTTATTAATATGGCATGCCTATCAAAAGGATGTATCTGAGCTCAGTGTTCTTTTCAGCCTGGAACAGCATGGCATAAACCTTGATTCAATTAATGCAAGCTTTCCTTTCAATACATACTTGTGAACTTGTGCCAAATTACATTTTAGCTGTTTAATGGTTAACTAGTTCAGTACTAACTTGCCTACTGTCCATAATAACTGTCCATGACGTCTAGCATTAATATCTGAGCAGATGTATTCTAGTCTGAAGGATTTTTTGGAATATATAACATAATCCATCCAACAGCATTTGCATGACAATTTCCAGGTCAGTATAAAACCTAACATGCTCTTAGAAGCCTTGGCCAGCATTGTACTCTTGGTGGACCTAAGTGAGGAACATTCAAGTTTCCTTTTATTTATTTATTTATTTTACCTTCCCTTATTTGACCTTTAGCTGCCACCAGCTCCTCTCTTCATTTACAGGGTCTACTAGACCCACCTTACCCTCCCCAGGGCTCAACCCGGCACACATTCAGAGCCAATGAGGAGAGTGAGGATGCTGATGCTAGGGACAATACTCTAAGCCACCCACCTCCCATGGCAGCCTTGCAAGCACCTCTGTGGCTACCTTTGGAAGGTGATACACACCATGAACACTTTTGAAATATTACTCTAATACAAAAAACAAAAGATTTTGCAGCAAGAAGTTTTAAATAGACTATAAGAAGTATGAAATTGTAATGTCTGGCATTATCTACTGACTATTTTCACCCACAATGAGGGACATAGCACATATAAGAGTCAAAATCATGGATGCTCTGTAAAACTAAGGACAGTTGAGAGGTCTGATAATGTGTCCATGTGTCTGTGTGGTTGAATGTGTGCATGTGTATGGGACAGTGAATAAGAAGAGTACCTGTGTGAATGAGATTCAGGGACTGCCAGTGGTGATTACCTCAGCAAAGTCCTGATTCAGAGGAAATGCAGCATCATTTACAGACATGCAAATTAAACAAAAGGTCTTCCCTCATTGTGGCTAATCTTTCTCTGAATCAAAGTTTTTCATGATCATGAAAACTGGGCTTTTTTCCTGCAGTTGTTAACTCTTGTGACTGGGATCTATCTGAATTCATTAAAAAGTCTCTGTGCATATTTGTTGTTACATTTTTCTTAGACACATCATGTAGTATTACTTGTAGGTATGCAGAAACTAAATCAGTTTTAGAAGAAGGCCAAACCGAATAAAAAAATCAGACTGGATATCAAAGGTTGCAAAGAAGTATTCTAATGAAAGAAATGAGCACACAGAGTAACAAGTCCACCTCCTCGTGGCATGAAAGCGATTGCTATAAAAAAAGAAAATAAAACTGATGTCACTTCCTCATGTGCAATAAGAACGCATCTTCTTAACTACTTTAAAGCCGATCTTGCAGTGTTTGGTTAACTACTATTCAGCAGGCTGCTTTGATTTTTACAGCCACATTTTACCAAGCAGAACATGGGATATATAGTAAAAAGTCTCCATACCTGCTGCATTGCTGACCACGCTATGTCATTGCTTTATATGCGATCATTATAGCCGGATGTCATATTTTTAAAAAAGTGAAGTAAAACTAGGTTACAGACATATTACAAAGAGCTATACTAATGATATTCAATCACAGTATACATTTGTAGATTCTGAGACCTGTTCCACTCTTTCCTAAGCTATGATTATGCAGAGCTAAGCTCAGATGCGCAGCATGCAACAACATAAAAAAGAGGCAGATGGCAGGGATGATGAAAGCTTCTTGTTTTCCAAGTGAAGCTCAAAGGAAACTATAAGAATAACATAAATGGCTTAATTAAGTTACAATGGCGTACAAGTAACACAGGTAGTGTAGTGCAGCAACCTTTGATATACAGTTTTGCTCATTTAATCTTAATTTTGCACACAGCTATAGAGGCATTTAAATACACATGTACCTGCAGATTTGTTGCCAGTCATACAATATGTATAGTGAGGTGGGCACATTTATGTAAAAATGCTTTCTGATAAGTAAGCTGTAGAAGCTGAAAGATTTTCTATTGCATCTAGTAAAAATAAAGCTTCCGCTAAAAATAAAATTCAGTATGATTACTTCTGACTCTTAATGTACAAACAACATCTGTGATACTAAACAGATTTCATCCCTTTTTCTGTCCCTACTTTCTGCATATCTGTCAATATTGCACAATACTACATTAATTTGTCATATCTGACTGGTTTAATATTTCATTATCTCTGCCCAGGGCAAGTTGCAAAGATCCCATTCAATAAGTGTGTATATGTGTGTGTGTGTGTGTGTGTGTGTGTGTGTGTGTGTGTGTGTGTGTGTGTGTGTTTGGGCACACGCAAGCACAAGCATGCAAGCTATAGTATACTGCACAATTACATATAGTTAGACATGCAATTGAAAAAAACAGACTTTTGTAGTTTTATATTCAAATGTGACTAAAGCATTATACAGCCTACTGCAAAAAGAGCTGGAGTAACTATTTTACCTTAAAAATATAGAAAATATATGAGAACATGAAAAAGTCAACATTTAAGAACACCTACACCTTTTCATAAGCATAATAATACCTTCCAGGATGGACAGTAAGGGGTAATATTGGACCTTCCAGAGGCAACAAAGCCCTCTTATGTCAGCATTGGGCTTCTGAAACAACTAGCCCATCCAGCATTTCCCAATGCAGCTCCTTTACAGGTATTCTTACAGAATGTTGGAGAAACATTGTGATTTACCAAACTGGGCAACTACATACAATCCAGTATGCTTAGCTCCTCTCAAAACAATTCAGCATTAATGTATTAAACTATAAAACTTTATTAAAGCTTTGGGGAAAACAGGTGTACAAAAACACATTTCATACAATATAAGCATTCTATATCATTACACCAACCTTGACAATTAAAAAAACAAGTTTTTGTATATATATATATATATATATATATATCTTTATATCTAGCTATATGTATGTATATAAGAGTACATATCAAAATAGCACAGCTCAAAATGTAGACACTCAAAATACTGACACCAAAATGCCATTAATTCATTGGTTTACTATCAGATGTCCGAATGGCAGACAATCGAGCATGGGTTAGTAGAAAGACAGTTTTCCAGGAGGTAGAATGCCAAATCAGGTAACGTCAAATATACTACATTGAATGGTTAGTGTACTTCGATTACCTGAGTTCGGCATTCTGAGCGGAGATTGCAATACAGTGAGGAACAGGGAATTAACCTATTTCCTTACTGTAGTGCGATCTCAGAGTTGGTATATATAATCTGCAGGGGGTGTGGGGTGCAGGGGCACATAGTGGCTTGCTCCCCTGCAAAATAGTGAAGTAAATGTACTGTTCACTGTAGACTGACGTCACCTTTTGCTGTGTCAAATACATCGAACTATGGGTGTCGATGTATTCAGTTTCGATTTGGCTGCTCTATTGATAATCCGTATTCGGCATTTCAGGTTGACATTTTAATCAGTCAACCAATGCATTTTCGGGCATACGATAGTAAACCCAATTCATTATATCAACAGATCAAAATACCAGCTGTTCTTACTATTGACAGATTACAATAAGGAACTGACAATACAAATAATATCCAAACTTCACAGTAAATAAATCACAAAAACTACTAAACTAAACTGAAACAAGACCAACAAAAGAACTAAAAAACATAGCAATACCACAGGACAATATTTGTCTGAACAGTGATAGTGTTACTGAAAGGGTATTTGTAAGGTAAGGTGCAGGGTAAGGGTTGTAGTTAGGATTGCACATGTTAACAATGAGGGCAGGGAGGCTTTGCCCTCTCTTTTTATGTTTTTTTTTATATATCTTTATGCTATCCAACTTACAACTGCCATAGGAAACAACAGAAATATCAAATCTTCATGGTTGAAATGCATGCAAGTGAAAGGACACAGAATGACAGTGAGGTTGGTGATTGCCAGTTCATAAGCAATTAAAAAAATGAAAGGAACTGTATTTTGTCAGGTAACCTACAAATATGTCAGTCATTCTGGGAAGCTACAAATTTATATTGTACAATGACAGTAATCAGAATATATTCCATCAAGAAGAGCCAAATATGTGCAGGCTATGCTTGGGAGTAATGACAGCTACAGCTCTACCTGTGGGAAAATATTCTAGTCAGTTCTATTGTTCTCTATTTGCTACCTCATTAATAAGCACGTGGGTGTGTAGCATGTAAAACGGTGGAGCAGTGATGCCATCCTAAGAGTAGCCATGGCAGTTTAGAGCCTGTTCAATTGAAAAGGAACAAAAGTGTCTGTATGTAAATGTTGCCTAATGTAACAACATACTTTTAGTAATTATAACAAGTTTAGACTGATATTTTCAGTGTTTTTGACAACGTTCATGTAATGTTATGGTGAAACATTATGGTAAATGCACTTTTATGTAAAATGTTTTGTAAAACTAACACAATATTTGTTTCACTGCTATTGGATGTAGTAAATTGAGGGACTTGTATTGAGTGAATATGTGCATCTATAGGGCACATGGCATGCTGTGAAATGTCATGCAGACTAATTCCAGCGAAGGAGGAGGAGGAGACCAATGAGGCTGATACCAGCTGGATGGCGACATTCACATAAAGTTTTTGGTTATCTTTTGGTGAAACTCAAGAAGTAAGTTCCTGTTTCACTATGTGGAAGAAACTTTCAGCTTGTTGGCTATTAACCTGGTGGTAGTGATGGCTAGTGTGTTAACCTATCCTGAGGGGAATCTTGGTCAGAATCTTACAACCCAAAGACCCTTGGACCCGGTGGAGTGGGGGGAGTGGAGAGGAGAAAAGAAGGGAAAATTAAAAATGTGGTAGTGACATGGAATATTGCAGGAATTAGCAATCCAATAAAGAGGAGAAGAATGTTAATGAAGATGAATAGGGGGGGGGGGGAGCTAGGTCTACATTTTCTACAAGATGATAAGTTAAAACCATGAGAGTTACAAAAGTTAGAAAAAAGGACTATAAGTGGTTAACTTCAAGATGGGCAAAAGAAGGTGATAGAAGGGTAGTGGAGATTTTAAGCAGTTCCACTGAACAATGGAAGGCAGTAAAAGTAGTCAAAGATGAGGAAGACAGACAGGTGTCAGGCTGATGGCTGAGGAGAAAAATAAGATTGGTCTTGAATTCTTTCCATATGGCTAATGCAGACAAACCTGAAGTGCTGAAAACCCGAGTGACGAATTTACAGGTTCTAAAAAAAGAAGAAGGTTAAGTAATCACAGACAGCGACTTCCATGTGGTGTTAGACCTAAAAGGGAAAGGATATGTGGACTGGTCAAATTTGACAGATATAATCAAAAAGCCCTAGCTGAGGGATTGATGCAGAAGTGACTGTTAGATATGTGGTTAGAGTATGGACCAGGAGTAGAAGATTTTACATTTTCAAGGTGTGAAACAAAACAAGACATGGATATGGAGACTTTTGAGGGATGGGGAACAGTTGAGGAAATTACAACTATATACTGTGGAAAAGAAACTTATTGTATCATGCCATTATTAGGAGGAGTTGGGAATTGGGAAACCAGATGGTAGGAGGATGAAGATGGAATTTGGGGTACTGGATGGAGAGATGATATAAAATGGACACAGGGTATGGTTAAGGAGATGGCAGACCTGAATAAAAATTCCAAGTTCATTCTGGGAATCTGGGAATGGATGGGGTGAATGCTACATAGAGGGGTAACATTATGGCTAGAAGTGGGAAGATGAGAAGAGATGGTACAGCAAGTGAGAGCTGTACGTGATAGCTTGGGAAGTTGAAAAGTGTTAAACTAGGAGAAGTAGAAGCTTAGGATATAAATAGAGCAGAGCAAATAGCCATAAGGGAAAGATTAAAAGAGTAAGTGGAACTCAAGCTACAAGTGGAACTGGTGAGATGGGCAGGAGAATGGATGATGAGAGAAACTGGCATTAAGACATTGATATGGAGAATCAAAGATCAGTGAAAGAAAGTTTGGCTCATGAAACTGGAAGATAAAGGGAGAGGAAAGACATACAAATGAGCAAATAAGGGCACAATTTCAATGTTATTACACTGGGCCTTATAATAGGATAGACTCCCAAGTTGGTTTCATTTGCAAATGGTAAAAACAGGTGTTGGATGAAGAGGAGAATCAGGTTATAAATTTGATGACAACATAGGAGGAGGTGATTGAGGCCATTAGTCATCTAAAATGGAGTAACACAAGTAGCTAAGATGGGTGCACCACTGACTTCCATAAAATAGTGGGTTTTCAGGTAAGCAGCACAATGACAGATCAGTGCAATGACATTAGATCAAATGGTAGATTAACCAAAAGATGTTATAGCAACTGTATTGTATAACCAGAACATGAAGGAGACAGATTTCAAAAATTATTGCCCCATTTCTCTATGCAATGTAGATATCAAAATCTTTGCTCGCATTTGATGGCCCTATTTGGAAAAAGTTATACTGAGACTAATAGGGGATGAACATGTTATTCTTACTAAAAGCAATTTATCCATGGAACACAGGCAGACTGTTATGCACTTTGTAGAATGTATTGGGGAAAAGGTCAGGAAAGGCAGAAACTGTGTTGATGGATATTTAGAAAACCTTCAACTGTGTCTGATAAGAATTTATGACAGCTACTCTGACAGTGGCCATTGGAGATTGTAGGCAGCTGAAGGGAGTGAAAAATCCTTTAAAGGGCCTCAAATCTGTGAGTATTTATATTTATTGACATTTGATTACTGGGAAATTCTGACTAGGTAGGAGCCCATTTTCAGCTGAGGCCCAGGGACAAAAGCTCCAATGTGTTACAAAACATTTTAAGAATAATAATTTTACAGTCTTTAAAAATAATACAAAAAGCAACTACACCAAATTAGACATACTGTGAAAACATTGGTTAAGAACAGACACAAGTTATATAAAATGATTTAATAGTTAGAGAAATTTTAGCCAGTTTATAGATAAAATAAATGTAAGTTGTTATAATATAAACAAGAATTTCAATATGAAATGAGAGAAACAGAGGCTTATGGTATATTTATAGAGAAAGCCAGGGGACATAAATAGATAGAAGTAAGGAAGTAAGCAATGGAGGCAAGAGTAAGAAGATGTAAGATATGAACAGGTATTTGCCCACGTTTAGGGATAGAGTTTATCCTGGTGTTGAGCAAGAACAGTGCCAGATTTTGTCTGGGAAGTCTCTCAGAATGATTTTGAAGGATGGGAAGGAGGGTATGGACCTGATGGATAGAGATCAGGAGTTCCAGCCCTTAGCAGCATGGAACAAGTACAGACAACACCCAACAGATATGATAGGTTTGTGGACAGAAAGGACTTTTTGGTCATTGGATCATAATGACCGACTATGAACACAATTGTGTAGAATGTTATTTAGTGCTTGACAATCAGAAGGATTCTGGATAATTTTATAGGTGGTAAGAAGCTGTGCATAAGTTAGTTGATGGGGTAGTTCTAACCAATTTAGGCTTTTTAGTGCTGTACTGTGGTGGGTTCCCAATGGGGTATTTGCTGGAAATGTAGCAACTTTGTCTTTGTTATAGCATTGTTCAAGTTTTAATTTTTGTAATGCCTGAAGGTTTGTAATGATGGGGGCACCATAAAGAAGTGTGAGGAGGAGGCAAGTAGTGGCAAGTGTAACTTTAGTTGTCGGTGAGAACGTTTTTGGCTCTGTAAAGCATTCCTAGTTTTTGGTGAGCTTTTCTATGCAATTTTTATATGCAGGTGGAATTTAAGATTATAATCCACTATAATCCCTAATAATTTTCATATGAGAAGTGATTTCAGTGGTTTAATTATCACAAGAGTGGAACTTAAAATTTGTTTTTTTCATGGCAGAGGGAGTTGGGGAAAAAAGTAGCATTTTTTGGGGGGGGCGGTGTTTGAACATGAGTTTTGAGTTACAAAGCCATGTTGCAGTTGTTGTCAAAACATCCTGAGTAAATTTTAGGAGGTGTGCCACCAGATGTGCAAATGAGTGTGGGGTCATCTGCATACTGTATTAGGGAGGCTTGTTATGGTGGGTGTTGGTGAGAATATTAAAGAGGAAGGGACCAAGGACAGAGCCTTATGGTACACCAGTGGTGACTGGGAAGAATAAAGAGAGGGTGGAGTGCCATTTTACTGACTGATACCTATTGGATAGCTAGCTTTTGAACCATAGAACGGTGGGGTCAGAGAGACCTAATCAGGACTTTTGAAGTAGAAGTTTGCTGTGACAAACCGTGTTGCAGACCTTAGACAAGTGTAGAAATAAGGAAGAGACCAGTATGTTGTTATCTCTAACTTTATTGACAGTATCTATATAGGTTAGAAATGCAGAGTTAGTACTAGGGGAAGGACAGAAGGCATGTTGTTTGGGGATAGGAGCTCTTCCTGTAGGAGATAGTTGAATACGTTTTTCAAGTATTTTGGAGAGGGGGAAGATTGCTACAAGTCTAAAGTTAGTAATGTTCATTGAATTACCTCCTTTGTGGAGAAGGATAATGTGTGACTTCTTCCAGAGAGAGGGAATGTGAGATTCCTGCATTGACATATTTATATGGATTGAGAGAGGGTAGGCAATGCTATTGGTTATTTAAGGTATTCACTTGGAAGGTTACCAGCAGAATAGAGCATGGTTTAAATTTGTTTAAGTGTAGTTTTATACAGAATGTGGGCACATGTTTGAAGGTGAAAGTGGATGTGGTGATATGTGGCTGCTGGTCAGGGTTAGGATTAAATGCTGGGGAATCCTTGGTTAGAGATACTGTACTATCTATAAAATAAGAGTTGAACTGTATTGTGGTTTTAGGTGATGAGTTATTGGGAGAGGGGTTAGGGTTGAATTTATGGAGAGGATGCAATATTTCTTTAATAGCTGCCCAGAATATTTTAGGATTGTGTGTATTATCATTCTGAAAGTTATTATGGTATAGTTTTTGTCTTCATGGATTTGCTTTTCAGTACAACTGCGAAGCATTCTGAAGATTTTAAGATATTGTGGAGTTTTATATTTTTGCCTTTCATTCCATGCTTTTTCATACTCATGTATTGGCATTCTACTCTTCTTGGATAGCCAGATTGCACTATTTGTTTTTAGTCCCTTTCTTCTAGTAGATACAAGGCTATTTTGGATATTCAAGATTGTACTGAATTCATTTACAGCATCATCTAAGGGGAGGATTTTTAGGAAGTTCCAGTTAATAGCTGATAGGTTAGTAATGAACATGTTTGGGTTAAAATTGGAAAGGTTGTGTATTGTTTCATAAATATGCTGTCTAAGTGGATGTGTAAGATGTCTGTCCCTTTTTAATTTCTCCAAGTCTTTCGGGCTTCTAATACCATGATGGGAATTGATGCCATTCCTAAGTCAAAGTATGATTAAAGTTCATGAAATTGATATTGTTTAATATTTGGTGTTAGCCAGAAGTGTTCTTAACAGCACCTGCAACATGCCCAGTATTGACCCCTGTAATTTGTATGGAGTTACATGTATTGGTAACATATCTATGATTGCAAATTCTTTTTTATAAGACCCATTGCTCCTACTGCTACTGGAACTGTCTGGGTATCTTTCTTCCACATTGCTTTTGTTTCTGCCTGCAAATCCTGGTATTTTATGACTTTGTGTCTCTCTGTATGTAAGACACTATAGTCACTGGGTGTAGCAATTTCAATGATCAATGTTACTTTTGTCTTCTTTTCATGGACTACTATATCTGATTTTCTCACATCTATTTTTTAACTGCTGGCAATGGGAGATCCCATGTGATATAAACCATGATTTTCTATAATGCTTTGTGGCTCATGTTTCCAGTGTTTTTCGGACACTTCAGTACGATAATGTTTGCACGATTCCCAGTGCAACAGCCTTGCCACATTATTATCCCTTTGAGTATAAAGTCCCTCTGCCATTAGTATATCACAGCCATCAACAAGGTGTGCAACTGTTTCCAATTCTGTTTTACATAACCTAAATGTGTCTGTTTCTCCCACATGTTCAATGGACTTGGTAAACTAATGTGTACATAGTTCACTATCTTGGGCCAGCAATATTAACCTTTCCTCTTTTGGTTTAACTTCACCTCTCCTTAACCATTCCTGCATTCGATCCTGATCAAAATGAGGTTGTTCCAAGAGTTTTCTATACTTGCAAATGTATTTATGTATTTTCCACATTTCTTGCCTTCTCATCTGATCCTTCACCTTATATTCTTTATTTTGTTTTTTTGCACAGTCACTTGCTGCCTGATTTTTACCTGTTTCTGGTTTGATTTCCATTTCCACTTGACATTGATAAGCTACTGCTAAACTAAGCATGGAAGTAATCTTAGACTTATTCTCCTCATATTTCAAAACTTTCACTACATTTGAATCTTGTGAGGTCAGCAGATATGTATGCAGTCCCACTATTGCAGATCTATACATGTAATTAATTTTGTGGAGGCCCATACCTACTTTAGAATGGGGAATATATAATCTTGGTATGCACTGCTTTTTATAAATCATTTGATTAGTATGAAGCATCCTTCTTGTTTTCCTGTCCAACCTGTCCAACACATTTTGGGGCAAGTAAATCACCCCAAAACTGTAAGTTAGGACAGAAAGAGCAAATTGGTTTATAGCGTGGACTTTGTACCTAGATGTCAACTATGTTCAGTATTAAGTCTTCTAAAATATTCCTTACTAAGTTTTATTCTCATTTTTGTCATGTTTTATTAATCATTTATAAATTCCCAAATACTTATATAGTCTATCTTGCTTGAGTTCTTTTATATCACATTCCTGCCCCAAACTGATGTTTTCTTGGTGCTGCAGCATTTCTGCTTTAAAGGTTGCTTTTGCACATTTATCAAGACAAAATGACATTCTTACATCATCTGAAAAACTTTGAACCACTTGCAGTTGTGCTTTCAGTTCCTCATCTGATGAACTATACAGTTTTAAATCATCTACAAAAAGAAGATGAGAAGTCTTTACACTTTGCTGTTTGCTGGGAGCCAAATTATAGCCATGGCCTAATCTGTTAAGTAGACAACTTAATGGGTTAAGGACAAGACAGAATAGCATGGTGACAAAGAGTCACCATGGAATATCCTCCTTTGAATTTTTATCCCTGGAATAATAATTTGTCCTTTATCATGGCTTAACTTTGGTTTGTCACAGTTTCATGGTTGCTGTAATGTAATTAATCAGTGTAGGGTATGTCTTATACATTTTACATACTCTTTTGTCCATGCATGTGGGATACTGTCATATGCTTTTTATACTCTATCCATGACATGTGTGTTTGTATAGATTGGAAGATAATCACTGAGGCATTCAGAAATTGTACCTGAGTTGGTGCATTGGCTAGGGTTCGATATCAGAATCCAGTCTAATAGGGAATTTGATGTCTTGCTGTAATGTGTGGGGCTGTTAATTAGTTCATAGTTTTATAGGTTCATAAAAGGTTACTAGGCTAGCAGCTCTAGAGCCTTTATACACCCAGGCATGTTAATCGTGCATTGCCCCAATTGTTCTTGGCTAGATGGACGTACTTTACAGATGAGCATCAACTACCCCTGTCCATGAGGGACATGGGTGCCACCCCCAGGGTGAATTTGTGGTCAACCATCCATTTATCCAGGTTGCAATTGAATAAGGTCATTGAGGACCTCTGGTCCACATAAATTGGAAGTTTACTCCAGAGCAGCGGCAATCTCTGGGAGACATACCTGTCTCTCCAGCATATTCTGTTGATGTCATGGCAAGGTTGAGATCCCTAGAGCAAGTGACTCTAGTGCCATTTGATTGGTAGATGTGCAGCATTTCCATCGGGGTCAGAGACTGCTCTGTAGGCCAGGCACAAGTCACCTCTCAGTAGCCTATATGATACAGAGTACAGTGACAGGGCTTTCAGTCTATCCACATAGGTCATGGTTTGGTTGCCCTGCATCTTCTTAATGAGAAACCTCTGTGGTCTCTCCAGTAACTTTAGGTATCTGGTGAGATACATGCAGAAGGAAGCATTGTACTCTATTAATGGTCTGACTAGGTTTGAGCAAAGTGGGGTTATAACATCCTTAGAACTGGATGTAATGCCTTTACTTATGAGATGCGCAATGTAGAAGGCTATCTTTATGATCATGGAAGCCTGGTGGTCAAAGTTCAGATTGCTGTCAACCTGTGTTCTCAGATCTCTCACCACTGAGTTTGAACTTAGAGGGGTGGCTGTCAATGTTGTATTTAGTGGGGAATTCCATTTTGCCAAATAGGTTAATGGTGCACTTTTTTTGCATTTAGCTTCAGACTGTGACTTTGGCACCCGTCATTTGTTTGTGTTAGCCCTTCCTGTAATATGTCAACATTGTTGGGGGACTTGATGATTGTGCCTAGTTTGCAATCATCAGTGAACCAAAGGCCATCTACTTTAGACTGGACTTCTGAGAAATAGATTCCAAATAGTAAAGGGCCCAGTACAGATCTTTGTGGTACACCACTGGTGACGGGTCTACTAGTAGAGGTGGAGTCACCATTGTTGGCAGTATGTGTTCTGTTTGTGAGCCAATTAACTACCCATTTAGTGATATAAGGGTAACACCTAGCTGAGAGAATTTTTCAATGATACCTGAGTGGGAGATGTCAAAGGCTTTGGCCAGGTCCATATAGGTGGCATGCACTGTCTTACCTTTATCCAGGGCTTTGGTGACTTTCTTGAAGAAGTCTCCCAGGTTCAGTAAGCATGATCTACCCTTAACGAAGCCAAACTGGGTTGGGTCTAGAATTTGAAGGTCACCTATGTCCTTGTTGATAAGGTCCACAATTATCCTTTCCATGGCCTTGCAGATGAGGCTGGTTAGACTTATGGGTCTATAGTTCCCAGGGTCGGTTGAAGACCCCTCTTTATGCAAGGGGATTACTGTTGCTGTTCTCCATTCTGTTGATACAAAGCCAGTTCTCAGGCTATGGTTAAAGAGAATGGCAAGTGAGTCAGCCAGGTTCTGTTTTGGATTGTTTAGTAAACAAACTTCGATGTTATCTAGTCCCAATCAAGCCATGGTTTGACCTTGGAGAGCACAGATATTACTTCATCTCTAGAGATGCTAGGTAGAGAACTGGTGTTGGGTATGCTTTGGGGTATGGTTAGTGGGGATAGGGGGTTGAAGTTTGCTCCAAATCTATCAACTAGCATGTTGGCAATTTCCTCCAGTATAGTGTGATTGGTACCATTTGCTACCAATTCGGCACATAGCTGGGCACTCTCTTTTAGATTTCAGACATAGTTAAAGAATGCCTTATAATTGTCCTTGGCTAGGAATGCTATTGTAGCTTCATAATTAGCTTTAGAGGACTTTGCACGACTTCTAATTTACTTCTTCAATCTATGGATGGGATTCTTCCTCTGCAGAGACAGTAGCTCCTTGTTCTCGGACATCAGTTTCTTCCTTTTATTATACAATCTATTCATATTAAATGTCCACCAAGGTGGCTTGTTTTTTTCAAGAGGGCCTGGTTTTAATCTGGTCAAGTACAGCCAAGTCTATACAGTTGCTAAGATGATTGTACAGGGCATTTGTGTACATGTCTGCATAGGCGTCATTATTGCCTGTGATTGCAGGAGGTACAAAACTTTTTATATCATCACTTAGTAGGCTGTGGTTTGCGTTGGAAAAATTCTTTATTTTTTTGCACCTTTGGGGGCATGGGGTCCCATAGTTACTTCGAATGAGACTGATTTATGGCCTGACATTACTAGGGAGAGCATCACACAGGGGGCAGTGCGGTGACCACCCATGTTGGTGAGAACTATGTCAAGGACATTAGAGCCCCTTGTATGGGTGGAGATTATCTGTTCCAGTGCATTTGCATAGACAAAATCCAGGAACCTTTGAGTAAGCATGTTTGAGCTTGTGTATGTTACTCAGTCGATGGAGGGATAACTGAAATCTCCCAAGACTATGGTGTTGGGCTGTATTGCTAGTGACTCCATTAAGTCCAGGTAAGCATTGTGCTTTTCTTGGTTCATGAAGGCGGACCTATAGCTAGCAATGATGTTGTAAGGTGTTTTGCCTATAGTTATTTGGGAATGGAGTAGTTTGACAGAGTTGTACTTTTTGACCAATCTTGAGGTATACTTGGCTTTAATAAATATGGATACACCTCCATCGTTGGTTCTTTCATGCTCATTCTGAGGTCTGAACATGTCGAAGGCATTGTAGCCTTGCACAGCTGAGATGCTCTCCATGGCCTTGAACCATGTTTCAGTGACTCCACAGACACCAGCATCTTCCAAGGTGAGGAGTGATTCCAGAGAGTGCAGTTTTGTGTTTAGATTCCTAGCATTAAGCAGCAAAACCTTGAGTTTGTCTTGAGTGAATTTTACTATGTCAGAAATTTTGTCATTTTGACATTGCCTAGAAAAGGCATTTTAGAGGAGGCAAGCAACTTAGCCAGGATCCAAAAGCCTAGGGGAGACAGGTGCAGACTATCTCTGGTGAAGCAGTATGGCCTGTCAACCATGTCTTCCCAAGCTGACAAATACTGGATCTCTCTGGAATGACACCAGAAGCTAAGCCAATTGTTGAAGTCAATTATTTTTTGTTTATATTGGGGCATCATCCTGGGTGAGGGTAGAATGCTGCTTAGGGCTTGGGTCATACCTGCCTGGGACACATAATCTGAGTGTTCTGTTAAGTCTCTCTTCATATAGTCCAGGAAGGTACATCTCAAGTCATTCACCCCAGCATGGACTATGACAGAGTCATAACAGTATTTGTATTTGAGTGACCTGAGTGCATGGGTAATCTGATGGCTTCTGGCACCTGATAGGCAGTTGAATGTGAACTTCTCCTTGCTCAGCCTGGTGAAGGGGAGATCTGTGTGTCTCACTATGGAGTCTCATATGACCAAGACATTAGGTTTTGAGGTGTTTTGTCTTAGCAGCTTATTTGGTGAGACACTATGTGTGTTGTTATGTGTAGTGGTCTCTATACATATTGAGGTGTGTGCAGATAATTTACACTTGGGAAGTCTCTGTTCTTTTGGTAGGCTTCTAGTGAGTACCTCTGGGTATGTGGGTTTATGTGTTGTGTCCTGAACTTGTGTGAGAGGTGAAGTGCATGACCCGATAACCTGTTTGATGTCTTGTTTTTTGTTATGTGAGTGGATTGTTTTCAAATTGATAGTGTTATTACATCTCTTGCATACAGTATTTGTTTGTTTCAGGACTAAGTATAGATGAGGCAATTACTACATTGCCTCAGGATGCCCAAGTCAATCAGACTGGTCGGAGAAATGGTGGGAAAGTGACCATCCATAATGGAAGGTTTATACTGTAGTACTGTTGGGGAGTGGGTAAGTTAGATCAGTTTATGATGTAGGAATAACAGAGGGCTTATGCACAGCAACAGGAGACTTAGGAGTGTTCTACTGACAGATATCTAGGAAAAATGTATGGTTTCCAGGCATTTGCATATATCTATACAGGGCAGTGCTAACCTCCATTGTGCGATGAGCAGCTATGAGAAAATGCAAGGCTTAAATACAGGTGAAATTCAACAGCTTTAAGCCAAACTACCAATGGAAAAGCCTCAAACTAAGCTTTTCTCCAGCAATCCCCAACTCAGATGGAACCTGAACTACACACTTCCGCCACAAGGGTGCAGGGAAGTCCTCTTAATGTAAAGTGGCTGGTTTAAAGCACAGTGATAACAAACAGTCTGAATCTAGCCTGTGCTATATAAGGCAGTAATACAGAATTTCAAACAGCAGAAAAAAAATAAAAATGCAGACACAATCAACAAAAATGAAGCAGCAATTCAAATAAATACAGTTAACAAAGTGCAATATGGGCTTTAACTATACTTACTTTTCAGTTGTTTGCAGTGGATGCCTTGGATTTCAGTTCAGATGTACTCCGGTTCTCTGACTAAAGTCACTAAACTCTGAGCAGCTCCTTAACTGAGCAATAGTTTTGTGAAACCAAATAAGTTCATGCCAGATGTAGGGGAATTAGAGTTTATTTCCAACCAACTGACATTCACATCACCTAGTAGTAGTAGTATTACTGGAATTATTAAGGATATCCAATGCATGATATCTTTCAGTATAGCTGTATTATCACCAGGAGGGATGTAAAGAACAGTAATACATATTTGTTTGTAATTGTTTAATTTTAGAAACATTATAAGAAGCTCTACTGAATTTAATTTTGGTATTGGTTTGTTGTAAGTAGAACTGTGGTAGTTGTTGGGAAATGTTAAAGTAATATCACCACCTTTCCTCTTCATCTGGTCATTACAGATGGCATTATAGCTAGTAGGTATAATTTCTGAGTTGTTTATGCTGGTCTTAAACAAAGTTTCAGTTACAGCGAGAATATCAGGCTTATGTTGGGTAATCCAGGCATATAGTTCAGCAATTTTATTCCTTATGCTTCTAAGATTTATGGCAGCAAAAGTTAGATTACCAGGATTAAGGGTTATCTGCTGTAGGGTTAGAGTAGTGTGTGGAAGAGAATAGTCTTCATGTTCATTGTGATAGGTTGGGCCACGATAAGGGTGAATGTCTCCTCCTTGAAAGATTTTAGTATATTGGGGAATTATTGATACTTGTAGTTGGAAGAGTATTTTGTTGTGGTTTGAGGTGAAACAGAGTTAGTCTACATTTGTAGTGAAAGTGTGGGGTGTCGTTTAATAGGTTTGGTGTGATGTGTTGACGGTGTGGGGAGGAGGTATGAATAGGTGGTTGGGACAGAGCTGGAGTGATGTTTAGAGCTATTATAGAGTCATAGTAGGATAAAGATGGCCCAGTAGAAGGAGGAGAATAGAGGATAAGCTGAGTAGTAGCATGACTTACTGAAGGGAGCTGTATGTTATAGTTGGCATGTAGTGGGGGAAGTAAGGATCAAGAAGGGAAAATAATTTGTAGGGTAGAAGGATATTTAGTGGTGGTAGAGTCTGCAAGCTGTCAGAGAGTAGGTAAGAAAGAAGTAGCTTCAATGAAGGAAGATAGGTAGGTTGTCCTGGTATCTTCTCAAGAATGTAAGGAATAGAGGAGTTTAAGAGACTAGAGTATGAGAATGTAGGTAAAATAGGAAAAGTGAGGATTTAGTCTGGAAAAGTAGAAGATGCAATGTAGAATAGATAGGTGCTGTTAGGGAGGGTATCACTATGAATGTATACAGAGCAAAACAGTATGGGATGGAGAAAAGTAGTTGGAAATGGTACTAAAAGATTAAATGGAAGTTGAGAATTAGGTATAAAGAAACAGGACTGTATATATATATATATATATATATATATATATATATATATATATATATACATATATATATATATATATATATATATATATATATAAATATATATATATATATATATATATAGATATATAAATGGTGGACATGCATAGGAGATACTGTTGGAAAGAGGAACCTATCCAGTTGTCTGTTTACACCAGGATTATTTTAATGGTCATTGAATGTTTGGTGTAGAGAGTAAAGGTAATACAGATGAGGCTGAACAGTGGTAGGAAAACAAGTGGTAATTATCTGTTTGCAGATGATTGTGCTCAACATATAGCATACTTAACTTTGGTGCCAGATGATCAGACAGTTGTGGGTTACATTCCCACAGTAGGTGCTTGGATTATTTTTCCCACTACTAACACTGCAGTGCAGCATAAAGGGGGATGGTGCTGCACTCCTCAGTCTACCATCCTTCAGATGAGGCATTAAACTGAGGTTCCATCTACCTGCGTTGGTGGTAGCTGAGGTGTATGTAAAAGATCTCACAAAACTTATCAAAAAAGAGTAGGGTTTGCTTTGTTTGCTTCTTTCCCTATTTGCGCTTCTTTACATTGCTTACATATTCATATGCATTTTCATAATATATATGTTGCCATTTCTTTCTATTTGTTAAATATATAATATACAAAAAATAACTATTTACATTTTTATAATTTAAAAAATCTGATATTTTAAAGTCAAAACATTCAACTATTCTTTAACATTTCTTTATGTATAGCTTCTGCAACTATATTTTTATTCCATCTAGCACACCTTCATCATCTATATTTTTTATTATAGAATAATCTTTCACATCTTTTTCTCCATGATCTCCAGATTGCTATAAATAATATTCTGTACCATTTTTCAATTTCACATTTTTTATACAGTGTTATAGTTTTTAATTCTTCAATGTACATTATTTTATAAAACTTCTCCAAAAAGGATCAATTTTTAGATTCTAAAACAATCCCCCGGATTCACGAAACCTCCGTGTAAGACTTAATATGTCTTACTCGGAGGCTGCAGTTGAACGGTATGACGTCAGCATGCCATGAATATTCATGAGGGCACGCTGACTCAACCGTAACTCTTACACGGACTGAGTTGGAAAGCAGGGGGTGTGACCGACTGCCGAGCAGTCTAAATGTCCACACCCCTGCAAGTATTTAAAAAGCATAATGTCAACACACAAGAGCGAGTTTGCTCAAATGTACTTGCACCCAACACCACACTCCCTGACACTGTAAACCCCCATCACACTTATATAAAGTAACTATTTTTTTTTTTTAAATCCACAATATAGCTGCCCGTATTTGCGCGTGTGTGCACGGGTGTGCCCATTGCTTAGCTGTAGTTAGCAATTCCGGCATGGAAGAGCATAAGCAAGAATGTTAATGCAAATCACACCAAATAGCAATAGTGTAATGGTAGAGCGTTTGCACAAAGAAGAGGCATTCATGGTTCAAGTCCCACCACTCCCTCTTGTATTTATTTTTTAAATCAGTATATGGAATAATACCCAACATATATATGTTGAAACATAACTAAAAAGCAGTGAAATGACCAATGTATCAGAGAACAAAATAAATATTTTAAAGGATCCCAATATAAAATTGCCCGCAGTTAAGCAGCGCTTCACCCAGCGCAATGTAGTTGCCCCTAGCTAACTCGCACTTTACCCAGCGCAATGTAGTTGCCCAAAGCTAAATAGCGCTTTACCCAGCGCAATTGGTTTGAGCGGAGGTGCGCACCGCGCCATCCAGCACACCATCGGGCAATGTGGAGCAATGTAGAGCAAAGTTGCTTACACACAGCCACGCCCCCTAACTTGTCTGGACAGCAGTAAACTAAAATACAATGATAAGGTTTGAACCCAGGACACTGTGCACCATAATCAAAGTACTGAACCACTAAGCCATGACAGATTAGGAAAAGCATCCACTGTTAACTTATATATAGTAATAAATGTTTGCTTAACCATTGCTAAGCATGTCTGCAGTCAGCCAAGCATATTCAAAAATGGCCAATCACAGAAAAGTGCGGGGAAATGCGGCATATTTAAGCCACATAGGTGGGAATACTCGCCATAGCTGATTGTAGCTCTCATCTGCAGTTAGAATGTCTGGTGTTGGAGAGGGTACACGCTTTTGAGCGCAACGCTGGGGCATCGAGGAGTCAAGATATACGGTTTGGCTCCTAGTCCATTGGCATGAGACTTGACTCCTGCAGGGCCAGTTCCAAGGAACAGAGTATAAGGCGGAGGCTTGGAACCGGTTGGCTCATGAACTCACCAGTGCCACAGGCGTCCTTCGGACTGGTGAGCAGGTCCGTCACCACCATGCAGACCTGAAGAGGCGGAAGCAGGACCTTCTGAACCAGTGGATCTAGGATGCCCATCAAATGCGGGATGCCCCACTACTAAGTAGGTAGCCATGGAATGCACTATGTAAGATAAGCTAAGATAGTCTAAGTAATGGATAGGTATGTCTCAATATCCCTTTATTTACTCCACAGCTGCAGGTGCATGCGCTATGAATCAGCAAGCCTATGCAGATAGGCTGCTAAGGCTGTGCCACCAGGCAGGTTAGTAAATATTCTGCATGTATTGTTACATGATATATGTGAGTGAGCATGAGAAAAGTGTTAAAGCCCAATAATACAGCAATAAAATGTCCTGATTAAATCCTCTGCATGTACAGTTATATAACAAATGTCAGTGAGCCAGAAATTGAGTGTACTAACCCACCAATCAAGCTAAAATAATTCTGGAATATTGTCCCTGCATGTATTGACATAACATATAAGTGAGCATACCTGAAAAAGAGTGTTGTATCCCATCAAGAAAGGTATAATATGTCCTGAATATTTCTTCCGTATGCACTGTAATAACAAGTAAAGGAGAGAGGCTGTAGAAAAGAGTTAAAATCCCAAACCAGTAAGAACACTCACCGGAAGAGCAGCGTTCCGAAAATAAAGTCTAAAAAAGCAAAAAACCAAAGCGGAACGCTGTAGCTTGCAAGTAAACACAAATAATGTCTCAACAATTCAGAAACTCCGGAATCACTAAGAACAAAGCAAAACGATACTCCGAGCCAAAACGTAGCAGGAACGTCCTTTAATCAGTGAGCGCTTTCACCCAGTAGGGCTTCATCAGACTGTACAAGGGACAAGAAATCAGCACAGTCTTAAATAGTCAAGACAATTAACTTAACAAGACCTAATTAGATCCAATCAAAAATGCTCAGTATATATAAGAATAGCTAAAACATACTACAATAAACAATTGATATAATACATATAGCCGATGGCTAACGAATTGATCCTTCTAAAACAACATGCTAAAAGATGCAAATGTTAAAAACACATATAAATATTTAAAACATTTGAGAACATAATACCATCTTATGCTGAATTGACCTGTTGTTCCTATAATTGGTCACTAGATGGTACTTGACATGGCATATGAAAAACACATCAAACATTCCTACTAAAACCAATCATAAAATTGAGTGCTACAAAGTCTCAATTTCCTCTCCATCAAGAGAAATAGGAGCTAACAAAAATCTTCTTTTATCATTCCTTATTTTTTATTTATTTTTTAGCCCTAAGTCTCCTTTTCTTTAAGAAAGGGTAAAGGCTAACCTTATCATTAAGGCCAGGTGGAACATCAGCTTTCCATCTAATTATCCACCTGGTCTCAATCTCTAGGGTAAAAGTTTCTATATCACCACCTCTAGAATTGCAATCAATCGTCTGAATGACAAAAAAACTAAAAGTGTGTGACAGGCCTCTGGCTTTACAATGTCTGGCCAGGGCATTCCTATCATCCCCTACTCTTATGCTATACATATGTTCCCTCACCCTTTCTCTTAACTGTCTATTGGTTTTGCCGATGTAAAATGCAGTACAAGAACCGCACAGGGCTAGATAAATAACATTCTCAGACCTACATGTAGTGCCTGTATGAAAGTTAAAGACCTTATCTATAAGGGGGGGTTTGAAAGTAGTGTCTGTGTTAATAAAAGCACATTGATTGCAACTCTGGCAAGGAACTGTATTGGTAGAATGTATAGTGTGTCTATTCTCAAGCCCTCTATGGCATAACATTCTTTTCAAGTTCAAGCTATTTTTATAAAAGAACCTAGGCCTAGTTCCAACCAACTTGCCAATGGATTCATCCACCCCTAAAATGTGCCAATGTTTTTCTAGTATGGCTTTAATGTTAAACACGTCATTGGTGTAAAACAGAGGTATGGTTACACTGTATAATTTCTCCTCAGTCTCCTCACAACCACTATCAATCACATTGTCTACCATACTGGAAAAATAGGGTCTAGCTCTGTCATTTCTCATATTAGATACCTCAATAGCGGTATCATTAATATGCTGAACTGGGTAATTTCTTTCAACTAGTCTGTTAGTCAATCCCAACAACTCCCTCCTGTAACCAGAATCTGTGGGGTTCAACCTAGAAGCCCTCATGATTTGTCCTTTGATCACGTTGTCAAATATATGCTTGGGATGCATGCTGCTTCTATGAAGCAAAGTATTCCTGAAGCAATGTTTCCTATGTACAGAGGTATTCACAAGACCATTCGACAATCTCATAATGTTGACATCTAAATATGGGATGTAATCTTTAGAATAAGTCATGGTAAACTTTAAATAGTCCGTGAGACCATTTATTTCTTTCTCAAAATCCAACAGCGAGACCTCATTACCTTCCCAAACTAAGAAAAGATCATCTACAAATCGCTTATAGAAAACAGCATGCCGTTTAAAAGCTCTAGAGGAACAGTTTCACCTTTTCCCATTCTGCCATAACTATGTTGGCGTTGCTATTGGCACAAGAAGTGTCCATAGCTACGCCATCAAATTGGATATATAACCCTTCGTTGAAGAAAAAAATGTTATTTTCTAGAATGATCTCTAAAAATAGGGCCAATAATTCAACAAACTGAACATCCATTTCTGTAGACGCCCTAAGATAATTCTGGACATACTCAATCCCTTCATTGTTGGGGATCACGGTAAATAGACTCTTTACGTCAAGTGTTACCAAATAATAATCATACCGGTTGCTAAACTTCGAAAGAAAATCATATAAGTCTAGCAAGAACTGTTTACTATCCTTCAATACACTAGGATTCTCATTGACTACCTTCCTCAAATGATGTTCCACAAACAAGGAAAATGGTTCAGTCACCCAACCTCGTCCAGAGACTATAGGTCTCATAGGTGGGTTCCTCAAGTCCTTGTGCACCTTGGGTAGACCTTTGAGTATGGGTATCAGAGGATGATTCACCTTAAGGAACTTACAGAAGTCTTTGCTTATTAAATTACTTTTCAATAAATCATCAATGGTGTCATACACTCTAAACACTTTCACCATGACTTCATTAATATTCAATTTAGTGTAAGAGCTATCCATATTCAATAATAGATTCATATTGTCAATGTACATTTGAGAGTCCATCACCACTATGGGCCCTCCTTGTCAGCCGGTGTAATTATAATATTAAAATCTGTCCTTAGCTCATTCAGAGCTCTTAACTCAGGGATGGTTAAGTTCCTTCTCCTCTTATACTTCCTACCCTCATCCCTAAAAGAATAGTATGTATACAAATCACCCTCTATCAGTCTAGAGAACGTATCCAAAACCGGATGCAGAGTAGGTACATAAGTACTGACCTGTTTAAAAGTGTCACCAACTCTGTCTTTATCAGTTGACCCATATTCCAATCTCAATTGGACATTTCTAATGAACATTTTAGTGTCTATTATAGTGTTAGTTAGTTCACTGTCCCTACTAGGTATAAAGGAAAGGCCCTTGTTGAGGACCTGCTCCTCATATACAGTCAGTTCCCTTTTAGACAGGTTAATAACTAAGGATTCACTTTCTTTCCCCACATTTTCTTCAATGTGGGTCCTACTTGTTCCATCTCTGTCACTTTCCTTTTCTGTCTCCCCCTGCTCATGGACCGGGATCGTCCTCTGAACCGGGGGGACTGAATAGGGAAAGGAACTTCCTGTCTAGGTCCTATAGAGGTGTCACCCTTCCCATTGTCAGTAGAAATGGTTTTCCTCTTAACTACTGAATCATTGTTGATCGTATTAAAAGAATTCACTAAGCCTTTCACACTCGTGGAACCATTGTTCTCCAGAGAACCTAGCTTTCCTTTAGTTTGAATGACCATTGGATAGAGGTTAACGTTATGGTTACGTCTATCCTGACTAGTATCCATAGTTGTAACCATACAGTCAGTGACGTTAGCATCAGTGTTCAAAACATCATTAATAGGTACATCTACATTGTTAACATCGTTATTGATATTACTAGTTACAGTAGATCTATACTTCATTGACTCCTTCTGCCCTCTCATATTATTACTGTCAACATTATTAGTAGTAGTAACCGTCCTGGGCCAAGTGAAGACGTGGCCATTTTTAAAGTCAATAATGTCCCTTTCAATCTTGGTCTTTTTTTGATTAGTAAGCCTTCTTTCAAATAACATTACATTGTCCATTAATCTGTCCAGTCCCAAAGTCTTTTTCACAGTTCCATATTTCACATCAATCTCTCTATACCTTTCGGTCACTTTAGCTCTAAGCATCTCTTCTTCCGGTCTATGATATTCTATTAACAGTTTCATATAGTTGAAACTCAACTCCATATTTAATTTCTGCCATTTCAGTAATAATTCAGGGTAGTTGTTACCTGTGGTAGGCATTTTCAGCACACGCAACCCTCTAGGTATAATCCGTTTGGTTAAACAGGCTTCAAAATGCTGCCGTTGTAATTGAAGTCTTTTGAGTTTCAAAAAATCATCTTCGAGTGACTCCAAGTCATCCGCCAAAGCCGTTAGTTCATCCGCGTTGTCTCCTTCAGACCCACGCTCCTCGTTGGGTTCAAACAGCAGCAAAACATTTTCAGTGCCCGCTACACAATCCACAAACCTCCGTTCAGTGCCTCTCTGCGTATCCGGTGTGTACGCCAGTTCAATATCGTCACCTCCGTTAGTGCAAGCCATGCTCTCCTTGTGAGATGCAAACAGATAAAATCCCAAACCAGTAAGAACACTCACCGGAAGAGCAGCGTTCGAAAATAAAGTCTAAAAAGCAAAAACCAAAGCGGGCGCTGTAGCTTGCAAGTAAACACAAATAATGTCTCAACAATTCAGAAACTCCGGAATCACTAAGAACAAAGCAAAGCGATACTCGAGCCAAAAGCGTAGCAGGAACGTCCTTTAATCAGTGGCGCTTTCACCCAGTAGGGCTTCATCAGACTGTACAAGGGACAAGAAATCAGCACAGTCTTAAATAGTCAAGACAATTAACTTAACAAGACCTAATTAGATCCAATCAAAAATGCTCAGTATATATAAGAATAGCTAAAACATACTACAATAAACAATTGATATAATACATATAGCCGATGGCTAACGAATTGATCCTTCTAAAACAACATGCTAAAAGATGCAAATGTTAAAAACACATATAAATATTTAAAACATTTGAGAACATAATACCATCTTATGCTGAATTGACCTGTTGTTCCTATAATTGGTCACTAGATGGTACTTGACATGGCATATGAAAAACACATCAAACATTCCTACTAAAACCAATCATAAAATTGAGTGCTACAAAGTCTCAATTTCCTCTCCATCAAGAGAAATAGGAGCTAACAAAAATCTTCTTTTATCATTCCTTATTTTTATTTATTTTTAGCCCTAAGTCTCCTTTTCTTTAAGAAAGGGTAAAGGCTAACCTTATCATTAAGGCCAGGTGGAACATCAGCTTTCCATCTAATTATCCACCTGGTCTCAATCTCTAGGGTAAAAGTTTCTATATCACCACCTCTAGAATTGCAATCAATCGTCTGAATGACAAAAAAACTAAAAGTGTGTGACAGGCCTCTGGCTTTACAATGTCTGGCCAGGGCATTCCTATCATCCCCTACTCTTATGCTATACATATGTTCCCTCACCCTTTCTCTTAACTGTCTATTGGTTTTGCGATGTAAAATGCAGTACAAGAACCGCACAGGGCTAGATAAATAACATTCTCAGACCTACATGTAGTGCCTGTATGAAAGTTAAAGACCTTATCTATAAGGGGGGGTTTGAAAGTAGTGTCTGTGTTAATAAAAGCACATTGATTGCAACTCTGGCAAGGAACTGTATTGGTAGAATGTATAGTGTGTCTATTCTCAAGCCCTCTATGGCATAACATTCTTTTCAAGTTCAAGCTATTTTTATAAAAGAACCTAGGCCTAGTTCCAACCAACTTGCCAATGGATTCATCCACCCTAAAATGTGCCAATGTTTTTCTAGTATGGCTTTAATGTTAAACACGTCATTGGTGTAAAACAGAGGTATGGTTACACTGTATAATTTCTCCTCAGTCTCCTCACAACCACTATCAATCACATTGTCTACCATACTGGAAAAATAGGGTCTAGCTCTGTCATTTCTCATATTAGATACCTCAATAGCGGTATCATTAATATGCTGAACTGGGTAATTTCTTTCAACTAGTCTGTTAGTCAATCCCAACAACTCCCTCCTGTAACCAGAATCTGTGGGGTTCAACCTAGAAGCCCTCATGATTTGTCCTTTGATCACGTTGTCAAATATATGCTTGGGATGCATGCTGCTTCTATGAAGCAAAGTATTCCTGAAGCAATGTTTCCTATGTACAGAGGTATTCACAAGACCATTCGACAATCTCATAATGTTGACATCTAAATATGGGATGTAATCTTTAGAATAAGTCATGGTAAACTTTAAATAGATAAGGTCTTTAACTTTCATACAGGCACTACATGTAGGTCTGAGAATGTTATTTATCTAGCCCTGTGCGGTTCTTGTACTGCATTTTACATCGGCAAAACCAATAGACAGTTAAGAGAAAGGGTGAGGGAACATATGTATAGCATAAGAGTAGGGGATGATAGGAATGCCCTGGCCAGACATTGTAAAGCCAGAGGCCTGTCACACACTTTTAGTTTTTTTGTCATTCAGACGATTGATTGCAATTCTAGAGGTGGTGATATAGAAACTTTTACCCTAGAGATTGAGACCAGGTGGATAATTAGATGGAAAGCTGATGTTCCACCTGGCCTTAATGATAAGGTTAGCCTTTACCCTTTCTTAAAGAAAAGGAGACTTAGGGCTAAAAAATAAATAAAAAATAAGGAATGATAAAAGAAGATTTTTGTTAGCTCCTATTTCTCTTGATGGAGAGGAAATTGAGACTTTGTAGCACTCAATTTTATGATTGGTTTTAGTAGGAATGTTTGATGTGTTTTTCATATGCCATGTCAAGTACCATCTAGTGACCAATTATAGGAACAACAGGTCAATTCAGCATAAGATGGTATTATGTTCTCAAATGTTTTAAATATTTATATGTGTTTTAACATTTGCATCTTTTAGCATGTTGTTTTAGAAGGATCAATTCGTTAGCCATCGGCTATATGTATTATATCAATTGTTTATTGTAGTATGTTTTAGCTATTCTTATATATACTGAGCATTTTTGATTGGATCTAATTAGGTCTTGTTAAGTTAATTGTCTTGACTATTTAAGACTGTGCTGATTTCTTGTCCCTTGTACAGTCTGATGAAGCCCTACTGGGTGAAAGCGCTCACTGATTAAAGGACGTTCCTGCTACGTTTTGGCTCGGAGTATCGTTTTGCTTTGTTCTTAGTGATTCCGGAGTTTCTGAATTGTTGAGACATTATTTGTGTTTACTTGCAAGCTACAGCGTTCCGCTTTGGTTTTTTGCTTTTTTAGACTTTATTTTCGGAACGCTGCTCTTCCGGTGAGTGTTCTTACTGGTTTGGGATTTTATCTGTTTGCATCTCACAAGGAGAGCATGGCTTGCACTAACGGAGGTGACGATATTGAACTGGCGTACACGGATCGCAGAGAGGTACTGAACGGAGGTTTGTGGATTGTGTAGCGGGCACTGAAAATGTTTTGCTGCTGTTTGAACCCAACGAGGAGCGTGGGTCTGAAGGAGACAACGCGGATGAACTAACGGCTTTGGCGGATGACTTGGAGTCACTCGAAGATGATTTTTTGAAACTCAAAAGACTTCAATTACAACGGCAGCATTTTGAAGCCTGTTTAACCAAGCGGATTATACCTAGAGGGTTGCGTGTGCTGAAAATGCCTACCACAGGTAACAACTACCCTGAATTATTACTGAAATGGCAGAAATTAAATATGGAGTTGAGTTTCAACTATATGAAACTGTTAATAGAATATCATAGACCGGAAGAAGAGATGCTTAGAGCTAAAGTGACGAAAGGTATAGAGAGATTGATGTGAAATATGGAACTGTGAAAAAGACTTTGGGACTGGACAGATTAATGGACAATGTAATGTTATTTGAAAGAAGGCTTACTAATCAAAAAAAGACCAAGATTGAAAGGGACATTATTGACTTTAAAAATGGCCACGTCTTCACTTGGCCCAGGACGGTTACTACTACTAATAATGTTGACAGTAATAATATGAGAGGGCAGAAGGAGTCAATGAAGTATAGATCTACTGTAACTAGTAATATCAATAACGATGTTAACAATGTAGATGTACCTATTAATGATGTTTTGAACACTGATGCTAACGTCACTGACTGTATGGTTACAACTATGGATACTAGTCAGGATAGACGTAACCATAACGTTAACCTCTATCCAATGGTCATTCAAACTAAAGGAAAGCTAGGTTCTCTGGAGAACAATGGTTCCACGAGTGTGAAAGGCTTAGTGAATTCTTTTAATCGATCAACAATGATTCAGTAGTTAAGAGGAAAACCATTTCTACTGACAATGGGAAGGGTGACACCTCTATAGGACCTAGACAGGAAGTTCCTTTCCCTATTCAGTCCCCCCGGTTCAGAGGACGATCCCGGTCCATGAGCAGGGGGAGACAGAAAAGGAAAGTGACAGAGATGGAACAAGTAGGACCCACATTGAAGAAAATGTCGGGAAAGAAAGTGAATCCTTAGTTATTAACCTGTCTAAAAGGGAACTGACTGTATATGAGGAGCAGGTCCTCAACAAGGGCCTTTCCTTTATACCTAGTAGGGACAGTGAACTAACTAACACTATAATAGACACTAAAATGTTCATTAGAAATGTCCAATTGAGATTGGAATATGGGTCAACTGATAAAGACAGAGTTGGTGACACTTTTAAACAGGTCAGTACTTATGTACCTACTCTGCATCCGGTTTTGGATACGTTCTCTAGACTGATAGAGGGTGATTTGTATACATACTATTCTTTTAGGGATGAGGGTAGGAAGTATAAGAGGAGAAGGAACTTAACCATCCCTGAGTTAAGAGCTCTGAATGAGCTAAGGACAGATTTTAATATTATAATTACACCGCTGACAAGGGAGGGCCCATAGTGGTGATGGACTCTCAAATGTACATTGACAATATGAATCTATTATTGAATATGGATAGCTCTTACACTAAATTGAATATTAATGAAGTCATGGTGAAAGTGTTTAGAGTGTATGACACCATTGATGATTTATTGAAAAGTAATGTAATAAGCAAAGACTTCTGTAAGTTCCTTAAGGTGAATCATCCTCTGATACCCATACTCAAAGGTCTACCCAAGGTGCACAAGGACTTGAGGAACCCACCTATGAGACCTATAGTCTCTGGACGAGGTTGGGTGACTGAACCATTTTCCTTGTTTGTGGAACATCATTTGAGGAAGGTAGTCAATGAGAATCCTAGTGTATTGAAGGATAGTAAACAGTTCTTGCTAGACTTATATGATTTTCTTCGAAGTTTAGCAACCGGTATGATTATTATTTGGTAACACTTGACGTAAAGAGTCTATTTACCGTGATCCCCAACAATGAAGGGATTGAGTATGTCCAGATTTATCTTAGGGCGTCTACAGAAATGGATGTTCAGTTTGTTGAATTATTGGCCCTATTTTTAGAGATCATTCTAGAAAATAACATTTTTTTCTTCAACGAAGGGTTATATATCCAAAATGATGGCGTAGCTATGGGCACTTCTTGTGCCAATAGCTACGCCAACATAGTTATGGCAGAATGGGAAAAGGTGAAACTGTTCCCTCTAGAGCTTTTTAAACGGCATGCTGTTTTCTATAAGCGATTTGTAGATGATCTTTTCTTAGTTTGGGAAGGTAATGAGGTCTCGCTGTTGGATTTTGAGAAAGAAATAAATGGTCTCACGGACTATTTAAAGTTTACCATGACTTATTCTAAAGATTACATCCCATATTTAGATGTCAACATTATGAGATTGTCGAATGGTCTTGTGAATACCTCTGTACATAGGAAACATTGCTTCAGGAATACTTTGCTTCATAGAAGCAGCATGCATCCCAAGCATATATTTGACAACGTGATCAAAGGACAAATCATGAGGGCTTCTAGGTTGAACCCCACAGATTCTGGTTACAGGAGGGAGTTGTTGGGATTGACTAACAGACTAGTTGAAAGAAATTACCCAGTTCAGCATATTAATGATACCGCTATTGAGGTATCTAATATGAGAAATGACAGAGCTAGACCCTATTTTTCCAGTATGGTAGACAATGTGATTGATAGTGGTTGTGAGGAGACTGAGGAGAAATTATACAGTGTAACCATACCTCTGTTTTACACCAATGACGTGTTTAACATTAAAGCCATACTAGAAAAACATTGGCACATTTTAGGGGTGGATGAATCCATTGGCAAGTTGGCTGAACTAGGCCTAGGTTCTTTTATAAAAATAGCTTGAACTTGAAAAGAATGTTATGCCATAGAGGGCTTGAGAATAGACACACTATACATTCTACCAATACAGTTCCTTGCCAGAGTTGCAATCAATGTGCTTTTATTAACACAGACACTACTTTCAAACCCCCCCTTATAGATAAGGTCTTTAACTTTCATACAGGCACTACATGTAGGTCTGAGAATGTTATTTATCTAGCCCTGTGTGGTTCTTGTACTGCATTTTACATCGGCAAAACCAATAGACAGTTAAGAGAAAGGGTGAGGGAACATATGTATAGCATAAGAGTAGGGGATGATAGGAATGCCCTGGCCAGACATTGTAAAGCCAGAGGCCTGTCACACACTTTTAGTTTTTTTGTCATTCAGACGATTGATTGCAATTCTAGAGGTGGTGATATAGAAACTTTTACCCTAGAGATTGAGACCAGGTGGATAATTAGATGGAAAGCTGATGTTCCACCTGGCCTTAATGATAAGGTTAGCCTTTACCCTTTCTTAAAGAAAAGGAGACTTAGGGCTAAAAAATAAATAAAAAATAAGGAATGATAAAAGAAGATTTTTGTTAGCTCCTATTTCTCTTGATGGAGAGGAAATTGAGACTTTGTAGCACTCAATTTTATGATTGGTTTTAGTAGGAATGTTTGATGTGTTTTTTCATATGCCATGTCAAGTACCATCTAGTGACCAATTATAGGAACAACAGGTCAATTCAGCATAAGATGGTATTATGTTCTCAAATGTTTTAAATATTTATATGTGTTTTTAACATTTGCATCTTTTAGCATGTTGTTTTAGAAGGATCAATTCGTTAGCCATCGGCTATATGTATTATATCAATTGTTTATTGTAGTATGTTTTAGCTATTCTTATATATACTGAGCATTTTTGATTGGATCTAATTAGGTCTTGTTAAGTTAATTGTCTTGACTATTTAAGACTGTGCTGATTTCTTGTCCCTTGTACAGTCTGATGAAGCCCTACTGGGTGAAAGCGCTCACTGATTAAAGGACGTTCCTGCTACGTTTTGGCTCGGAGTATCGTTTTGCTTTGTTCTTAGTGATTCCGGAGTTTCTGAATTGTTGAGACATTATTTGTGTTTACTTGCAAGCTACAGCGTTCCGCTTTGGTTTTTTGCTGTAGAAAAGAGTGTTCAATGTAATTAATAAAGGTATAAAATTTGGAGTGTGTCTGTGTCATGTACTTTGAAATGTTGTTGTACCCTTGCAATAATAAATAGTACTGTTGTATTAGGTGCTGTCAACCCATAGTTGTGTAGTCCCATAGGAAGTGGATGAAGGAAGTGGCAGTAGCTGTGAAGCATAAAACATTCATTCCCTGAATAAATCCTCTGCATGTACTGTCACATATCATAAGTCAGATATGCAGGAATAGAGTGTAGTAACCCATGAATAAAGCAAAAACATGTCTGGAATACTATCTCTGCATGCACTGTCATAGATAAAATGTTAGTGAGCCTGTAAAACAGTCTTGTAACCTATCAATAAAGGTATAACATTTCCTGAATATGTCTACTGTATGCAGTGCAATGTCAAATACAGGAGAGAGCCTGTAGAAAAGAGATTTAATGTAAATAAGAAAGGTATAATAATTGCAGTGTGTATGTGCCAGTTACTCAGAAATGTTGTAGAACCATTGCAGTGAAGAAATGTGACTCTGTTGTAGTAAGTGCTGACAACCCCCAGTAGTGCAGTCCCATATAAAGTGGATGAAGGAAGTGCCAGTAGCTGTGAAGTATGCAACAGTCCTAAACAGTTGTGAAATGGCTGACATGCATAGGTAAATCTGGCACACAAGTTGCCTGTCAAGGTGTTCCCCAGAAACTTAAGTGTGTTACCTGAAAAGTAGGTTTGTGTAGAAAACAAGTGAAAAAGCCTTGTGAACACATCCAGATGTGCACATACATAAACAAGTTAATTTAATGCAAGTATGTAGCAGTAACACCTGCATCCTGGACAGTTACCATGTCAGATATAGGCTAGGTATATCATGAAGTAGCAAAACCCATAACGCAATCAAATGCATGTTGCTCAGTGTAAGAATACATGTAGGGGATATACACCTGCAGTCAATAGGAATGTAGTGTACAGTTAAAGTACTAATAAGATGTTAATGGAGGTTTCTTTTTACACCCTACTCCATGTGCATAAACAATGCAATTCCACACCTCAATGGGTATGTGCAATCTCATAACATTTGTTGGGACATATGTCCTATTGTTATTTAAATCTGCACCTACTTTGATGCATGTCACCTGTTAAAACACCACAATCCTGGTGGCCTGTTGCCACCAATCATCCCTGCATGCTGTTGGAATGTCCACTGTCGTTCAATACATGCATGTGTTATGCTTGCTGTTCAACTGTTGTAACCCTAGTGTGTTGGGTTAATGGGAATATTACTGCATGCTGTTACAACTAACTTGGAATGCTGTTGTCTATGTTGTAATTAAACACACCTAATCACAGAACATATGGGAAGGCCGGTCCCAGCGGACCCACCTGTCCCTCCTCAGCTGGCAGTTGCACCTGGCACCAGCAGGTCTGCCCAGCCCGGGCCACCCTACTCCATAGGTCCTGTGCCACCTTCGGGTGGAAGCACTGCAGGGGATGGGGCTCGCCCACCCCTGCAAGCGTGGGTGGAGAAGGGCCTCTTGTCACCCTCCGAAGGGTCCGGGTTGTGGTGCATAGGGATATCCAACATTTAGTCGCTGATCCCCTATGCCAGCTCGAGGCGAGAGTGGCGTGACTCACGGGTGAGCCTGCCCCACCTACACAGCCCTCAGCACAGAGACCCTTGGGTCTGTGAAGGTCCAGTGGTGACTGCCCATGGGTGGGGATATCAGTCCCACTGTTACCTTCTGTGGGCTCATGGGCTTGCGATTTCCAAACATCCGTCCCCGTCAATTGTGTTTACCCACCCCATGTGTCATACTCCACCCCTGTATGCATCTTGTTTGCCTTGTCTGTTTACCTACCCAACCTACCTCCCCAAATATACCTTCTTCCTCTACCTCACTTACCACTCTCCCCTGAAAAAAAAAAAAGGGCAATCTGTACCTGAAAAAAAATTACGCCCCATACATAGCTTCCCATTTCGCACACATGTCCATTGGACATGTACACCGATAATTCTAACTGGCAGTGCAACAAACTATGTTGTCCTCACCCCTCTCTCAGGGGTGGAAGGTTTCAAATCTCACTCCAAATTTTCAACATATGCACAGCTGTTGCTGGTAAAGAAATGGGCAGCTATGGGCCTTCCCTACACCCTTCCTGCACATCCCAAGCTTGTTTTCCTACTGTCTTTCCCTCTTTGTGCCCCCTTTTTCACCACTTTCCTATCTCCCCATTTTCTTTTCTTTAAAAGAAATTAGCGCGGGGGTTAGCGGGAGTAAGCACTTTTAAGCAGTAGTAAGCGGGATTAAGCGAATGTGCGCATGTGTGCGCTTAGCTAAGCATCGCACAAACCTGCGCAAACCCGCTTACTACTGCTTAAAAGTGCCTTAGTCACTCTATGGCAGGGCCCTTGTTTTGCTGAGCAGCAAAATAAAATACACCTGTCAGTCTCAAACTCCAGACCTCGGGCTCACCAGTCTGCATGAATTACCACTACACCACAGCAAACATACTATAACCTGGTGCTGAAAGAAATATATCATGCATTACAATGAGTGAATGTAAAGGGAGAATAGGAATGGCATAACACAAATCATGTTATGTGGCCCTTAACCAGCAAGTGTTGTGGAATTGCATGACATGACTGTGAAAAGAGAACCAGCCATGCTAGTAGGGAATAATGTTACAGTAGCACCTTACAAACCCCACACAGTATCAGAGCAGGATAAACACTGGCATATTTGAATAGGCCAGAGGCCAGACCTCCCAACTGTGACTGGTTTACAGAGATTATCTGATTTGCAAACAAGTGTCAGCTGTGCCCCTCAGACTCCCTGTGAAATGTAGTAACAGTAGGCAGAAAGGTGGGGAATCCCACTTAATGATAAATGTCAATAAGTGAGAGTAGACACTTGCTTGCACGTCAGAAAAGGTGTAGTAATACATATGCTCAGAATCCCCCAAAGTCGCAACTGCAAAATATCTGAAATATGTCACAGGTGTATCCCACTGATATGTACCTTTCCCTGAGGCTGTTCAAATATATACCTGAGAGTATCGGAGGCCTGAAAGAGTCAGAAACACACAGGCAAATCAGCCTGTCTGCTGTTACACACTCTGCGAATAGCAGTAGAATGAATTCCACAAGCATGCCCTTATGTAGGAGTACAACACAGAAATATCAAAGGATGTAGCCATGTACTGCTAGCAACCACCTGTGACAATGCCATTGTTCAGGTGCTGAAAAGACTGGTGTGGTGCACAGTCAATGAATACTAGGCTAACCTCTGTCTATCATCTGGATATGTCCACAGGTGGGAGCTACTCAGACAGATTACTAGCCTTTAATAGACTTACAGGTACACAGCAACTCTGCATGTTCAGCAAGATAAACATCACACGATAATAAATAATGCACTCTGCAGTTCTGCACCCTTACCCAAAGGTACTATATACCCATGTAGTCAGGCACAACCAAGGGTGTAGGTAGGCATACACAGTAGTGAAATATGTCCAGTTGCCCTGAGCAGACTGTGCTAATGTCAACACAAACAAACCCCAAACTGTTCAGAATTGAGTAGCGTACTAATGACAGTATAGCAGTTCACAAACAGTGCATGTGCCTGATATTCATAATTGGTAGTACAACCTACTTAGTTGTCCTCACCCCTCTCTCAGGGGTGGAAGGTTTCAAATATCCCTCCTAATGTATTGCATATGCACAGCTGTTGCTGGTAAAGAAATGGGCAGCTATGGACCTTCTCCACACCAATCCTGTACATCCTGAGCTGGTTTCCCTACTGTCTTCCCCTCTTTGTGCACCCTTTATCACCACATTCCTATCTCTCCATTTACTTTTCTGTCAAAGAAATGAGTGCAGGGGTTAGCGGGAGTGAGCACTTGTAAACAGTAGTAAGCGGGTTTGCACCAGGGTGCGCATGTGTGCGCTTACCTTAGCATTGCTAAGATATGATAAACTAAGCCAAGCTTAGCTTAGTATAGCTACAATAAAATAAGCTAAGCTAAGCTTAACTTAGCATCGCTAAGTGTTGC
>NC_056734.1:715876590-716001590 GCF_019279795.1 Protopterus annectens
CGGGACTTCTTCAGACAAATAACAAGAATCACAACCTTCCACTTTTTAAAAATAAAATCACATTTCAATTACAGTGGAAATCACATTTCAATTAAAAAACTTAATTCCCTGCAACGGGATTTAAAAATCCAACCCCCCAGGTAAAAGACACTGCACATTTGATACTTTCAATATTATTTGTCATTCTCAGTAAATAAAACATAAAAGTGAAAAATAATAATGAAACAAAAAATAACAACATTAAATATTCCCTTCTATATTGACAAATTGTCAAAAGTAAGGTTCCAACATACAAAAAGTGCAGAAACAACACTTAGTCCCTGACTGTGTATTTATTTACCTCCTTTTTTCCTGTTCCTAATATATTAAATAAATTTATTAGAAAATTTTTTAAAATAAATTTACTTGTTCACCTTGAAGGACTCTTCAGCGGTCTTCCGTATAAAGTTATACTGAGCAGCTTCTCCTGCTTGCATAAAATTCTGAGAAACATCACTCGTGAAATTGCCTAGTATACAAATGTATAAAGGTTCCATGACCCATGTCTGATTTTAAGCTTGACTCCACTGTTTACCTCATGAGGCTTTTAAGTTTCAGTATACAAGAAATAGAGTAAATTTCGTTCAAGCCCGGATAACAACAGGCTCTAGTTTGGAGTTGCCATAACAACTCCCTTTTCTCCAACAGTAAAGAGGTTGGACCACCCCTCAAGTCCCAGGTTTGATCGTCTATAGCTTTAAATTTAAAGGAATGCTGCGGAAAACTTTCCACATGTCTGGCCAATGCATTCTCCTTTTTTAATGTTCTGATACTATACAGATGTTCATAAATTCTCTCCCTCAGTTTCCTGTCCGTTTTGCCTATGTAAAAGATAGGACAGGAATTACACTGAGCGAGATAGACTACTCCCTTTGAATTACAATCAAACTTGTTATTAATTTTGTAGTTAACATCTCTAATTGTAAAGTTTTGGCCAGTTTCTACCTGTGGACAGTGTGGACACATGTTATAGTTCCACATTCCATTTCTACTCGTTAGATTTAGAGGTTTCCAACTTTTTTGTATTATACTTTTTAAGATGGCACCTCTTCTAAAGGATAGGTAACTCTCTCCATATAGTAGACAGACTATAATCAGATTTTACTAGTTCCCAGTTCTTATAAATAATAGACCTAATTTCATAACTATCCATGCTGAAATTAGTTATGAAATTTGATACCTGAATTTCCCTCTCCACATTGGTACTGGGGTGAACCTCAGTAGAATGACTGTGGAAACTGTCCGTTCCTACTGAGCCTCCCAAGATGGGTTGGTAGACGCCTCTTCTTCTCTTTTCCTTCACCTCACTTATGAGCTCTAAAACTAAGGTGGATGGATAACCTCTCTTGGCAAACATATCCTCCAGTCCATTACACTCCATGTTGAAATCCACATCAGTGGTCACCATACGGGCTGCCCTGACCAGTTGACCCTTGACCACTGATCGTTTCTGAAAAAGTGGATGGTTGCTAGTGAAGTGGAGTAAGGCATTGGAGTAGGTCTCTTTTCTATAGATCTTTGCGACATAACATTTGTTTGTATGGTCTTTTCTAAGGTCTACATCTAGATATGCTATTCTTTCCTTTTCAAACACGTGTAAATTTTGGAAAATTAGTGGTATTATTTAAATAAGTTACTAGCTCGGATGCTTCTTGTTCTTCACCGTCCATTAACATAAATATGTCATCCAAGAAACGTGTGTAAAAGAATATTTTCCTTTGGATGCCAGGCCTCCTTAAAATATACTCCCTCTCCCAATATGCTATCACTAAGTTTGCAACACTAGCTCCACAGGGGGACCCCATCGCCATCCCTGTCTTCTGTATATACAACTTGTTGTTCAGTGTAAGGAAGTTGTTAGTTAACACTATATCCAACAGTTCACACAATAAAGTAATTTGGGTGGGTGGGGCCCCCAATTCCCCCAACAGTCACCTAATCCATTCTATTCCTTCATCCTGTGGAATGGAAGTGTATAAATCTTTGACGTCAATTGTAAGGAAATTAAGGTAATTTCTAAAGCCTATTTTTTGCATGTTTGCTAGAAATGACCAAGAATCCTTACATATTTGGGTCTGCTGTTGTACATATTTTTTAAGATAAAAGTCTATGAATTTCGCTAATGGGTATGTTATACTATTCCTAGCGTCGACCAATGGTCTCATGGGGGGGTTTCAATAGATTTATGTATCTTAGGTATCCCAAATATTATTGGGAGCCTAGGTGAAAGCATATTGAAGAAATTGTAAATATTCAAGTCTATTCTAGCTTTAATAAGTAATTCTTCAAGATGGGAACGAATTCTACTATATGCTATATTTAATTGGTTCCTTGATACTTCCTCGTAAGTTACAGACGTAACTATTCTTTCCATTCTCTCCATATAGTCATCATCGTCCATGATGACTAATCCACCCCCCTTGTCTGGTTGCATAATTCTAACATGTGCCTCCCTGACAAGGAGAAGGGCCTGCTTTTCTTCACTAGTGATATTGTATGTTTTATTCCCAGTTTGTCTTTGTGACAAAAGTTTGAATAAATCTAGTTCGCAAACGCGTTCAAACAAACCCAAAGTATGATGCATTGGTGGACAATATGTGCTAGAAACAGGAAATGGGTCGTTTGTTGGATTATTTAGGCCAAAAATATAGCCAAGATTGAGTTTTCTAGTAAACAATTTCAAGTCTAAAACTGTTTCAGCAAAAGACATCCTTCTCAATGGTACAAAGGTTTGCCCTTTTGCTAATAAATCAGTCAACAAGGTGTCAATAGATATTGAAGAAAAATTAAAAATTTTAAAGTCACCTTAGAATTGTAAATAAGTCTCACTGTCTCAGGTCTAAACTCCATTGTTTCCTCTACTGGTACATCTGGGCAGGTGTCTTGTAGGAGACATGTGGTAGACCTTGCCCTCAGGTTGTAACCTGAGGCTTGTTTCCGAAAATTTCGGTTAAATTTTACTCCACTCCACCGTGATTGTTGGTCATTGTCCCTCCCTCTGTTAGATGGTTGGTTATTGTTCCTTCCCTCAGAGTATTCATTACATTGGCTTTCCTGGTGACTGCCCTGAGTTCTGTTGTTAAAATCCATTTGTACTCCTGATTGATTGTCTCCTCTGTTGACTGGTTCCTTTCATTGATCGGATGTTCCAGTTTGGGAGACAGGAGGTTTAGGGTATGCTGTTCCTGTTTGATAAGCCTCCCTGTCCCTATTTAACTTCTTCAGTTTAGTACTCTTCAATTTGCCCAAATATGAATTGATGCTAGAAAAGCATCTATTGTATTCATATTTGTACCGGTTAAAGTCCAAGTCACCTTTTATTTTTTCATCCAATGTAGTAATTTTCTTTATTAGGATGTCAGCTGCCAATTGATAATGTTTGATCATAATATCCAATAGTTCCAATCCGTGTTTGTTAAACAAACTTAGAAGATCTTTGTGAAACAAAGAATTCTCAATGAGGCCCGTGGGATATTGCCACGATCTAAGGCCCTTCGACACAATTCCTTCGTTGACACACTCTTTGAAATATGTTATTTCTAATTGCAATTTTTTATATTTCATAAGCTTCAAGTCAAAATTCGCCATCCCTGTCTTCTGTATATACAACTTGTTGTTCAGTGTAAGGAAGTTGTTAGTTAACACTATATCCAACAGTTCACACAATAAAGTAATTTGGGTGGGTGGGGCCCCCAATTCCCCCAACAGTCACCTAATCCATTCTATTCCTTCATCCTGTGGAATGGAAGTGTATAAATCTTTGACGTCAATTGTAAGGAAATTAAGGTAATTTCTAAAGCCTATTTTTTGCATGTTTGCTAGAAATGACCAAGAATCCTTACATATTTGGGTCTGCTGTTGTACATATTTTTTAAGATAAAAGTCTATGAATTTCGCTAATGGGTATGTTATACTATTCCTAGCGTCGACCAATGGTCTCATGGGGGGGTTTCAATAGATTTATGTATCTTAGGTATCCCAAATATTATTGGGAGCCTAGGTGAAAGCATATTGAAGAAATTGTAAATATTCAAGTCTATTCTAGCTTTAATAAGTAATTCTTCAAGATGGGAACGAATTCTACTATATGCTATATTTAATTGGTTCCTTGATACTTCCTCGTAAGTTACAGACGTAACTATTCTTTCCATTCTCTCCATATAGTCATCATCGTCCATGATGACTAATCCACCCCCCTTGTCTGGTTGCATAATTCTAACATGTGCCTCCCTGACAAGGAGAAGGGCCTGCTTTTCTTCACTAGTGATATTGTATGTTTTATTCCCAGTTTGTCTTTGTGACAAAAGTTTGAATAAATCTAGTTATAAGCGTTCAAACAAACCCAAAGTATGATGCATTGGTGGACAATATGTGCTAGAAACAGGAAATGGGTCGTTTGTTGGATTATTTAGGCCAAAAATATAGCCAAGATTGAGTTTTCTAGTAAACAATTTCAAGTCTAAAACTGTTTCAGCAAAAGACATCCTTCTCAATGGTACAAAGGTTTGCCCTTTTGCTAATAAATCAGCCAACAAGGTGTCAATAGATACTGAAGAAAAATTAAAAATTTTAAAGTCACCTTAGAATTGTAAATAAGTCTCACTGTCTCAGGTCTAAACTCCATTGTTTCCTCTACTGGTACATCTGGGCAGGTGTCTTGTAGGAGACATGTGGTAGACCTTGCCCTCAGGTTGTAACCTGAGGCTTGTTTCCGAAAATTTCGGTTAAATTTTACTCCACTCCACCGTGATTGTTGGTCATTGTCCCTCCCTCTGTTAGATGGTTGGTTATTGTTCCTTCCCTCAGAGTATTCATTACATTGGCTTTCCTGGTGACTGCCCTGAGTTCTGTTGTTAAAATCCATTTGTACTCCTGATTGATTGTCTCCTCTGTTGACTGGTTCCTTTCATTGATCGGATGTTCCAGTTTGGGAGACAGGAGGTTTAGGGTATGCTGTTCCTGTTTGATAAGCCTCCCTGTCCCTATTTAACTTCTTCAGTTTAGTACTCTTCAATTTGCCCAAATATGAATTGATGCTAGAAAAGCATCTATTGTATTCATATTTGTACCGGTTAAAGTCCAAGTCACCTTTTATTTTTTCATCCAATGTAGTAATTTTCTTTATTAGGATGTCAGCTGCCAATTGATAATGTTCGATCATAATATCCAATAATTCCAATCCGTGTTTGTTAAACAAACTTAGAAGATCTTTGTGAAACAAAGAATTCTCAATGAGGCCCGTGGGATATTGCCACGATCTAAGGCCCTTCGACACAATTCCTTCGTTGACACACTCTTTGAAATATGTTATTTCTAATTGCAATTTTTTATATTTCATAAGCTTCAAGTCAAAATTCTTTAAATAATCTTTTTTCAATTTAAGTCACGGAAGTCCTGAAGAGTCTTCAATGCTGGTTAGTGTACTTGGAAGTTCCTTCCGCACCGCCAAGTTTATAGGATTCAAACCCGTCGGTGTTGGGTGTATGTTGGACTGGTGTTTCCCCAGTTAAACAGTCCATCCTAACTGTCAATTTGTTTAGATAAACGCCCGACTAATATTGTCAGTGCTCCTAGTCCTTCCTCCTCAGGTGAGGACGGCAATGCAACAGTGTCGGGGCTGTGTTCCATGTCCCAATACCAAAACAAACTGGTGAAGAAATCCAAAACACGTAAGACAAACCAAGAAAAAACTGAGACAGATGGGCACGCCCTCACTGCACCACTTCTATTAAAACAATCCAAATGGTATCGATATCCACCTTCAATGGACCATGCAACACACTGAAATTTAAAAAGTTAAGCCTTCATTTTTAATTTTCACTTTTCGTCCTGCTCTTTTAATAGAAGTGGTGCAGTGAGGGCGTGCCCATCTGTCTCAGTTTTTTCTTGGTTTGTCTTACATGTTTTGGATTTCTTCACCAGTTTGTTTTGGTAATGGGACATGGAACACAGCCCCGACACTGTTGCATTGCTGTCCTCACCTGAGGAGGAAGGACTAGGAGCGTTGACAATATTAGTCGGGCATTTATCTAAACAAATAAAAGCATTGACAGTTAGGATGGACCATTTAACTGGGAAAACACCAGTCCAACCACCCAACAGTGAGCTTACTCCAAGGAACAATACGAGTAATTCATTAGATACACTACTAGATGTGAGCATACACCCAACACTGACGGGTTTGAATCCTATAAACTTGGCAGTGTGGGAGGAACTTCCAAGTACACTAACCAGTATTGAAGACTCTTCAGGACTTCCGTGGCTTGAATTGAAAAATTGGATTAATGAAGTACCAAACTTACAAGAAGCGAGTGGTTCTTTCCCGGTAACAAATAATGCTACAACAGAAGAGAGGCCATTATGTTTGGTAGATTGTTTAAAGAATTTTGACTTGAAGCTTATGAAATATAAAAAAATTGCAATTAGAAATAACATATTTCAAAGAGTGTGTCAACGAAGGAATTGTGCCGAAGGGCCTTAGATCATGGCAATATCCCACTGGCTTCATTGAGAATTCTTTGTTTCACAAAGATCTTCTAAGTTTGTTAAACAAACACGGATTGGAACTATTGGATATTATGATCAAACATTATCAATTGGCAGCTGACATCCTAATAAAGGAAATTACTACATTGGATGAAAAAATAAAAGGTGACTTGGACTTTAACCGGTACAAATATGAATACGATAGATGCTTTTCTAGCATCAATTCATATTTGGGTAAACTGAAGAGTACTAAACTGAAGAAGTTAAATAGGGACAGGGAGGCTTATCAAACAGGAACAGCATACTCTAAACCTCCTGTCTCCCAAACTGGAACATCCGATCAACGAAAGGAACCAGTCAACAGAGGAGACAATCAATCAGGAGTACAAATGGATTTTAACAACAGAACTCAGGGCAGTCACCAGGAAAGCCAATGTAATGAATACTCTGAGGGAAGGAACAATAACCAACCATCTAACAGAGGGAGGGACAATGACCAACAATCACGGTGGAGTGGAGTAAAATTTAACCGAAATTTTCGGAAACAAGCCTCAGGTTACAACCTGAGGCAAGGTCTACCACATGTCTCCTACAAGACACCTGCCCAGATGTACCAGTAGAGGAAACAATGGAGTTTAGACCTGAGACAGTGAGACTTATTTACAATTCTAAAGGTGACTTTAAAATTTTTAATTTTTCTTCAATAACTATTCACACCTTGTTGGCTGATTTATTAGCAAAAGGACAAACCTTTGTACCATCGAGAAGGGCGTCTTTTGCTGAAACAATTTTAGACTTGAAATTGTTTACTAGAAAACTCAATCTTGGCTCTATTTTTGGCCTAAATAATCCAACAAACGACCCATTTCATGTTTCTAGTGCATATTGTCCACCAATGCATCATACTTTGGGTTTGTTTGAATGCGTCTGCAAACTAGATTTATTCCAACTTTTGTCACAAAGACAAACTGGGAATAAAACATACAATATCACTAGTGAAGAAAATCAGGCCCTTCTCCTTGTCAGGGAGGCACATGTTAAAATTATGCAACCAGACAAGGGGGGTGGATTAGTCATCATGGACGTTGATGACTATATGGAGAGAATGGAAAGAATAGTTACGTCTGTAACTTATGAGGAAGTATCAAGGAACCAATTAAATATAGCATATAGTAGAATTCGTTCCCATCTTGAAGAATTACTTATTGAAGCTAGAAAAGACTTGAATATTTACAATTTCTTCAATATGCTTTCACATAGGCTCTCAATAATATTTGGGATACCTAAGATACATAAATCTATTGAAACCCCCCCATGAGACCATTGGTCGACGCTAGGAATAGTATAACATACCCCTTAGCAAAATTCATAGACTTTTACCTTAAGAAATATGTACAACAGCAGACCCAAATATGTAAGGATTCTTGGTCATTTCTAGCAAACATGCAAAAAATAGGCTTTAGAAATGACCTTAATTTCCTTACAATTGACGTCAAAGATTTATACACTTCCATTCCACAGGATGAAGGAATAGAATGGATTAGGTTACTGTTGGGGGAATTGGGGGCCCCACCCACCCAAATTACTTTATTGTATGAACTGTTGGATATAGTGTTAACTAACAACTTCCTTACACTGAACAACAAGTTGTATATACAGAAGACAGGGATGGCGATGGGGTCCCCCTGTGGAGCTAGTGTTGCAAACTTAGTGATGGCATATTGGGAGAGGGAGTATATTTTAAGGAGGCCTGACATCCAAAGGAAAATATTCTTTTACACACGTTTCTTGGATGACATATTTATGTTAATGGACGGTGAAGAACAGGAAGCATCCGAGCTAGTAACTTATTTAAATAATACCACTAATTTTCTAAAATGTACACGTGTTTGAAAAGGAAAGAATAGCATATCTAGATGTAGACCTTAGTAAAGACCATACAAACAAATGTTATGTCGCAAAGATCTATAGAAAAGAGACCTACTTCAATGCCTTACTCCACTTCACTAGCAACCATCCACATTTTCAGAAACGATCAGTGGTCAAGGGTCAACTGGTCAGGGCAGCCCGTATGGTGACCACTGATGTGGATTTCAACATGGAGTGTAATAGACTGGAGGATATGTTTGCCAAGAGAGGTTATCCATCCAGCTTAGTTTTAGAGCTCACAAGTGAGGTGAAAGAAAAGAGAAGAAGAGGCGTCTACCAACCCATCTTGGGAGGCTCAGTAGGAACGGACAGTTTCCACAGTCATTCTACTGAGGTTCACCCCAGTACCAATGTGGAGAGGGAAATTCAGGTATCAAATTTCATAATTAATTTCAGCATGGATAGTTATGAAATTAGGTCTATTATTTATAAGAACTGGGAACTAGTAAAATCTGATTATAGTCTGTCTACTATATGGAGAGAGCTACCTAGAGTCACCTTTAGAAGAGGTGCCAACTTAAAAAGTATAATACAAAAAAGTTGGAAACCTCTAAATCTAACGAGTAGAAATGGAATGTGGAAATATAACGTGTCCACACTGTCCACAGGTAGAAACTGGCCAAAATTTTACAATTAGGGATGTTAACTACAAAATCAATAAAAAGTTTGATTGTAATTCAAAGGGAGTAGTCTATCTCACTCAGTCAATTCCTGTCCTGCCTTTTACATAGGAAAAACGCACAGGAAACTGAGGGAGAGAATTTATAAACATCTGTATAGTATCAGAACATTAAAAAAGGAGAATGCATTGGCCAGACATGTGGAAAGTTTTCCGCAGCATTCCTTTAAATTTAAAACTATAGACGATCAAACCTGGGACTTGAGGGGTGGTCCAACCTCTTTACTGTTGGAGAAAAGGGAGTTGTTATGGCAACTCCAAACTAGAGCCTGTTGTTGTCCGGGCTTGAACGAAATTTACTCTATTTCTTGTATACTGAAACTTAAAAGCCTCATGAGGTAAACAGTAGAGTCAAGCTTAAAAGCAGACATGGGTCATGGAACCTTTATATATTTGTATACTAGGCAATTTCACGAGTGATGTTTCTCAGAATTTTATACAAGCAGGAGAAGCTGCTCAGTATAACTTTATACGGAAGACCGCTGAAGAGTCCTTCGAGGTGAACAAGTAAATTTATTTAAAAAAAAATTTTCTAATAAATTTATTTAATATATTAGGAACAGGAAAAAAGGAGGTAAATAAATACACAGTCAGGGACTAAGTGTTGTTTCTGCACTTTTTGTATGTTGGAACCTTACTTTTGACAATTTGTCAATATAGAAGGGAATATTTAATGTTGTTATTTTTTGTTTCATTATTATTTTTCACTTTTATGTTTTTTTTACTGAGAATGACAAATAATATTGAAAGTATCAAATGTGCAGTGTCTTTTACCTGGGGGGTTGGATTTTTAAATCCTGTTGCAGGGAATTAAGTTTTTTAATTGAAATGTGATTTCCACTGTAATTGAAATGTGATTTTATTTTTAAAAAATGGAAGGTTGTGATTCTTGTTTGTCTGAAGAAGTCCCGCTAAGAGCAGGACGAAAAGCGAAAATTAAAAATGAAGGCTTAACTTTTTAAATTTCAGTGTGTTGCGTGGACCATTGAAGGTGGATATCGATACCATTTGGATTGTTTTAATAGAAGTGGTGCAGTGAGAGCATGCCCATCTGTCTCAGTTTTTTCTTAGTTGTGAACGTAGCCATGGCACTGCAGTTCAGGTACAGCATGCTAGGCAGTGGTTTTGCACACATTAGTAGCTGTGAGTGACCACAAGATGCATGTTGATGGTGGCACAGGGTACTACACCCCATCCAGTTACAATGACCACAGTACTACTCATAGCAGTCATTGCTTTGCACCTCAATGTTGTGTGTATGCAAACATATGCACCTATACACAACATGCATAGCATGTTGTGTGTGTGCTTACATATGCCAGTATACACAATATGCACAGCAGTCGCCATCCAAACAAAGTGTCACATATATGTCCTGGAATGCTAGTGGGTGTATAGGTCAGCTGACACACATTGGGTATGTGTGGTGTTTAATGTTGCAGTTGTGTAGCATGCCATGCCATGTCTGGCACCAACATATCTGCAATATGTCCCACACTCACCATAACCACTGTACACTGGCCATGTCGAGCATTGGGATTCCTTCACATCAACATGCACCACTCATCCTGTGTGTGTACGTAGCATGCATGTGCTACACCCGTGCCCACTATTATCTGCTATGGACACAGACACTGTATTCAGACATGGCTATCTATGTGTCATACAGATAACACATGCAGCCATGGCATGTATACTTGTGAGTGATGGAGCACAGGGCATTGCAGAGCTGATAATACCTGCACAGCAATGTTGTTTCCATGTACACATTGTGTTCCAGGGTGTAGCCAATCACTGAACTACACAGTTGCATCAAAGCCATGTATACTGCCATTAAATAGGGGTGTCTACACTTGCACTGCATGGTCTTATGCAACACATATTCTGCATGCTGACACGTGTGTGGTGGCTGTTTACCTTGTGATACTGACACCCTCCTTCACCCACTATAGAGTATGTGTTGGATTGCTGGTGTGTGTGTGTATGTGCTGTAGTGAGGGGTGTATTAGTGTTCATGTATTCATGTGTGCACGTGTTCATGTTTGCACGTGTTCATGTGTTCATGTGTGATGTGTGCATGTGTTCATGTGTGCATGTGTGCATGTGTTCATGTGTGCATGTGTGCATGTGTTCATGTGTTCATGTGTGCACGTGTGCACGTGTGCATGTGTTCATGTGTGCATGTGTGCATGTGTTCATGTGTGCATGTGTGAATGTGTTCATGTGTGCATGTGTGCATGTGTGCATCTGTGCATGTGTGCATGTGTTCATGTGTGCATGTGTGCATGTGTGCATGTGTTCATGAGCAGACCGTAAAGTGTGTTTCCTGTCTTCCTCTCACAGGTGCTGAGTTAGGGGTGGCCGAAAGCAGCAAGGAACCTGAAGCCACTGCCACGAATAGTGGTGATGATGAGACATGTATTTTGGCACAGGAAGGTTTGACAGGGTCTGTCGTTGGTCTGCCAGTCGACAGTACACAGCGTTCAACCCCATCTATACGCACACTCATACTGTCAATACATCCCTCACCACCAATGGCCATAGGCGAGGGACAGCATACAGTTGGCATTGACCAGGAGAGTGTGGTACCCATGGCACTTGCATCCCCTCACACGGTACCACATAGGCGGTCGTCCAGGGTTCTTGGGGGAGCACCGCTGGTTGTATTGCCCCTGGCAGGTATGCCCTCACAGGTCTTACGACATCCAGTATGTTCTGGGCTGTAATGCAGGCTCAGGCATGTATGGAACAGTACACTAGGCAGGGACTTAGGGCGCAGAGGGCACATTACACCGCTATCAATGACAGCATCCGTGACCTTGCCGGTGCCATCTGGACTTACACCGAGGTCATTGATAGACGTTGGGGGGAGACATTAGATGCCCTCCACAATATGTCTTCCATGAGCCAGGACCATGCTGGACAGCTGTGACGTCGACGCGGACGCATGCCAGCAACAGCAACAGCTGGCAGTGGTCACAGACGGTCCACAGTTCACAGCCGCTCCCGTAGTGGCAGTACCAGCCCCAGCAATGCTGGGGCTGGCCTGTCCATTGACCGTCCCAGTAGACCACGTGCACGTGGCTCTGGCCAGTCCCAGCAGGGACATGGGTCCAGTCATCATAACTCTGCCTCTGATGACAGTACCTAGTCAGGGTTAGTACCCGATACTGTCCGTAGCACCCCTGCCAGGCACAGGTACTGTGTCCGTGGCCGGAGACAGTGATCTGTACAGCCTAGCAGGTACAGTCTGTGGCTGTCCCACAAACTACCAAATATGGCAGCCACATGGTGGAGCTGTGTGCATGCAGACACACACACATTAACCAAACAACTAGGGCTCACACATACACACACACATTACATCAACATTGGCCCATGCTGTACTGTTGTCCCTCACACACACACACACACACACACACACACACACACACACACACACACACACACACACACACACACACACACACACACACACACACAGACATGTCGATTGGATGGGTCAATGTCAGGCTCTGGCAAACAACAAAACGCCCTTTGCATATGATGATACCTGTGTCACCTCCTGTCATCTGTAACATTAACGGAGGAACAGGCTAACATGGTGCTCATGCACAGGGTGACACTATAGCAGTGTAGCAATATTAGCAAGTTGTCAACAGGAAAGTGTAATGACATCCTTGTAGGTATATCTGAGCAGACATTATGCATCAAAGCTCTGATTGTCAATGTAGCATTGTTTACACCACTGTTAGGTCTGAGTATGTATTGTCCACCCATGTGCCACTTGGCTGAAGTGTAATGTGTTGCCAGCATGTGTTAGTGAGTGGACAGTATGTGTGTGATGTGTGCAGTACAGATTAGCAAGTGTACATCTGTGAACATGGTGGGTGCGCACTGTCTGCATGTACGTGCATAGTGGACATATGGGATGTGTGGCATACCCTGTTGTACACATTGTTAACATCTCATAGTATCTTTCAATGGCCAGTATGCATTCTACTACAGTTATGTACTAACATGGGTAGACATGTGTGTATGACATGGGTTGACACTATGCTGCGGGTGATACCGTTAATATCTGTCAATGATTTGTGGTCTGGTAGTATACACAACCTCAACAGCATGACTATAAGCAATCATTGGATGATGTCCTGACAAATGACACACAGTCGTAGGGAACTCAGTAACAGTTGGATCCTTCCGGTGCTACACTATAACACTAACCAGTGGTAATGACCACCCCCCATTCCTGTGACCACACCTGTTTGGCATATAGCCCCCTTAGGTACATGCAAACACACTAGGGATGTGTCCATCCAAATCTGGAAATGCATGCATTGGCCTACAATGCATTCCCTGGATGGGATGCATATCCTACACAAGGGTATCATACAGACAGATACCTGTTGTCTGATACATGCTGTATAGCAGTAAGCCGACTATGGCATGGTCATCCACATGTACTATACATACTATCCCGTTAGTACACACAGGTGGTAGCCCTCAACATGTATGTTGGGTACCAATGTGTACATACGGCCTCATGTTATGTCATGTGTCCCTTGGTATCCACATATCCATAGGTATTGTGGAGTCCCAAGGTGTATCACATAAGACATTAGAGGCCTGAATGCATATCCACAAGGCAGTTGTACACCTATAAAGACTGTCCATTATTAGCAGTCATTGTTGTGTATGAACATGTCTGACATATACACCAGGCATATACCCTCACTCACACTACTCTTAAGTAACTGTCATGGGTGTGTGTGACACAGATGACCTTGGCCACAGATGACGACAGTGGACGGCCTTGTTACATACATACATATGTGACCTATGATCTGAGAAGCAGCGGCACAACCTGTTAATGGAAACAAATGTATTAATGTAGTATACAGGCTTCACACCTATGTACTGATTGAGGGGACATGTACACATATATTTTTGCCACGCAGATACCTGATGTGTGCAATGCACTTACTGCTGTAATCATAATATGTCATACCATAGTAAAAGCAAAAACCACATAGCATTGACCAACAGTGGCACACACAGTCAGTGTTTTGAGGATTCAAACCCCTACCTACCTATGTTATGATACTAGAGAGAGAGAGAGATGCATTAATACAGCACGCTATTTGTTTTACTGGGTGGTTTCCCTTCTCCGTCTGTATTTGTAGGATGGTGACATCATCAGTCTTTCCAAAGAGGAATGTACCTCTTTTAGTGTGTTTTCCCAGTCTCCAAAAAGGGCACTCCTTTCAAAGACAATTGTACATATACACACACACCCCCATACACACAGTCAGTGTTTGCAGGATTCAAACCCCTACTTAACAATGTTACAACATTAGAGAAAGATGCATTACCATGGCACACTATTTGCTTTACTGGGTTGTTCCTCTTCTCCATCTGTATTTGTAGGATGGTGACATCATCAGTCTTTCCAAAGAGGAATGTACCTCTTTTAGTGTGTTTTTCCAGTCTCCAAAAAGGGCATTCCTTTCAAAGACAATTGCGCACAGTCAGCGTTTGCAGGATTCAAACCCCTATCGAACTATGTTGTGATACTAGAGAGAGATGTATTAACATGGTGCGCTATTTGGTTTACTCAGTGGTTTTCCTTCTCCGTCTGTATTTGTAGGATGGTGACATCATCAGTCTTTCCAAAGAGGAATATACCTCTTAGTCTCAAAAAAGAGCACTCCTTTCAAAGACAATTGCACACATACACACACCCCCAGTCAGCATTTGCAGGATTCAAACCCCTACCGAACTATGTTATGATATTAGAGAGAGCTGAATTAATACGGCGCGCTATTTGCTTTACTGGGTGGTTTCCCTTCTCTGTCTGTATTTGTAGGATGGAGACATCATCAGTCTTTCCAAAAAGGAATGTACCTCTTTTAGTGTGTTTTCCCAGTCACCAAAAAGGGCACTCCTTTCAAAGACAATTGCACACATACACACACACCCCCATACATAGAAATGCATTACCATGGCACGCTATTTGCTTTACTGGGTTGTTTCTCTTCTCCGTCTGTATTTGTAGGATGGTGACATCATCAGTCTTTCCAAAGAGGAATGCACCTCTTTTAGTGTGTTTTCCCAGTCTCCATAAAGGGCATTCCTTTCAAAGACAATTGCGCACAGTCAGCATTTGCAGGATTCAAGCCCCTATCAAACTATGTTATGTTACTAGAGAGAGATGCATTAACATGGCACGTTATTTGCTTTACTGGGTTGTTTCCCTTCTCCATCTGTATTTGTAGGATGGTGACATCATCAGTCTTTCCAAAGAGGAATGTACCTCTTAGTCTCCAAAAAGACCACTCCTTTCAAAGACAATTGCACACATACACACACCCCCAGTCAGCGTTTGCAGGATTCAAACCCCTACCTAACTATGTTATGATACTAGAGAGAGCTGAATTAATACGGCGTGCTATTTGCTTTACGGGGTGGTTTTCCTTCTCCGTATGTATTTGTTGGATGGTGACATCATCAGTCTTTCCAAAGAGGAATGTACCTCTTTTAGTGTGTTTTCCCAGTCTCCAAAAAGGGCACTCCTTTCAAAGACAATTGCACACATAGTCAGCATTTACAGGATTCAAACCCCTACCTAACTATGTTATGATACCAGAGAGAGAGAGAGAGACGCATTAACACGGCACACTATTTGCTTTAACAGCTAGTTTCTTTTCTCCTGCTGTATTTATAGGATGGTAACATCATCAGACTGGACATGGTAATGTGTGTACACTTTGTTTTATGCCATTCCAAGAATGGTCCATGTGGGTCGTCGGGTGTCAACAGCTTGAACAGGAACTCATAATCCTTACCTTGTGTGATCTATCTGTGGACACATTGACATTCCTTCATATGTCAACACATATTTATGCACAGCTTGTTGGTTTTGTGGGTACTACATGTGTCTGGGATGTTGATAAAGGGCTATTCAAAGTCTATGTGAGACATGTGTAGCTGTGTTCAGTGATGTATGTCCTGGGTGGCTGCCTTGCAAAAGGTCTAGCATGTTTGGGAACCATGATCCGCTCATGTACATACCACAGTTAGTAGGTTTGTGTGTATGTCAGCTTCCAATAGCTCTGTTTGTGACTTCAACCATGATGGACTACATGGCCTTGCAGATCAGACTTCATAGGCATACTGGACTGTACTTCCCATGGTGTGTTGTGCACCAACACTTGTGTGGAGTGCCACATGTTGCTGTAACACATTCAACGGTTCCGCATCCTGTGTAGGGGGGAGGCTCAGCTGACTGTTCAGGTGCAGGATCTGTTTGTTCTGTATTTTATGCATGACACATATTGGGAATCAATGTATTCCACTTGCTGCCATGCTTTTATCATTGGGGGTAGCTTTTCATCCATTCTACATGTGATATCTCCTGGTATGTTGATATGGACTATCATCAGTGGGAGGTGGGTCTGTATATATGGGCCTGTCTGTCAGGATGTTGGCATTGTCAGTCAGGTACAGTTGGTCCTGACTCAGGACATATATGGGTGCACATTGCTATATATGACATAGCTGTCGGAGGTGTCATGATTCAGTCTGGACTCCTTCTCAGCTACTCTTTACAGAACACCAACGAACCTGAGCACTAATCCCTGTTATACTCTTTTACACACTTAACACCCTGCTGATCCTTTGTGATCTGGCTACAGTGTATGTCATCATAATATCCCGGCATGTCCAGGGGTCGGTTTCGTGTGTACTCTCCAGTCCAGCTGGTGAATATTGTGATGTTGACACAATGTCACATCTGCCTCGTGTACACAGACAACCCTCTCCTCCTCCCAACAAACTCAGATATATGTGTGAGATGCACTTATAGAGACATACAGGGTGCTGAACTCTCTCGACCCATGACTAGCACAGTCTATCAGGTGGTGAAGGTAACCACACACACCACATATCAGTCTCATTTATCCTCTGGTGACAGCACTCAAACCACATTATCACACATAGACATACCCGGATGCTGTGAATTAACTCTGCCTAAGCAGCAGAGACCTCCACAGCAGGCACACACACAACTGCTGCTCTACTACAATACCCACGTATCACATAATTCACAATGTCAGTGTGCCACACAGTCACTGCCCTTTGGGCTAGACAACTCACCTAATACACTTGTAATAGGTGACACTTATTGTCAGACACACTGACATACCACTCACCAGCCCAAACATGGGAATAGTCACTTTGGGCTGTCTGTCGCATGCCAGGATCTGCCACATAACACATGCAGTCAGGTCACTCCAAAACAAGTACAGGACTGGCACCATCATTGTCCATGCTGGTGCGTAAAACCTCAGACGTTACTCCCTGGACGACATGACATGGTACATGGAGGAACACTCTGATCATGTAGCCTAGGCCAGTATGACCCTGACCTTGTCTAGCATCTTACACCCACCAATTATGATGTCACAGTATACAGAAAAACATATCATGTTTAACAGTTGGCTAACAAATTGGTGTCATTCATAGGGGATACAGTGTCTGTCAGCCTGTGGTGACATGCACGACATGCCACATAGCTTCACTATGGACAGCTTGCACCTGTCACCCTTGGGCCTTAGAATGCTGGCTAAGGCTCTTGCTACCACCATAGTGCATTTGTTGAGCAGGGCTCAAAAGACAAACCCACCTCCATAGACATTACAGGTTAAATGACACTAAAGGTAATGCTGCTCAACACCAGATGTGTTACCCTCCTATTGCGGCCACTCAGGACTCTCCTCAGTATGGAGGATAGCGATATCTGTCCACTAACAGACGCCTAGTTCAGGTTCACATATGCACACCAGCACTACCAGGTTATGTTTCATACCATGCTTTCTGACCACAGGACTTGGAACGGACAACATAACTAGGGGGAGTATCCATATACATCACAGATACACACACCTCCGGGTTAGTAGCACTGCACAAAGCATCACAGACCATACATATACAACGATCATTGTGCAAAACTGCCTTTCAGTTTGTTGCCTGCTACTGACCACCCTCCCATACTCAGGGACCACACTTGGCATTCCTGGGAACAGTGGGGAATATGAAGGTCTCCACAAACACCATTATATTGGCTGACTTCAAATACACAAATATTGACTGGGGATACTACTCAAGCCCCAACACCCTCGCCCTACAGTCGCTACAATTTGTTAATTCATATGCTATGGCACAACCAGTCACCACAGCCACAAGGGGGAATACATACTGGACCTGGTCCATACCAGCGATATACCCCTCATTGGTAAGGTCAGAACATACATATATCTCACTGGACATACATATACCCTCCACACACCCATCCTGGGTATTCTTGGTGAACTTCTCATGAGCCAATGTCTCACTTCACCAAAGCAAGGTGGTATCCTTCAGAGACCCTGAGACAGTGGCAAATATGGCTCTGACTGCTGAATCCTTTACATACACATTCTATGGACACCTAGTGGACTGCATGGATTGTGCTATCCCAAATAAGAACAGGACTCACTCCTCCAATGGCAGGGGACCTGTCTGGTAGACCCCAGCCATTAATAAGCTGTACAACGTCAGGAGGAAGCTACTACATGATAGAGCACAATCCCAGACAGGGAAAGCATCTGTGATCTGTACTAGCAGGCAGCTACAATCACTCATGAACTTATCTAAGGGCTGCTTCTCACAGACAATTGCACCAGACACATACAACTATCACAAGGCCTTCTTCAGTTATGTCAGGAACCTGGGTGGACACTCACTGATATGCTGTGTGTTACTACATACTGACTAAACTTACCCTGAACCCACTGGCATTGCCAACATCCTGGCAAACAGGTTCAGTGCAGATGTCTCCCCCCATCCCCCCTAGGGAGCAACTATCCATCCCAACAGAGTGTAACCTCCCTGACATCACACAGTAACAGGTGAGTGCTGCCCTCCCCAAACCATACATCACAGCATCAATGGGACCAGATGGTGTCCCGGCATGCATCTTACACGAGCTTCATGACAGACGTAACCCTCACATTACATCACTGTGCAATATCGGAGTTACTACAGGATATGTACCCACGGAATGGCATACAGTGACAGTGGTCCCACTACACAGAGTTGGTGCCACAATGGACCACAGACAATATTGCCCTATAAGCCTAACTAGTCTGTTCTGCAACGCTGTGGAGTGTATTGTCATGGGTCTCTTACACATAGACATCGGGAACCTACAGACACTGTGTCCTACACATTTCAGCATTGTTGTGGGCAGATCTTGCCTCTTGAACATGTTTGTATTCTTTAGATGGTTAACAGGTCCATCGACATAGGGACAGTTGTCCACACAGCCTACCTGAACCTTGCAAATCCCTTCCACACAATAACCCATTGGGCCATTATGCATAGGCTCACCAGCATTGATATGGACACATATCTCACATGGTGGATTGCTACTTGGATTAGGGTTAGCACCCACATGGTCAAAATTGCAGGTGCCATGTCTGACTATACACCAGTTACACGTGGCATCCCACACGGCTCGGTCCTGGGACCTCTCTTGTTCAGTATATATTTGTCTGACGTACAGGCTACCACAGGGGAATATGGCTGACCTTGTTCGCACTTGACTGCAAACTAGGTGCCATAATCAACTCACTGGCTGCCACATGCATACTCAAACAGGGTCTCACAGAGATGGATGACTGGTGCCTGAGCCATGGCCTACAGCTAAATGCCATTAGTTGCATAGTCGTCCCCTTTGGGAATAGCAACATGCCCACACATTACCACATAGGTAGTACTCCATTACATATGGTAGGAGTTGTTAGGTGATTGGGGACATGACTTGTTTGTACTGTCGCCTTTGAAATTCACGTTGCCAAAGGGGTTGGACAGACCTTCTATATAAGCCACCTTATCCCATATGGTTTCACATGTAGATCGAGTGAGGTCATTGTGCCATTATACTCATCACAACCATGCTTGGTTACAATGCCACATTTAGGGTGTACCTTACCCATCACCTGCAGCAACTGTAATGGCCACAGAAGTTCCTCACCAAGCAGATGTAGGGACTCACATGGATGACCTGCACAGTTCGGATGCAGTAACTCCAGCTATACTCAGTCGCTTACCACCTACTTGGATATGATGTGTGCCTGTTGTTTACAGAAATACCCAACCCAGAATTACTGGACATGATCCACCTCAGGATATCTGACTCCCTTGGAGCTACACACTCCAGGGACATATACCTCAGCACAGATGTTAATTGGACATGCTGGTGGGACAGATTCTTATCCCAGGGTCTCCACTCACTCCGGATTGTGATCACAGTTTCACATAGGCAGAGCCACCCACTGACCACCTACAGGGGACATCTTGACAGCTGTATGGGTGATCGTATGTTTACCCCTGGGATATCTTCTGTGTCCCTGCTAGGCAGAAACCCACTAGCCTAGATGTACATGGGCTATCTTGTGTGACCTACTATTCACTGCCACAGTGTAGTAATCTGACAGGGTTGCAAAAGCCAAACACACTCTGGCTAGGCTTGTACATGCCCTAGGGCAGATAGCCTAGTATCGACCTCTGAACCTATGCTTATGTTCGGGATGCACAATATTTATTGCTGATACTGTTTGCAGGTCTTTATCGACTTTGCTTTCCCAGTTTCTATGAACAACTTAGGTATCTGCAGAACATATTTGATTATGACAGGGTTCCACTATATTATGTATGTGTCTGTTGTCATGTAACTGTGTGCACAGAACAGATTGCTGGATAGTGAGAGGTTCCTGGGTTTACACATGCAACTGCCAGATATGTGTGGCCCACTGCTGTACTCAGACATGGCCTAAGTGTGTGAGCATGCCCAGTTCAGGCTTTCCATGTTTTGTTGCCTGACATTTGTCTCATTTATTTTGCCTGACATTTGTCTCATTTATTCAAGTGTGTGAGCATGCCCAGTGTGACCTTTCAGTATGTTGCGATCTGAGGTCCACTACATTTGTGGATGTGTGTGAACATGACCAATATTAACATTTATACTGTGTGTGTGTGTTGGAAGTCAAGTTCTGTTCTTACTGCAGGACTTACCTTTGTGTCATAAGTCAACAGGGATTATGCTGTGCCTGCAGGGTTTCCATGAGATACTTTGCATAGACCTATCAACATTCCTTCATACTGGCTGACCACTGCAGTACTGTCATGGTTTAGTGGTTCAGTACTTTAACTATAGTGCACAGTATCCTGGGTTCGAGGCCCATCACTGCTTTATATTTTCATACTGAGCAGACCAGACTGCTTAAGGGCCAGTTAAGCAAATATGAGCATGTTGGCTTTTGTTCAGCTATGTCCTACTTATACCAGGCTTGTCCAACATTGCTGAATATTCACCAACTTTGCTGGACGTTGCCCAATATTACTCAACATTGACCACATTTGCACTAGTTGGTGTGTGCGATTCTGTTTGCATAAACTACATGGTGGTAAATGCTGTTTAGCACTGCTTTACATTGCTTAACACATGGCAATCATGCCTCAGGTGGTGCTGCAGGGCTGCCTATGTTGGATGCACATACTACACTCCCTGTACATGTTTGAAAGCAGGTCGTGTCAACTTAGGCATCCCTTTTACTATATGTGTGAGTCAGAGAGAGGTATCATTTCCAGGGTTCCTACTTAGCCAGTGTATGTGTTATGCGTTGCCTCTTTGCCAAGGCCAAAGCATACTGGGTACGCCTCCTTCTGCCTACTGGGGCAGGCTCAGGTTGTTCCTCCTCCGAGTCACCCTGTGCCTGTGCAGGCCTTGGCAATGGTGGGGGGCTGTTTGGCCTTGCCCCATGCCGGTCCTGCTGCAGCTGTTTTCGCAGGATCATATTATGTGGCATAGCACATACCATGACAATTTGGGTACATGTAGTTGGTGAGTACTGCAAGGCTCCACCAGATGTGTCCAGGCACTGGAACCATGACTTGAGCAGCCCAAACACACGCTCGATTACATTTCGTGTTTGTGTGTGTGTCTCATTATGGCGTTCCTGTTCAGGTGTGTGTGCGTTTCTGATGGGTGTCATCAGCCACAGCTCCAGTGCATAGCCAGCATCCCTCACTAGGTGACTACGTGGGATGTCCCCATTGGCAAATGTCTGGTAAAGCTGCGTCAGATGCCAGATATGGGAATCATGGTAGCTTCCAGGGCAGCCAGAACACACATTCAGTATTATGCCCTGGGCATCACACACGACCTGGCAGTTGATGGAGGGGAAGCCCTTGTGGTTGAAGTAGACCCTACCCCACTCACCGGCTGGTGCTTTGATGCATATGTGCGTGCGGTCTATTGCACCCACTACCTCAGGGTATTCCGCTATTTGCTGGAAGAGATGCATATTGCTGGCCAATACCTCATGGGAATTGGGGAAATATACATGATCACCGACATGTGCTGACATGGCATCCAGGAACTGGTGCAGTACCCTGGATGCTGATGCCTGTGATATCCCCATCATATCACCAGTTGGTCTCTGGAAGGTACCTGTTGTTAATATTCTTAGGCCAACACATACCTTGGTTTCCACTGGGATGGGTACCCCTCTGTTGGTTCTGTGTGTGAGGCGTGGCCTGCACAGCTCAACAATTTGCTGCAGGAGGTCTCTGTCCACTCTATAGCACTCCACTATCCCCAACTCATGTAGCCCCTGGTAGGTTGTCCTGGGCCTGTACACTCTTCTCCGTCTCCTCACTGTGGGTTGTCCAGCATCATTTCCATTGTCACCACCCTCAGCATGTTGCATATGTCACCTTATAACAGCAATGGCAGCCCCTAACATTTCTTTGTCTCAGTAAAGCTTTTTCAGTTTTCACTTCTATTAGCTTACTGCAGTGTCTCTTGTGAGAAACATTATGGACTGTTGTTTGCAGAGTTTTAAGTGCTAGGCTGGGCTGGGCTAGTGTACTGCCTGTGTAATTGCCTGATTCTGATTGTTTTCACCTGCTAGCTCTGCTAGTACTCCCTGGTAGCTTCCTACTATTTGTTGTGCTTCCTATTTCCTTTCAATTTCCTCGGGGGGGGCAGCACCATGCACACAAGCGCAAACACACTCACAGCAGCTCACATGCGTGCACACATGCTTACACGGACTACAACTTGTTTATTCGGGTTAAAATGCATGCACACCAGTGAAAACGCACTTACAAAACTTTAAACTGCCCTATACATGCTTACTCCGGCTTATACACGTGCACTCACGCTTACACATGCGCACACTGTCTTACTCGGGTTTACAGGCGCACACACGCACGCATACCCGCTCAGCAAGAAACTTTGGTGTTATTCATGGCATACACCTTCCATTTCTTGCCTTTACCTAGCCTACCTGTTGACACACCTCTTTCAATGATGTGTAAATGACAGCTGACACACGCCACTCTGCTCCAATGAGCTTCCCTTCTTTCATACATACCCCACTTGTGATGTCACCTATCTTCTACTCTGTTACTTCCCTTATCCTACTCCTACACTCCACTGATTGTGCTCATTTGCTATGTAAACCTGTGATTCACTATCCTAACCCTCCTTTGCATAGGATTGCCTACTAATGCTTGGTTACATATCTTAGACTGTGCTTACCCCCTTAGCAACCTCTACTCGGTGGCCATGTTGTCTTCAGCCTGCCATTCCCTTGCATTGTAAATTAACAATTTAAATAAAATCCACATTTGTAGGTTTTAATTTTTATTTTTCTGGTTTTTAGTGCACAGCCCATTTGCACAGCGCTGCGCTGCGCTTAAACATCGGAAATCGGAGTAAAAAAAAAAATTAACTTTTTTTCATATTGCATCAGGAAACATTGCCATTGGCTGTATATTTGGCCATTGGCATGCTTCCTGCACTGGATGCAACCTTTATTTGGAGCTGTCATGGCTCCGTTTTGCTATTTGCAGAATGGTACTCAGTTGTCAACTGAGTACATTTCTGCAGATAACACTGCTCTTACTTGGACAGGTTCGGGTTTCCTGGATCACATATCTACCTCATCTGCATGCCTTTCACCTGCAATTGAGGTAATTTGCATAAGCCGGCCCTGTCCGTGTAAGAGCTGTTTTAGGAGCTCTCTTGCACGCCCCTGCAGGCTGTTCCTGGATCGCTCATTGGACATGATGGCTGCATGGAGTCTTACTCTACTCTTAGACTCAGTGCAAGCCATCGTGAATCCGGCCCAATGTTTTTGCTTCTTCTTCATTATACTCATCGTATTTTCTTTCTTTCAATAATTATAGTTCATATAACATTTAATTGGTAACATACTCAACATAACTCACTACATGATTTAGCTTGTTGTATACACATTCTCAGAACTTTTTCTTTCTATTCTTTATAGCATTTGACATCTTCTTTTAATTCCTCACAAGAATATACTATGTAGTATTTTCCATAATATTGTTATCCCATAATTTTCTTGTTTTTATAAATCTCATCAGTTTCTACATTCCATAATTTTATTTTATTTTCAGATTCTTTTCCTTCCACTTTTTCTTGTTTACCATATATTTTTCTCTTTCATGACTCCAAACTTCTTCATATCTTTCATATAACATTTCCTTTATTACCCAGGAAAATGTATATATACTAAGTACAATGTAGTTTTTTTTAGATTCAAACTTCCTTCTTCTTTTCTATTGCATAGCGCACCTCTTTTCACTGAGTTAAATCTTGAACCCCAAATAAAACTTAAAAAATATTTCTAACATTTATTTCTCCATTTTAGATGGAGACAAGTACACCCCTAAATATGTTAGTTTTCCTAATATGTACAGGATTAATATATGCACTTTTGTTAAATAATAGATTAAAACTTCTATACCATTGTATCATTTTTTTAATTTCTTCAAACATTATTTTCTACTGTACTATAACATTTTCATACTCTCCAAATTTAACTTCTAATACACTTATTTCCTACATAGTATAATATATTCCACTTATTTTCTTAGTTTCAGAATAATTCTTCCAATTGTAAAACCAATTCACATATCTAGATCTTATTATTGTCACAATCATTAAATCATCTGCATATGATACAAATTGGTATTATGACTCCTTTTTCTAGTTCTCATTTTATTTCTTTCATTTTACATATTGCATTCTTTAACAGTGCAAACTATGACATACTTAATGAACATTTTATTTTATTTTACATTTGTTTACCAGGGTAATACACTGATCTCAACTACCCTTTTGCAAGTACAGACTGGGTGAAATAATTCAGAAAGAAGAAAAAGTGGAACAAAGAAGCAGTAACCTGTACATATCAAAAACAGAACAGAAAGTAACAATATATAGCAAACTCTGTACAGTAACAATTAACAAATGTAGTAGCAATTATAAGAGAAATGCACATTTTACAATTGTACATGATTATATTTCAGTTTTATATTATGGAAGAAGTGTTGTGGGGTAGTGAGAGTCAGGGCAGGTGAGGATGGGGGAGGTGGAGTTAGGATTTGTTAGTAGTCAAGAGAGGGTAAGGCTGATGGGGCCGTGGCCATGAAGAGCACCGAGTAGCAGTGCTTCTCTTCAGCTCTGTCTCTTCAAACTCTTTAAGACAGGATTTTCAGAAAATAACTATTCTAATTGTGGATATTTTTTAAGTTTCTGACTTCTCTCAATATAAAGAAGGATAGTATATAAAATTTGTTTAGAAAATTATAATTTTCCTGTCAAAACTTCTGTGATACTCTGATCTCCATCAGTCAAAAAGATGAGCTTCTCTAAAACATCACATCAGGATACTACTTTAAAAAAAGAAATAAAATCCTTGCTGACTACTATACAAGAATTAACTAACAAAATAGACAGAATGGACTTGAAACTGGATAATTTCAAAGAGAGATGTACACAACAACCTAAAACAATAGAAAGAACAAATATTGGGAATCCAAACAGCTCTCAATGATATGGACACCAAAATCCAGGAGAGTGAACATAATATTGAGTTTCTTTTAAAACAAAATACTCAACTGCAATCAAAGGTAGATGATCTTGAAAACAGATCTCGCCGTAATAATATAAAAATCTTTGGATTACCTGATAATATAGAGGAAAACAGCATGGAAAAGTTTTTAACATCTTGGTTGCCAGAAATCCTGGAACTCCCTGAACCCCTTTCCTAGGGTATTGAAAGGGCACACGGGTCTATGGTCTCATCTAAAAACAGCAAAACAAGCTTACTAAGTCTGTGATTGTAAAATTCCTTTCATCACATGATAAGGAAATAGTATTGAAAACAGCCTTGGCAAAATCACCAATTAAAATAAAATACAATATAGTACGCTTTGATAATGATTATTCACCTATAGTAATATCTAAGAGAAATATCTTTCTGCCCTTAATTCTTCTTCTTCTTTCGGCATTTTCCCGGTTAGGGGTCGCCACAGCAGATCACCTTGTCCACACATTGAATGGCAGTGGAGTTTTACAGTGTCGAGTTGCCAGCCCGGCGCCCAACCTTCCACAGAAGGCACACTCACATGCACACCTAGGGCCAATTTAGAGTGTCCAATCCACCTGCAGCATGTCTTTGGGATGTGGGAGGAAACTGGAGCACCCGGTGTGAACCCCCGCGACCACAGGGAGGACATGCAGACTCCGCACAGAAGGCACCCCAGCTGAGGATCAAACTGGAGAACCTCTTGCTGTGAGGCAGCAATGCTAACCACTGCACCACCGTGGCCGCCCATCTTTCTGCCCTTAATAAAAGAACTTAAAAAGAACCAAATAAAATCCTGTTTATTATTTCCTGCAAGGTTAAAAATCTTCCACCAGAATACAACTAGAATTTTTGAAGACTTTTGACACAGCTCTTTCATTTGTTAAAACAAACCAGCTACTAGACAAAATTAAATACATGGAATGGGCTAATGCTAGTTTAAAGAGTCTACCAGAGAATGGAGCATGGAAAACCTTTGAAAAAAAAGAAACTTAGAAATTAAGTGTCATCAGATACATAAATTCACCATTATTTACATATATTTTCTCTTTGCTTTCTTTTTCTTTACTTGCAAGTGACCCAAAAAGTCCCGAGTGATGAAACTGGATCAACAGGTAAGAACTGTGAACATATTTTGTTCACTGATATTTTATTATTTTTCTTGTTGGTATTTTGTTATATATAAATCCAAAAAGCGAAATCTCTCCACTCGACTGAACAACAGCAAAAAAAAGAGAACCAAGGAGAGAAAGTACTGTCACTTCTTTATTACGATTCCTCACACCAAATAAAACGTTATGAACGCCTTCAGTACAATTGCGTTTTCGTCCCAACAAGCATGGACTTCATCACATAAAAACCATTTCATTTCCTTTGTCTTTTATACAACCTCTTAAACTAAAAACCAATAAAAACCTTTCATTTCTAATTAAATAAGCAAATCAAATTCCACCAAGTTCATTAATTATTAATGATGACTCAATTCATTTTACAATTTTCGTTTAAAATCAACAACTTATTAAATCATTCATTCATTATGATATCTTATAATTGTATGTATTTATTTAAAAATGTTATAAAAATATATAATATATATATACTTTAAAAAATTCATTTCGTTTCACAATGATGCATTCAAAACAGTGAAATAAAAGTATCCGAAAATTTCATAACAACAGTGCCACCTTCTGTTTTTGTTTAATATTACACTTGTTGTATTTTTCATTTTACATTCTAGCTGCTCTTAATTTTAGTAGGGGTAAAATGGATATATATATTCATTCAGACCAGGGGCTTTGTTTGCTTCTAAAGTTAACTGCCACCATAATTCCTTGTAACCTACTGTTTCCTCCCAGGGGCCTCCTCTAATATCACCTTTAACTTGATCCAGGACAAAAAAAACAAAATGTATATCCCTCACAAATCTTAGAGTGTCTAAACAATGCATTAGTCTCTTTCCCCTTTTTTATGTCATAAATGTGTTCATATATTCTTTTCTTGAGAGTTCTCTCTGTCTTGCCCACATAAAAGGAAAGACATCTTTCACAAATAGCAAAATATACCAGACCTCTGGAGTCACAATTAAAGTATCCCTTGCTAGTTAACCAACATCCCCTGCTCTCCAAATAATTTTTTTCTTTATTCATTATGAATTCACATTGTCTGCATTTCCCACACCTAAATGTCCCTGTTTTTTCTCTACTGTCCCTTTCTCCTTTTCTATACAAATTATTCTTTGTCTCTAGTGTTCCTTTTATACTGATGGAATTCTTAAAGACAACCTTAGGTATCCTTTGAGGGAGCCCATCCAAATCTGTGAGGGAGCCAAATTTCTCGCATTCCTTTTGAAATATTGCCTTAATATTTTTATTTAATGCATTATATTCTAGTATGAGGGCTTGCTGAAAATGGTCCCCAGATTCTACCCTTTTCTCATTACTGATATTTGTTCCTTCTTTTTCTCCTAGGATGGGCCTAAATTTATCTACTCTCCCTCTTTCCACTTCCATTCTTAAGTTTCTAATGAACTCCCTGAGATATTCCCTTTCTAAAAACATTTTTTCTAATAGGTCAAATTCTTTTGTAAATTCTTCATTATTACTGGTCATTCTTGACACTCTGACAAACTGTCCTTTCACTAAATTTCTTTTGCAATATATTGGATGGGCACTATTAAAGTGTAAAAAAGAGTTTACATAAGTAGGTTTCCTGTAAACTCTAGTTTCCAAGGTATTATTTGCTTTAAGAATCTCTATATCAAGATATTGGATGTTTTTTTTTTTCTGAATTCATAGATGTAAATCTAAGGAAATCAGTTGTTCCCCCTATATATATTCAATAAATTCCTCCAATTTGTCATGGCCCCCAGTCCAAAAAAATATTATATCATCTAGGAACCTTTTGTATAACTTCCAATACCTCACAAAATTGGAGTTAAAATATGCTTTTCTTCCCAATTTGCTAAAACTAGGTTTGCAAAGCCATGGCAACTCCTTGTATTTGTTGAAAAAATTCACCATTGTATACCAAAAAGTTATTCTTTAGCACTAGATGCATTAAGTCTGTTCACGCCACTTTTTCCTCTAATGTCAAAACCTGGTCCCTAAATATTTCTTCTTCAAACATTTTTATACCTGCCATATAAGGAATAGAACCGAATAAATCTACTATATCTATCGTTACAAATAGTAAATCTTCTGAATATAATTCTGGACCCAATTCCCTAAGTAAGTCCCAGGAATCTTTTAATATGGCTTGTTTGTTAACCCATATATGTTTTGTTTTTACATCTACAAACTTAGCTAAGGGAGTAGTTTTTGAACCGTCTGCTGAGACTATTGGTCTTAATGGGGGGTCCATACTATCTTTGTGGATTTTCGGTATTCCGAATATGACAGGTATTTTAGGTTTTTGAACTTTTAAATATGAAAGCATTTTTATCTCTATAACATTCTCATTCACCATCTCTTCCAAAATCATGTCTATTTTTCTATAAGCTAAATTAATCTAATTTCTGGAAACAACTGTATATTTAATTTCATCCCTCAAAATTTCATTCATTTTTTTCCTTCATATAAAATAACATCCATAAATACCACCCCCCTTCCCTTATCTGGTTTCATAACTCTAACATCTTGATTAAATTGTGGGCAAGACACAGAGAACTCTCAAGAAAAGAATATATGAACACATTTATGACATAAAAAAGGGGAAAGAGACTAATGCATTGTTTAGACACTCTAAGATTTGTGAGGGATATCAATTTTGTTTTTTTGTCCTGGATCAAGTTAAATGTGATATTAGAGGAGGCCCCTGGGAGGAAACAGTAGGTTACAAGGAATTATGGTGGCAGTTAACTTTAGAAGCAAACAAAGCCCCTGGTCTGAACGAATATATATCCATTTTGCCCCTACTAAAATTAAGAGCAGCTAGAATGTAAAAGGAAAAATGCAACAAGTGTAATATTAAACAAAAACAGAAGGTGGCACTGTTGTTATGAAATGTTGGGATACTTTTATTTCTCTGTTTTGAATGCATCATTGTGAAACAAAATGAATTTTTTAAAGTATATATATTATATATTTTTATAACATTTTTAAATAAATATATACAATTATAAGATATCATAATGAATGAATGATTTAATAAGTTGTTGATTTTAAATGAAAATTGTAAAATGAATTGTGTCATCATTAATAATTAATGAACTTGGTGGAATTTGATTTGCTTATTTAATTAGAAATGAAAGGTTTTTATTGGTTTTTAGTTTAAGAGGTTGTATAAAAGACAAAGGAAATGAAATGGTTTTTATGTGATGAAGTCCATGCTATTTGGTGTGAGGAATCGTAATAAAGAAGTGACAGTACTTTCTCTCCTTGGTTCTCTGATTTTTTTATATATAGTTACTACATTATAATTTAAAGGATTCATTGTCTATTTTCTCATAGTATATATAATCTGTAGTTAAGTAATGGTGTTTAGCTGATTGTAGTATTTATGATAATGATTAGTAGTTTATTTTGATTGATTTTAGTCATATTACTTAGGTTTATTTGTTTGACTCTTGTCCTTTGTTTTGTTATAGCATCCAGTTTGTGAATTAGAAATGCAGTCCTAAGTAATAATATAATTAAGGTAATGATGTGGTTATGCTGTGCTGAGCTGGGGCTAAATATTTTATATTGGTATGGAATACTGCTGATTGTTCCCTTCCTTTATTGGTATGGTGTTGCTTATTTATTTGTTTATTCTTCTTTGTTGGTTTTCTAATTGTGCCTGTATGTATTGGATAAATGAAATATATTGCTTTTTGCTTGGTTGGCTGAGTTTAAGGGCTATGTTTGAGATGTGGTTATTTTGGAGAGCTTCAGGAGTTGCTATGGCAATGCTCAGTATTGGGACAGCTTTGCTATCCCTTTTACTTGATATGAGCTGTACTGTGGGCTTGAGCTTTAAGATAAAAGTAAAAGTGAGTTTGTACTCACAGATTCCTGCTGAAAGCTTTAAAAGTTGTCTCCAGTACAGATTTGGCTCGAGAACAACTTCACGAGATGCCTGTAGGGCTGGGTCACCTTTTTATTACTTCAACATGCAGATTTGAGAATCCGGATGAACCCTGAACTTGATTGCAGCTAGATGACATAAATGGAATGTTCAACCGCACAAGAAAAACAGCACAAATGTCTACATGTTCATGAATGTCATGGATTATAAGATTCCTTCAATTAATGAACAGGACAATTATAATATAGTATGTAATCTTGTTTTTTATTTAATATAAGCTATACAAAGTAGCTTTCTGCTAATTACATCTTGTTTTTAAAGCATATTCAAACTACTTTGCCGCTCTAGTCTCTGAATACAGGAAATCTAATTGAAAGTTACTCTATGTGTTCACTTCACAACGTCTCTTGTCTTGTGAAAATATCGGCAAGAATAACTTTATAAACATTGTTGGTTTATCAAAAGAGAAATGTTTTGCAAGACAAGGAAGGAATGGCTTCTGAATTCTACACTAGCTTCTGGTAATGAGATGACATTAGTGGAATAATGGCAAATTCTCTTTCCTTACTGCACCACCATTACATATATAAGATATTTTGATATAGTTTAGTGAAGTACTGACCTTAGCGCCACTACATATATGTACTTTATAGACACAGATATCTTAACTATCTGTAGTCATAGCTCCACCTGTTTAAAACACTGTCAGCATTGTAGTTTGTCTTTTGATGCCACTATATATACCCTCCACATATAAAGCAGGAATAATCAGTACTCAGTCAGTCTGATACCTCATGCTTAGTTCCAGAACAGGACGGACTATTTTCATTACTTCACCACCAATCTGACAGCTGCAGTTGTAACTGCTAATATTCCTGTCACCTAATTATTGGAATTTCTGTATAGGATAAACAGTATATATCAAGTTCCAGACTTAGATGATCTGACTTGTACATACATGGGTTGGGAGAATGGCCTAATGGTTAAGGCGTTTGCCTTACAAACACAAGGTACAGGGTTTGAATCTCACAGGGGATAATTGCCTAGGCTTAAAATGGCTCACAAGGGCAGATAGCCTAGTACTAATCTATGAACCTATGAACCTATGTTAAAAAGTAGTATATTTCAATTTGCAGGTCATTATTAATTTAAATAGGAGGAGGAGAGCTCCTGTCTGCGTGTATATAGTATATAGGGAAAAATACATTCCAAAAGTGTTGCCAATGTTGTGTTATAAAAAGATAAGATGTACACTAAAAACAAAACAGAGTGAAGGAGTAACCACTCACAATTGCCAGCAGTTATGTCAAATACTACATACATAGCTTGCAAACACCTTTTTGCTTCCATGAATAGAAAGGCTGCCATTTGTATGATTTTAATTTACATTTTCATTTATTATATTTATTCATTAACAGATCATTTTTAGTCATGTCTCAGGTCACAAAGGCAAGTTTTGAATGCAAAATAACTATATGGGCAATTTACATATCCAGTCAGCCAGCATGTGTTTTGAAGATGAGAATAAACCAATGTAGTTGGTGAGAACACACTCAGGCATGGGATGCATTCTCAAACTCTACACAGACAACCCCAATTCCTGGAGCTGGAACATAGAAACTTTAACCACTGTGCCACCAATGCAACTATATGACTTTTACTGCATATGTCTGAGTGGTTGCATTTCAAATGCCATATTGTCATGCCAGTGAAGCATCGCCCATCAATGAAACTGCTGTCATCAATCACTATATCTTCTATGGTGTAGCCAAGGGGAGTAAATCTGATGCAATGAGTGCATTTTATACAATTATCTAACACATGAGCTAGTATACATAGGTTTTTCTGTGCCATACTGATTTGAGATTCTGTGGTACTGAACTCTAGTCTGTATTATTTGTGGGTGCATGATGTGCTATGTGTACAGTTCAAGTACATATGGAGCTGTTTTCATGGCAGTGTTATAACTTGGTGCCCACAGCTGCCTATAGATGTGTAGCAAGCTACAATGTTCTGTAGGTAATGCAACTAAATAGAGAGAAATAACATCTTTTCCATGTTGCCTCAGGCATGTTGTTCTTAAAAGGGCAAAGCACTGATGCACAAATGCTTACTAATAGCAGTTGCAAACCGTTGGAAAATAAATCAAAAGTGGGTTAGAAAACATACACAAGCAAATCCAAAATGTATCACAGGGATGTGAGTAGAAAGAGATAAAAGATGGGCTGTTGTGTATGTTCAGGGCATTTATGCATTAATGTAATAACATTAATTAACACAGATTTCTATCAAGTAAAGGCCACAGTGTTGGGCTAAGACTAAAACCTGGAAGGCTTGGCCGTATTATTATTGAAACTTCAAACAAGAGATAACATTTTCTATTTATGATAACCATTCAACACAATAAGTACATCAGTTGAAGAATAACAGTACTTGGGGAGTTCATAACATAGGTGTCTTCATTTGTTACAAGCAAAGACCTTTTAAGAAAAATGAATCTACATTTACTTAGTAACTGTTCGGTATGTGCAGCATATATGACCGGGATATGGAAAACTATTCTTTTATTAATGACAATATTGCAGCCATAGCTCTCGTTTAACAGATTAGTTATGCTTAATTTGTCAGTTATATAATTGATACAACAAATATAAATGATGTTTAAACATATCAATTTTGCATCCAAGGGCCTTCTAATTAATAAATCATAATGTAGATTGCTTAGGCATCTTGTGAGCAAATATTTGTTGAATTTGTAAAGATACACCCAAAAGATTCTCAAACAATACATCTCTTTTTAAACATAAGAATACATAAGGAGAATGCAACAGCATGTATACAACATGTATATTGTTTTTATTATGTATTAATGCATTAATATTTAAGATAGTATGCAGAAGGATACCAAGATAATATTTTTATAGTCAAATTCATTGCATTTATTTATTCTGCTCTAATTAAACAAGGTAATACATTTGACAGAAATAGTTTAATTTGATATTCCACAGACCAGAAGTTACTATTAACATTATAAGTTACTCTATTCATATATATATATATATATATATATATATATATATATATATATATATATATATATATATATATATATATATATATATATATGAGGTCTGCAAGATTATTATGTGTGCAGTTTTCAATGCATTACTTAACTTTGTCTGGACACATTACAATTAGTTTGTTAACTATATATCTTCATAAATATTTAATTTACATTGTGTGTTAGTCACAGTAGACAATATTGTTGTCTTTTTAGTTATAGTTTACAGAGTACTACCTTTCAGTAGACAACAACAACTTGAACAAGAAAATAGCAGTACAACACAGAAACAGGAAACCAGGATCCAAAAAAGCCACGTTTATTCTTTGAACACTCTAGCGCCTCAGCCACTGTGATCCTTCAAGGAGTGAAATACCAGTAACAAAACACAATTTATATAATCACACAGATCAATCAATAAAACAATTATTCAATTAAATAATAAAATTAATCAATGCCTATTAGTTAGATCACATTTTTCCAACAGCATTCTGTATTTAAACCTCTAGGCAATAAAGTGCCAAATTTTAAAATAAAAACAGTTTCCTTTTTTAAAAGTAATTTACCCACCACTAAATCATCCGACTCCAATTTTGCTACCTGTTGTAAAATGGTAGCTTTTAAGCTATCACTGCTACCATTATGAAATTCACAAAAATGTTGAGCCAAAGGGCTCTCTATTTTCTTATTACGTATGTAATAAGAAAGTAATAAGTAAGTAATAAGAACACTACATACTCAAACTTATGTATATATTTCATTAGCAGTCATTCTAATATATGCTAATATGTCAGCAATTATAAATTGTTAGACTTGGTTGTAATAGTTATTTTTAAATTTTTAAGAAAATATTGCAAGAAGTTTATCTGCTATTTCAACTAATTGTCTTATAATACTTTTTACGCAAATAACATTTCAGCATCTGCTATGTTTTATATATATTTACATATTCAGTTCTGATGACGCTTATTACTTTGAATGCTATTATTTCCTATCAGTTATTAGGACTGAAGTAATGGTTTATATTTATACTATGGCTAATTTTCTCAGATAATAACATCATTTTTTGCAGAGTCTCTGGATGAATAAGTGATATTATGACTTATTACATATCTTTTTTAAGTGCATTGTTTACTATGATACTTTTCTCCTATTGATGGTTACTGAAAGTAAAATTCTTAAGATATATCATTAACAGATATTTATTACTGTTATACCTTACAAAATAATTCTCATATGATTGTTTTATGTACTATTAATATGAATAGAAGCTAAAACAGTTTTATTCAGAGTAAATATTTCTCAGACCGACACTGATTAGATGTTGCTACTGAATAGAGGGTTAATTTGAGTGATCATATGTCACTTGAATTGGGATTATTAAACTTCAGAAGGGTTAGGGGTGGTTATGATGTTATTAGTTTAAGCTATAAAAGTTTACTATTAGTTTTCTTGACATTTTCCACAATACTTGATAAAGTAATTCACATACATTTACTTTTTTCAATGCTACTACATTACCTTAAAATAATGTATTTTTAAGTATTCCTTACATTTTCATTAATAACTTATGGTTTTGATCAAAATGTTTTTTTTCCAATATCATAATATTGAATGACTTCACTAAAGAGTATTTCAATTAATGTCAGTGGATTAAATAACCCAAATAAGAGGGGGAGTTTCTTTAATTATCTCAAAGTACATAAAGTTTAATTAATATTCTTACAAGAAACCCATTTAAAAACAGAGAATGTTTTTAGATTAGATACTAAACCATATTCAGTGTTAGTTAGTTCAGAACATTTTCAAAAGAAGAGAGGAGTAGCCATCTTATGGAACAACTCCTTGCCTAGACCAAAAATTATTAATACCTGTAAAGATAATAAAGGAATGTTTTGTCTTGTTACTATCCAGTTTAATAACAAAATTTACACCATAGTGAACCTATATTGGATTCCAGGAATAGGTGCCAATATGGTAAAACAACATTTTGATCATATAGTACAACTTTCTAAGGGACATGTAATAATAGTTGGTGATTTTAACTGTATTTTAGATAATAAAGAATCAACATCACATAATCAAAGCAGAATTACAGCTTTAGACAAATTGTTGAAAGATTTTTTTGGAAACTTACCTCTTGAAAGATATACATGCCCTTGCTAATTCTGATTCTTTAGCTTATATTTTTTTCACATAGACATAATACGCATTCAAAGATAGAGTTTTATTTTCTAATGATTTAGTAGGTTATTTAACTAATACTAAGGTTATTAATGGCCTTTATCTGATCACAATTCAGTTTTTTTTGAATTTTTAGTTACTCCAATTCATAATGTTCAAATAAGTAGAATACCTGCCTGTATAACTAAATTGAAACATTTTAAATAATTTATAAGATTAAAAATTCAGAATTTTATAGAACAAAATAATATCAATGACATTTCTGAAATTATTTTATGGGATGCATTAAAAGCTTATTTTTATGGCAAATTATTAATTGGTGTAATAAAAAGAGGAAAGGTTTGGATGAACAATTAATAGACATACAAAATAAGCTAGGTTCTTTGAAACTTATTCAAGAAAAAGATATTAATAAAAATGATAAAACAAAGAAATACATTACTTGAATAATAAATATATGGAAATACTGAAACATAAAACTATGATTGTTTTAGAAAAAAATAAAGTTTTAAAATTCTCCACTAATCCTAGATCACTAAATTTATTAGCTAATAAAGCTAAAATAATAAATACATTCAACCATATAAATTAAACATTTCCCCTAAAAAGAAAAAGACAGTCTCAGGTATACAAAATATCTTAATTTAATTTAGAGAATTTTTTTACCAATATTAATCAACAATCTAAGATAATAGATTCTAATCAAGAAATCAAATCTTTCATTAACAAATAAACAAACAAAAAAGACTATCAAGTGAACAAGCTACTTTTATTGACAGGCCCATCTCCTTTAAAGATATTCAATCCTAGATTACTAAATTAAAACTTAATAAAGCATTGGGAAATGATGGTATCATTCCAGAAATGTATAAGCTGTTACTAATTAATGCCTTAAAACTGTTTCATAAAGTTTACAATATTTCCCCAAATTATAATTTAATGCCTTCATCATGGAAATATACTTTTATCTCCCCAATCCTTAAAACTAATAAGGACCCCATTAAATGTTCATCCTATAGACCTGTCTCCTTACTAAATATCGATTACAAAATGTTTATGTCAATTTTTGCGGATAGACTTACAAATTTTTTGCCCACATTAGTTGAAGAAGATCAAACTGGATTTATAGTAAACTGAAATTCTTACGATAATATCAAAAGAATTCTATCCTTAATTGAATCAGTTAAATATTTAAATAATAACTTAACATTAATCAGTCTTGACATAAACTGTGCTTACGACTCAGTTAATTGGGAGTATTATTATTAGAGGAATTACACTTTTCTAATAGTTTTATAAATCTAATTACATGATTATATCAAGGTAGCCAAACATACATTAAAATAGTAACAAATATATCCCAAAATATACCAATTATTAAAGGAACCAAGCAAGAATGCCCTTTATCTCCTTTACTATTCAAATTGATTATGGAACCTTGGGCTAATTTGATAAGATATGATGAAAACATCGAAGGATATAGGTTAAGCCCTAATGAAGTTTCCAAAATACAAATTTTTGCAGACAACATACTTATTACTCTAGGTGGTAATAATACATCTATTCATGTTCTTTTTAAAGATGCTGAGTATTTTCAAAATAAATTAGGTTTAACCTTTAATAATAATAAAACTAAAATCTTATTAATTGGCCATAAAAAACTAGAATTACAGGATGTTTATAAAAAATATCGAGCACAATCTGATGAATTACTTTATTTGGGCATTGTAATTGCTAACAGCATAAAAGATATTATTCAAATTAATTACAATAAACGTTTGTTGGCAATAGGAAATCTCATTAAAAATGGAATAAAATCCAATTTTCTATGGATGAAAAACTTTTAATTATAAAGATGATTCTGTTTCCCCAAATTCTTTATACTATTCAATCAATCTCTTTACCTACACCTAGTTCAATAATTAAGCAATGTAATTCTATGATACATGCATATTTATGGTTTCCTATTAGTCCTAGAGTTGCCTCATCTTATCATATGAAAAATTGGGAAAATGGAGGTATAGCTCTGCCTAATTTGGAAATCTACTCAGTCTCTACAATGGCTAAATCCATTTATCTTCTTATAGCTATCAAATACACTGCTAAATGGAAAAATATTCTAAAAATATTAACAAGTAATGCAATAAACAATAATAAATCACAGAAATTAATGTTGTTTAATAACTCTTTTATACGGATCTTAAAAGATTATTTTTCTACTTATTCCTCTCATAATTTTAGATCTAATTATATAACTCTTCTTTTGAGATCTTTTAGAAACTATATTTGTATAAAGATTGGTTATTTCTTCTATTTCCTATAGCTTACATGCAAGGTGCTATATTTTCTTCCAATTATACAAAAATGTATTCCTTTCAATAGAAAAATGTAATATGTTGGTCACAAATGATGTCTAATAATGACCTGAAATCCATTAACTTACTGAAAAATTAATATAATTTGTTACACATCTTCTTGGTTAGATCTACATGAAAGTAGGAAATATGTTTCAAATAAACTTGATTCTATTACTTTAACAACTAAAAGTTCAGTACCTAAATCAATTCAGTATATGGTGTTGCCTATAAATCACAAATCCCCTACAAGGAACATTTTATCTCACTTATATAAGGCAATTAAACTAGATCTAGATAATACATCAGATAATTATTGGAATTATTTTTCCTTAATTAATAATCATTCCCCTACAGATAAAGACAAATTACATATATTACAATCAGCTAGTGTAACTACTTCCTCACTAAGATGGAATGTTTTCAAATGGAGGTATTTGCATAGATCTTTTATCACTCTACTTTCCTTATGTAAATTTAGTAAGAAGAATGTTAACTGTTGGAGGTATAATAAAGAAATTAATGCTGATTGGGCCCATATGGTATATGATTGTATAGAATTAAATACATTCTGGAAAGATATTAATCGCTTTTTACAAGCAATTTTTATAGACAATTTTTTTCTCTCAAAATCACTCCTATTGTTTAACACTTAACACTCCTGTTCCAAACTATATTACAGACATTAATCAGCCTCTGCTCTGATCTATTTTATCAGTAGCCAGGAAAACTGTTACAGGAAACTGGAAGTCTAAATATTCTCCCTCAGTAAATGAATTCAAAAATTTACTTTTTGAAGTATGTAATTTAAAAATAGTGACCAAAAGAGCAAGATCCTCTAGGAATACCATTGCATAGAATATGTGGAAGAAAGTATATGATTTGTTAAACAAATAATTTAATATTATTCTAATAATATTTATAAATATTTCCAATTTATTAACTTGTATTTGTGGAAAGTGTCATTGTAAATAGTTTGTGTGTTTGTTTTTTCTTCGTTGTCATTATTATTCATACTTAAAATTGTACATGACTCAAGATAATGTTTTCTTATCTATTTCAGTTTAATAAAGCTGTTTAAAGAAAGAGAGAGAGGGTAAGGCTAGAGGCTGGGAGTGCCTTACATAATGTGGCCTGGCTTATGGTTTGGTGTAGAGACTTTTTTAGTTCATCTCTGAAGGTAAGGAAGAGGCATTGTAGTTCCTTTAGGTGGGCAAGGGATTCCCATATTTTAGGAACAAGGATGGAGAAAGAGTGGTTGGTGAGTCTAGCTTGTTTTGTGGTGGTTGGGGATGGGATGCTTCCAAGAAACATTTGAGGTTGTAGTGTTTGTCATTGGTCAACTATGTCCTGCACTTGGAGCCATTTTTTTTAGGGTGAGGCAGTGGTGTTTGTGAGAGGATGAGTAAGTGATAAAGCAACACATTTTGTTTTTAGTAGTCTGCAGTGTGAAGAGTTTTCTTAGAGGCTATGGCAATTATAGGTAGTCCATATTCAAGTTGGGCTAGAAAGACTACTTTGTTTATAGCTGCTCTAGCTAGGTTGGATAGGTAGGGTGAAATTTTCCAGGTCCAGAAGAAAAGTTAGTTAACTGTTGCCCTTAATTTCTCAATATGGGTATGAAATGTTAGTGGTTGGTCTAACCACAAACTGAGGTATTGGAAGGAATTTGTTGCTTCTATTGGTGTGCCAAAAAAGGTAGTGATATTGTGTGAGTATTGATTTTTTTTAAGTCTGTGGATGGTGCTAAATAGCATGATTTTTCTTTTTTATGAGTTAAGTATAAGTTTGTGGCTAATGAGCCAGGAACTCATAGAGCCAAGGTCTTTTTGCAGTTGTATTTTAATTAAAGAGTGGCTGTGGCTGGACCTACAGATTGCTATGCCACCAATATAGTGGAGGAGTTATAGAGCAATTAAGTGCATGAGGTAGTTTATTAATGAAAATAATCCTTGTTTAATTCCTTTCCTAAATTTTATCTTTCTTCCTATCCATCTGTTTTCCATAACTTTCATACATGACATTTTGTAACATATATTTATAACAATCAGATTTTTTTCTTCTATCCCATATGTCTCTAGAATAGTCTACATTACTTCATGACAAACATCATCAAAAACCTTTGGACCAGATACCAAAAGAATTGTTGTCAGTGTAAGTATGCCCTGATTCCATAAGACTTGCTCTCAGTGTAAATGGTTTACTTCCATGTAAGGCTTAGCTGTAAACAGGCTTACACTAGGGACCAGATTCCCAAACTGAGAGCAGGTCTTTTGGAATCAGGCCTTTTGCCACACCCACCACATGTCACTAGCCTTACTTACTTATTTTCTTTAAAATCATATCTGTTCCTTCTTTTACTATTATTAACATTTTCTTCTTCTCTCTTCTCTTGATTCCAAACTCCCTTTTCCTATAACTTCATCCAAAACTTTAGCATCCTTTTTGCATTATTTTCAGAAATATATTTTAATTTATATTTCCCAGTGTTACGGGTCTTCTGTTTTTATATGTTTTCTTTCATCTTTTTTTCGATATAAACTTAAATACTCCACCACATATCCCTTCATCCGTTAGTCCTTTTCCTATCCATTCATTTAATATTTAACAGAAATATTAATTTCTCACTTCCATTCATCTCTATATAATAGTCATAACCTAATCCATCCCTTCCCGATGCTGATTATTCCTTCCTTCCTTCCTTCACTGTTTCTTCCATCCTTCTAATAGTGATCTCTTTTGCTAAAGAATTGTTAACATGTTTGCATATTTTTTTATAGTTCATGATTCTTCTTGAGCTACTTCCTTTTCATACAGTTAACACACAGACTTGTCCATAATTTCCATTAGTTGTTTCTGCTTATATCAAATATTACCTTCTTCATCAAACATTACATCCATTCTTCCTTCTCTTCCCAAAATGGTAAAACTTCCCTTTTCTTTTAAAAAGTAATATTTGTCTAAACAATATATTTTAACCTTCTATTTTTCATTCAGTTCTCTCTTTATGCTTATGTTATTCTATCACCACATTGCTCTATTTCTTTTTCATGATATTATTTCATTACATATTCTCTTATTCATTTGCTTCACCCTTTTTCTATAATCAAAAATCTGTTTTTGCATTTTTCTGTATAAGTACTTCACCAATCTCCACAATAATGTACTCTCATCATCATTTGCTGATCCCATTAAATCTAATGTTCCCTTTTCATCTGATCTGTTTTAGCAGTCTCTCTGGTCAATATTTTTATTTCTTTCTCTTCTTTATTTACTTCTCTGTCATACCTGTTCTAGCCCTACTACTCTATGACATAAATGCTCAGATATTTCTATTCCACCTGTTATTCCTTTCATAGCTTTTGAATGTACAACATAATGTATTTCAGTTCTAAAAATCCCCCTTTTATATGTTCATTCTCAGACTTTTCAACCCTCTGTTTATTATATCTTTTCTTTTCATATTAACATCATCCGTTGCATTTCCCTTCTGTGTTCTCAAATTGCAGTTAAATCTCTTACTATAACAACTGGCATATTTAACCAGACCAAGTGTTTAAGTTCCTCAAACATTTCTCTGTCATATTAGTAGATGCATAAACTATAATATTCCTTACATATCTTTGCATTTTCTTTTATTACATGCCACTAGTCTACTAAGTACTATTGCCATCACATCTAGTACTTTGTCTCTTTAATTTTAAAAAGAATTCCCATTTCTAGACACATATCACTCCTCACAAACCATATAATCTTTTTACTCCATATTGCCTCAATTCATTTCCTTTCTTCATTCCTACACACATCTCTTATCTATAAAACATGCTATCTAATCTATGAGAAGTAGCAGAACATGCTGATAGTAATCAAGGTTTCATGTTAGACAGAGGTGTCGAGAATTTACAGTAAACCAGGTGATTATATGTGGAAACGATGAAACAGGATGTGGAATGATGATTTTCAGGGATGAGTTACATGTGTCCTTCAGAAAACTTGCGTAATAGTTTGTAGTGATGTTTTATGTAACTGTCCTTCTGGAGTTCTGTATCTTATGGGCTTTCATTGATTTAGTTGAGGTCCTAAGACTGGAACACATATGACCTTCTGAAAAAAAATATAATAGGATGTGGACACTTTCTGGAGAATTTTGTCATATGTTCATAGTTTTTGTGAACAAGCTCAAGGCCTTTTGATCTTGATGTCCTGAATTCCCTGTTGGCACTTATTGGTACCCATGCAGTTATCTCATTTCTTCTGGAAAGTACAGACTGAAGGACTGAGTGTCATGAACCAAGATTTTTTATTCTTTTCGTTTGGAATCCTTTGAGATATGAAGCTGACATGCTTCATGGTATGGTTGATATTAATTTTTTTATTAAGGATGAATGTCCTGCTGTATTCATGTCACAAGAGGGATATTTTAAGTGACATCTTTCAGATATAAGGGCTCCTTTAATGTCTGTATGTGAGGCAAAGGTCTCCCCTAACAAGGTTGTAAAATATGGAGAAGTGAAAGAGTTGCCATAGTTTTTGACTGCAAGGCAAGTGTTTTAAGCTCTTCTATTTGTGAGGAATCTTTGTAACTTCTCCAGTTCCAGTTGCAAAACCAGACAGGTCATCTGGCACCCTGTACAGTTCCTCAAACTGGTATTCACTTAGCTCAAAATTGAGGAGCAAAAAAAATAAAAAATAAAAAAATTAAGATTCGCTGTGGCTTCATATAGCTTCTGCACTCCCACAACAATAACACCTGCCAGTTCTGCCCCTAAGAGCTGAATCCCAGACCAGTGCCTCCTTTGTTTTGTGGTAGTTATGGCTTTGTTCAGCTACATCAGATGGCATGTAAAGAGGTTACAGAAGTGTTTCAGTGTTCTATAGTTGACCTGATATGAGCTGTGTACAGGGAGATAATTACCTCCCTGGCAATGTTGATAGTGAACACCAAAAGGAGTTTATTATTTCATCCACTTGCAAAAAAAAAAAAAACATAACGCCCTGTCTCAAAAAAATACACGTATCGCGTTTTTGTCCTTACATCTAGGACTTCATCAGACAAACATAATTAAAACATTTGCATTTATATATCTTAGTTCATTAATATAAGCACATTGAATCCAATGAAAAAACTTAATTTCCCTGGCAATGTTGTCAACCAATTGGAGGATCAGGTGGGCAACACCATATACTTTTTATATGAGTATCAAATGAAAGGTTACCATCTACAAGGACTCCAAGGTCTTTTACTGTTTTGTCAACTTTTAATTTTTTTCCATTAATAGTATATAAAGCTGACAGTTTTTTGTTGCAAAATGTCAGAATGATGCATTTCTTAACATTGAAGGCAAGGACATTTCTATGGCATCATTAGTATGTAATAAAAAGTGTTACTTAAAGGGTTATCTGCATATTTTATGAGCCAGAAACTAGACAGATCATAGGATCCTAGGAGGTTACTAAGCTATCGACCCAGACGTCATTTTAAGCCTAGCCATTTCAACCCAATGTAATAGAGTAGAAGTACTAGTCAATACCCAGGATTGCATTTAGTGACGACTACCCACCATCAGGAGGGTTGTGAGCAGTATTCCTGGTAAGAATATATGGTGCCCCATTCACTAATCCAGGTTCCTCTTGAACAGTGTCATAAAGGTGCTCTGTTTCACATGAATTGGTAGCCTGTTTCAAAGATGTGGCAGTTGCCGGGAGATAAATCTGTCCCTCCAGCATATCCTATTTAAGTCTCAGGCCATTTTTAAGTCTCTGGAATGGGCAGCTCTAGACCCATCTGATTTACAGATATGCAGTAAATTCATTAGGTTTGCATCTTGGGTTGCTCTGTAGAACTGACACAAGTTTCCCTTAACAAGTCTATATGGAGTACAGTGACAGGGTTTAGTCAGTCCATGTAAGGCACATGCTGGAGGCCCTTGATCTTCTTTGTTAGAAACTTCTGAGGTCTCTCATTGCTGTAGGTGCTTAGTACAGTACATACCGAATGGGATGTTATACTCAATTATGGGCTGGATAAGTGCTGAATATAGGGTTGTTATAACTTCTTTTGCTCTCAAGTGAGCTATGTGGAAAGCTTTCCTTACAATGGTAGACATGTGGTGGTCAAAGTTAAGGTCGCGGTTAACCTGTGATCCCAGGTCCCTTACACTTCATGGGTACTTAGGGTATTGTTATTGATTTGATAATGTGATGGGATATTGTTTGCACCGAGGGAATAATGATGCATTTCTTTGCATTTAGTCTGAGACTGTGACTACTACACCAGTCGATGGTCTGTGTGAGACCATCCTGGAGTATACTAACATTATTTGGGGATTTAATGACTGCACCTAGTTTGCAGTCATCTACAAAATAGGTCAGCCACAACCCTTTAGCTTTGACCTGAACTTCTGAGAAGTATATACCAAACAGTAGGTGGCCCATCACTGACCCCTGTGGCACCCTGCTGGTAACAGGTCAGCTGGTTGATGTGCAGTCACCCACTTTGATAGTATATGTCCAGTTTGTGAGACAGTTGGCAACCCATCTTACAATGTAAGGATTTACTTTCAGTTTGCTAAGTTTATCAGTAATGCCTGAATGTGGTATTGTGTCGAAAGCCTTTGCCTAGTTGAGGTATGCTGTGTGCACAAATTTGCCCTTATCAATGAACTTGGTCACACTTTCAAAGAAATCCACCAGATTTAACAGGCAGGATTTGCCTTTCATGAAGCCGAATTGGGTAGGATCCAGGGTTTGGAAGTCACCTATGTTTTTATTTATGAGGTCCATAATGATAATTTTCCATGGCCTTACAGATGAGGCTGGGCAAACTTATGGGTCTGTAATTCCCCAGGTCTGTTGCTAGGCCACCTTTCTGGAGAGGAATAACTGTAGCTGTTCTCCATTACTCAGGTACAAAACCTGTCGATAGGCTATGATTGAAAAGGGTACTTAGTGGTGATGCTAGTTCATGTTTTAGTCTGTTTAGAAGACAGCCTGGAATGCCATCTGGTCCCATAGAAGCTGTGTTCTTTGCCTTGGACAGGGCTTTGAGGACCTCTTCAGATATGTAAGGAGGGGTTTGGGGGAGGGTTTGTTGTAAGTTAAAATGGGATAAGGGAGTGAAATTTTTACCAAACCAATCCGCTAGCAAGTTCGCTATCTGTGTGGGGTCAGTGTGTGTGATACTTTTGACCACAGTTCTGCACATGCTTGGGTCCTACCCTTAAGGTTATGGGGTCTATATCATATGAGCGAATCGCACAAATTGCGAATGCTCATAATATCGAATGTACCGGACCTCAACTTTCCTATTGTGGGGGGCTGCACCCCCCATACCCCCTGCTAAATATATATTCCAACTACGAGATCACATTACAGTGAGGAAAGGGCAAATATCCCATTCATCACTGTACTGTGATCTCAGAAAAAGCACTTCGAGGTCCGGTACGCTTGATATTATGAGCGTTCGCAATTTGTGCAATTCGCTCATATGATATAGACCCAGGTTATGTACATAACTGTAAGAGGCCTTATGGTTATCCTTGGCGGTACTTGCTGGTTTTCTCTCAAAGGAGCTCTTGAAGGATTTGAAAAGTTGACTTATTTGCCTATTAAGGCTGAGGAGGATGGTTTTTCATTGTTGGGTTCTTGTCTTTGTTTTCTTGGACAGCAACTTTTTCATTTATTGTAGTTTGTTGATGCTGGAAATCTACCATGGCAGCTTGATTTTACTTGGTGCTCTGGCTTTGATTCTATCTAGTACAGCTGAGTTTATACACTTATACAAGTGATTGCACATGGCTTTAGTTTAAGCTTTGGTGTAGTTACTACTTTCAGCTTGGGGTGGGGCTTGGAATGCATTTATACCTAGGAGGGTATAGTTTGCCTTGGTGAAGTTTTTTAGTCTGATTTCACCCTTTGTGAATTATGGTGTTAGAGTTTTGTTGTCTAAGAAAAAGATGCCAAAAAAGAGTGATGTTTAGGCAAAGCCTTGGGGGACTCGGTGACAGAGGTTGGTGAGGGTAGGAGTCCACTTAGGTATTGAATATGTCCATTTATTATGGACAAAATAATAATAATGGCTTCATTTCATTTAGGATCCCTGAACTTATGGGTGGTTCTGACACTGAATGTAATTTTGAACACTTCATCCAGAACAATGAAAGCTACATAAGCATATAAACCATTGTTCATTTTGGCAAGCTCACTCCCAAAGAAATTTACAAGGTTAAACATATAAGGCCTACACTTGTACATTTTACTTGTTACATTGTTTACTGCTAGGAAAGGTCTTGGAGAAGGAGGTTTCATGCATCTGCCTGAATAAGTGCCATAATGATTATCTCCACTAACTTGCACAGTATTCCTGTGCGGCTGGTTTGTCTGTAATTGGTGTGCATGGAAGAGCAGCCATTGTGGTCTGGGAGTACAGAAGCTTGCTTCCAGATGTAAGGGGTCCTACCAGTTTTTAATGCTCTATTAAGAATGCATCTATTAAGATATTTTTGACTACAAAATTAGGCTTCATCGTCTCTCATCTGGCCTCAGGAAACTAGTGTTTATGATTGTATTGAGGCAAGAAGTTACCATTTTTGCATGTAATTATGGATGGGATCATATCACATTGAGGAAAAGTGGATGGGGTTCCCTCTGTGGACCAAATCTGTATGCTGGCATGCTAGCTATAGCTATTGGATTTGTGGCGAAACCATTTTTGTTTAGCATGCTACTTTCTTTCTTGTTCACCTTCATTTTTGAGTATGGTTATCAAAGTCCTTACTATTGTCATCTGTCCTAATAATGTTATCTTAGGAGAAACTTTACTTCTTCTGATTTTTTTGTGATTTCTTAGCCTTCTTGTATTGTATTGTATTGTATTGTATTGAGTAAAATTTGATGGTTTTCTATGTTCTTTACTTTTGGCTTAATAATTTATTGATTATGTAACTCCATCATTTAGGTGCTGTTCAGAACTTTCCAATATATTTATGGTTCACAGGAATAAATGTATGAGTGCAGTTGTTTAAAGTTTGTAGAATGACTTGGGAAGAGAGCTGTGCCCATCTGTATGGTGACCTTCTGCAGTAATACAGCCTATAGCTGTTAATAAATCAAGTTGTGGTTACAGGGAAGGATTATAGATGACCTTCTGAAAAGATGCCACTGATTCTTCTTTATGACATCTCCAAACATTAATTGCCACCCACATTTGTTCTGCAAATTACAGCAAACATATACTTATTACTATCAATGCATCACCTAACCAATTAGACTATGTACACTTTTTCTTTCTAAAATCTAATAATATTAAATGTGGGCTCTTCATAAACAATGCTTGATTGTTTTCACTTTTGTATTTATCACCTCATCTCAAGTTGTTTGAATTGTTGTAGTTTCTGGAGTTGCATTTGTAATAGGTACTCACCCCTAGCATGCATCATGTATTTATGTGAAAGTTAAAATGAATAAAAGGGATAGTCGTATCATATATGCATGGATCTCTGCCAACTGAAATTAGTTTAATCCATCTTGGGACTTTGCAGGTTTGTAACTGTATCTTCCTTTGACTTGTTCATGGTGCTTCTGTGCATTTATGTTCCTTTATGTAACTGTGCCCGTTGCTTGAATAGAAAAAAAAATAGGATAAATGACTCTTTTTTTTCCCTGGTGAGATCAAGAGACTCTTAGCCCTGGAGTCAGTCATGATTTGATGAATAGATTTCTCTTTCCCTTATGAGATCAAAAGAATATTTCCCCTGAGGCACAAGAAATCAAGCAGTATAATATAAATATTCTGTTTCCTGCATGTGTTCTGTGATCAAAATATCTAATGAAAAATAAATAAGCACATATCTTGCAAAGATAACATGAGGCTTTTGTCTAACATGGTCTGTTTTTAGGTGCTATATTTCCTTTTTCTTGACAATCTTCTGGCATAACTGCTCACATACTCCTCTGAAAAAACAACAGAGCAACATTCATGCAGCATCCTGCAACTTAAAGGAAAACTCCATCTTAGAAATTAAAAAAAAACATGTTTTTTTTCATTGTATCTTTATTTTCTGTGCTATTTAATGCCTCAAAAATCACTCCAAGTGCTTCTTTTACAGTTTTAATGTGTTTCCCACAAAATGGCGGATCATGGGGCCTGCCTTGGTAATATGATCTTGTTTTCTTGCTTTAATTCCTTCTTCTCAGAATACATTTCAAGTCCTCTTTATATGAATCAAGCTAGACATAAGGAAGTAGTGTTGTTTTCTCATGCTATTAAGATGGAATGGCAGGACTGTGAAGTACTGTCATCTAACACACCTTCTGTAACAGAGCTACTTCTATGTTTCCCTGGCTGAGCCTCATTTATGTGTCTGTCAGAGCTTGTTCTATGCTATACATAACTGTTAGCTACTTCCAGCAAGAGAAAGTAGGTAAATAGCAGGCTTTTGTGAAGTTATTCTTTTGTAGTTCTAAAAGAATTGACAGACCTTTCACACACTATATGCTGAGGTATGAAAACTCTCACTGAAGTAAATGATCATTGCTGTATCATGATAAGTAGTAGGACTCCAAAGTACATCTGTCTGCTACGTCCCAATGCCTTCAGTGGGGAGATTTTTTTCTCTCTCTCATGAAAGATGCAAAATTATTTCTGTCATGTTCAGCCCCCCCGTTTTTCTATTTTGCATTCATTTATACTTTGGTAATCAGGGAAGTGAACTGATCCCAGGACCCTTTTCAGCCATGACTTGGGCTACATTGGCAAAGATAATATCAAATAATAAATGCACTTAGCAATACAAGGAAAAAAAATACTGTCATAAAGACAGTGACAAAGACTGCATGTGCAACAGATGCCCCGGGATTCACAAATGGTTGATTTCTGTGCAGGAGCATTGTAGCTGCTCCTGCATGGAAAATGGCCACTTTGTGATCCAGGTATGTGCTGTTTTCACACACATGAGCGGCCCTGCACTGTTCCTGCACAGAAAGCCATGTGGGATGTACATCACCTCATGTACTGGTAAAAAACATGCAAATGAGGTGATTTTGCAATCCACAAAGCTGCCCGGACTCCGTGCAGGAACAGTGTCAGAGCAGAAATGTATTCAGTTAGTAACTGAATACATTTCTGCATCTGAACAAACAGAAGTAGGAGGGCTTGTGGAAAACATGTATTATAGTCAAACACACATGCTAATGGCCAAATGTAAGACCATTGGCATGAAAATATGTTTAATATTTTAAAAAAATAAACTTTTTCATTTAGTGGCCAATCTTGGCCATTTAAGCTCAGGGCAGCCACACGCAAACATGGGGGTGGGGAAAATAAAAAAAAAAGGTAAAAAGCACAATTTGAAAGAATTCTGTATTTTGACATTATCGTCTATGGCATTCAGAATGTAAACAAAACCAGGGAGCAGTGGTTGTCAAGGGGAAAGGGTGTGCTTGAGTGCAGTAACTATGGACCTACACTGGGAGGTACGTAAATGAGGGGATTAATGGTAAATCACAGATTTCTTCTAAGTGTCAGCCTGCACCTAACCGTGTAGGTGCAGGCACACAGGAGTGTAAGAATAAGAGCCCGATGACTTCAGAAGGGGGTGTGTCATGCTTGCTGTAAGCTAATTGGAGCCCTGAAGCCAGTGTTTGCCTTAGCTAAGCACAGCTAAGGAAGGGGGTGTGTCTAAAGTTGCTTAGTACTGTTTACATTGCCTGAACTTGTGTGTGAGGTGCGTACCTGGGGAAAAAAAAAAAGGAAAGGGCTTAAACAGGGAGGAAATGGGAAGGAGAAAAAGCAGTAGGAAGGTAATCAAGGAAGACTAGCATAGCTGGCAGGTGGAATCTATCAGAATCAGCCGAATACACATGCAGCAGCCCAGCACACCACTATAAACTATGCAAACACGTTACAGACTGTTTTTTCCCACAAACACTACACCACTGGTGGTGTACACAAGTGTGGAAAATTTAAACACACAAAACTAACAAAACATGTTAGGGGCTCCTGTGGCTTTGATTTACCAGTATGTGCAACAGGCTGGGGATGTTGAGGAGGAGAATGCTAACAACAGATTTGCAGTGAGGCGGAGGAGAATTTATTTTTATTTATGTAGTTATTTTTATTTTACATTTGTTTACTGGGAACAGGTCCATTTTCAGCGGAGGCTAGGGGAGAAAAGCTCCACAATACATTTGCACACATTAAAAGCATGTGTAAAAAAAAAAAAAAAAAAAAAAAAAAAAAGAGTGTACAAATCCAGGATAACCTACCAGGTGCTACATGAGCTGGAGATAACGGAGTGCTATAGGGTGGGCAGGCACATTCTACAGCAAATCATCAAGCTGTGCTGGCCCTGCCCAGATCCAGAACCAAGAGGGGAACCCATCCCAGTCGATACCAAGGTATGTGTAGCCTCAGGAATACTAGCCACAGGTACCTTCCAAAGACCAACTGGGGATATAATGGGGGTCTTGCAGGTATCAGCATCCAGAGTACACTACCAGTTCCTTGATGCCATGCTACCACATGCCAGTGAGCACATATATTTCCCCAGCACCCATGAAGTGTTGACCAGCATAATGCGTCGCTTCTACCGTATAGCAGAATAACCTGAAGTAGTCGGTGCTTTAGACTGCACATGCATACACATCAAAGCACCACCTAGTGAGTGGGGTAGGGTTTACATCAACCACAAGGGCTTCCCCTCCATCAACTGCCAGGTTGCGTGCGATGCCCAGGGCATTATCATACAAGTGTGTGCTGGCTGCCCTGGAAGCTATCATGACTCCCACATCTGGCATTTCTCACAGCTGTATCAGGGGTTTGCCAGGGGGGACATCCCAAATGGCCATCTAGTGGGGGATGCTGGCTATGCACTGGAGCCATGGCTGATGACACCCATCAGAAATGCACACACCCCTGAACAAGAATGCCATAATGAGACACATGCACAAGCCAGAATCATTATAGAGTGTTTGTTTGGGATGCTCAAGTCATGGTTCTGCTGCCTTGACATATCCGGTGGAGCCTTGCAGTACTCTCTAGCTACATGTGGACAAATATTCATAGTATGTGCCATGCTACACAATATGATCCTGCGGAAACAGCTGCAGCAGGAACAACATGGGGAGGGGCCACACAGCCCCCCACCATTGCCAAGGTCACCACAGGTACAGAGGGACTTGGAGGAGGAACTTCCTGAGCCTGGCCCTAGAGGCAGACAGAGGCATGCCCAGTATGCCTATGCCTTGGCAAGGAGGCAATGCATAGCACAGACACTGACACTGTAGGGACCCAGGGACTGATACCTCTCTCCAACTCACACATACAGTAAAAGGGATGCCAAACATGACACTACCTGTACTTTACCATGTAGAGGGAGTGTACTGTGTGCATCCCACATAGTCAGCCCTCCAGCACCATCCTCAATACCACCCCAGGCACAAGGTAAGTCACCATTACTATCAATTACTGAATGGAGTAGTATGTTCTGATAGTTATATCTATGCTATGTATGCAAGCATGCAAGGGAATTGGGTGGCCAAATGGGAGAGCAGCAGATAGCTAACAGCTATATGGGACAGCATGAAATCCATAACAAATACAGTTGTTCCCATATAAGGCAGTAGTACTCAAGCCAACAACTCCTACTGCAGTACATGTGATGGCTTGACTAACTGTGGGTGTCTGCACAGGTCATATACATGGATGTCAATGAGCATTCCCATACCCACCCCCAGCGTCACCCAGCAGGACAGGTGTAGATGACTGGAAAGAAAGGTCGGGCAAAGCTCCACAAATGCTGGCAATGGTGAACAGCCCCCCTACAGACCTACACAGACATACAACAACAGGTCTGGCAGTTGCAGTATAATTCTGAAGAGAAAGAAGTCTGAAACTGAAATGTATGCCATTACAATCTAACTGGTGTACTTTACTGATATGCCTCTCTAATGCAAGATATAGCATAATACAATACTAAATGGAAGCAAACAGAGTATAACTGAAATACCAGTGCAGTCACTGCAAATGTGTAAAGTTGTCAGGTATGCCCCCCCCAACCCCATGTATAAATGGCAGTAACATGTAAGTTTGCAGAGTAATATCAGTGGAGCACAGATCTCCTGAGCTGTCCTAATCAACATGATAATTAGTGTATGTCCACTATATGTAGGGGTCAGTGTGCCACTTTTTTGTGAGTGTTTAATACTGTCTGGAAGTGGACAGCATGTAGGCCTGGATGTTGTGTCTCAGTGGCCTAGGTACAGTACTGTGGTTGACAGGGCCATGTCCCAACAACTACAGTGCCAACCAATCTGCTTCCCAGCTACACCTATGTTACTAGTTGTACACACTCACTGTCCAGATGTCAATATGTGTCACTGTCAGAAACCTAGACAGGTTATGAACAGGGGTCCAAATATAGAAACTGTACACAGGTGGAAGTGCTCAATGCAGTACCTAGAAAATAACTCTTAACTGCACACACCTTTGGAATTAAATATAGAGGTTAGCATAATTTTAGTTGTCCCGCTAATATGGAATACTGGTTGTCTGCCCAATCACTGGCAGCCCACAAAAGCCACAGTTATAAAGTAATGACACACTGCTGATGCCCACAAGGCAGGAGAAAGAGAAGGTCCCAGTTATATCTGTGAGTCAGGTGCCATAAGCTTCCATATCACACATGTACTCAGTCCACCCCCCCCTGACAACAGCCACAGGTATTTCATCAGTCATATCTTTGCTGTTGGGAATGATTATAGAATCATCACACTTCTTTTATGGAATACACACAGGATACAGCATGCTGAAATGGTGTCCCATGCAGGTGTGACCATAGCCATAAGCAGCACCCTGCACACATCCAGACTGATGCATCATTATGACCTAGAAGGATTGCCAGTAACACCTCACCCACTTGCCCATGTCACCCCAGGGGAAGCCACTGGCTTGCAGCCTGGTAATGTATGAGTGACAAAATGCAGTGGCCTGCATCACTCTCATTGGCCTACAGACCTCTGGCAAATGCCTATGGCTCACCCATAGTGCCATCATACAGAATGTCATAGGGTCCTAACTAACAACATAACATATTAAGCAGAAAACAAATGCAAGGCCATGCTGACAAATGCAAATAACATGCCTCTCCATGTCCTAGTGCAAGAATTGTGAACCAAGACATAAATACTGCTGTGATAAAGGTCAAACTATAGAAATACATCTGACGCATTGCTCCCATACTGTTGGGAAGAGGATAGAATTACAGAGGGGGGGGGGGCATAAAAGCATGGCTATCATGGAGTGTGTGAAGTCAGAAACTCAAATGTCTGCTCATACTTCCCCCTGACTGCAAACCCATGAATACATAACCACAAACCTGCTTGTAAACCACAATGTGAAGGGAAATCCACCAGATATATGAGTCCTGCCTTTGGATAACCTGTCCAAATCTGTACAGCTGAGAGATATGCCCACAGCAGGATATGGCTATTCAGTTAAGTTGAGAAATGCACAAGAAGGGGATCCCCAGCCACCATAGCACCAAGGTGATTGATCATTTACACAGACCCATCACTCAGTTGACTGTAGCCACCCCTCCACAATGGCAGGATTGTGCCACAATGTCTAGTCTTTACCTCACAATATTGGTCTCTGCTCTTGTATTTCCCTGGTTCATAGGTTCATAGGTTGGTACTAGGCTATTGGCCCTAGGGCCTATACAAGAATAGCCATAACAATTCCCTGACTATTTCTTCCCACAGTATTTACTTCCCTGGACCCCTGTCTAGCAGGTTGACTGACGTGATCCCCGGGGTGAATTTCCTATCTCTCATCCAATCATCAAGGTTCCTTTTGAAGAGGGCCAAAGAGGTGCTCTGCTTGACATGTAGGGGGAGTCTATTCCAGATTCTGGGGAGTCTCTGGGTCAGGAACCTATCCCTCCAGCATGTTTTGTTCATTGTGATGACAAGGTTTAGATTCCTGGAGCATGTGTCTCTACGGGATTGGGATTTCTTTAAGTGTAACATGTTCAACAGCTTTGGGTTTGACATGGCCTTGTATGTTAAGAAGAGATTGCCTCTGAGTAGACAATATGCAACAGAGTAAAGGTGGAGTTTTTTTCAACGGTCAATGTAGGGCATCTGCTTTAGGCCTGTGATTCTTTTAGTGAGGTATTTATGCGATCTTTCCAGTTGTTGCAGGTGTCTTGAGAGGTACATATCAAATGGGGCGTTGTATTCTATAATGGGTCTAATGAGTACAATGGGACAATGACCTCCTTTTTTCTGAATGAAAATCCCTTAGTGATGAGGTGTGCCACATAGAAGGATTTCCTGACTGTTGTGGTGATGTGGTTATCAAAGGTGAGACCACTGTCCACCTGTGTCTCTAAGTCTCTTATCACTTTCGGTAGTAAACAACTGTGAGCAAACAATGATATCTGTCAGTAGTTGATGACAAAATACATTACACTGCACAACAGTACATATGTCCAAAAATCTATGCTAAAACAGAACATGTTACACAAGCAACACAGCCAGTAATAGGAACCTTAGTTACACACAGTATCCCCCATGTTTGGACCAATTGTGTCTCCATATTGGCAACCTATCTACAGATATCCTGCAAAAATAGCTTGCTAGGTGTAGCTGTAGCGCACAAAACCCTGAACTGAAGTACAACTCTACCTCAAATGGATTCCCACAAGCAATATATAAGGTCATACTGGGCATGCTCCCACACTTAGAGACTGGATCCCCACACTCAATATAGAAGGTCATACGGGGCATGCTCCAAAGCCCATGTCTGACACCACAGTTGACCAGAGATATCTGTTATCTGCAGATGTCTGTGCACACTCACCAAAATGTAAACTGTTTGGTCTTCACACACACACACACACACACACACACACACACACACACACACACACACACACACACACACACACACACACACACACACACACACAAATACACACACACTGGACAGGAAAACCCACAGCCAGCTGTAGGTGGCAGATATGTGATAAATCTCCAATTGTTTTATGTGATACGCACACATATCTAAGGCCAACATACTACAATAATTAAAACATACACACACATATATGGGGAAGAGAGACACAGACAGTGAGAGAGACAGTACCATTATGAAGCCTTTTCCACCCAGTACACATCCCATAGTTCCACTCTACACTATCTGTTGATGTATATCACCTTAGATGTACCTTTGGACAAGCCTCAGATCTGTAAGCTCAATAGCACAAATAATAAATGCATAACTTACTAAAGCAAATAAGTAGATAGGTAGGGTTTTGAAACTTGGTCCTGGCAACTGTGTGTGCGAAGGAGTTGCTGTTTTACTCCATCCCCACCCAGTACACATACCATTATCCAATATCAGAACAGGTGCTGCAGTCAGTCACTGTACAAATTCCTTTTGTTAGCTCTCAGCCCTATAAGCTCTGTTGTGCTTGTGATAACTGTGCAACAGTAGAGTACCAATAACTATTTATGTAGCAATCCTAATCACAGTCCTGTCAAATATAAAGATGTATCTGTTTGTGTGTGTGTTTGTAGGTGAATGATTTTGAGGCCATTCCCACTCACTCCTTTTCACATTGCCCTCCTTTATCACTGCTGCTGTCACTCACCTTGAAAGATACCTTTGGACAGCTCTTGAATATGCAAGCTTTGTGGCGCATCTGAAAAATGAATAATACTGTAACACAGTAAACTAGTTAGGTAGGAGTTCTAATATTGGTCCTGGCAAATGTGAAAGTGTCTGTAGAGGTAGAGACATGATTTTGAGGCCATTGGCAATTACTACACTTCCCTTTACCCTCCTTTATCACTGCTACTGATGTCACTCACCTTTAAAGATACATTTTGAGATCTGTCAAAATAGATAAGCTTTGTGGTGTGTCTGATAAATGTGTAATACTGTAGTGTAGTAAACTAGTTAGGTAGGAGTTCTTATCTTGGTTCTGGCAAATGTAAAAATGTGTTTGTGTGAAAGTGTCTGTAGATGTAGAGACGTGATTTTGAGGCCATTGGCACTTACTGCATTTCCCTTTGCCCTCCATTATCACTGCTGCTGATGTCACTCACCTTTAAAGATACATTTGGACAGCTCTTAAATATGTAAGCTTTGTGGCATGTCTAATAAATGTGTAATGTTATAGTGGAGTAAACTAGTTAGGTAGGAGTTCTAATCTTGGTCCTGGCAAAGGTAAAAGTGTGTTTGTAGATGTAAAGACATGATTTTGAGGTCATTGGCAGTTACTACACTTCCCTTTCCCCTCTTTTATCACTGGTGCTGATGTCACCTTTAAAGATACGTTTGGACAACTTTCAAATATGTAAGCTTAGTGGCACATCTGGTATGTGCCTAATACTATAGTGCAGTAAACTAGTTAGGTAGGGGTTTGACTCTCATTCCTGTCAAGTGTGTGTCTCTGTCTGTAGTTGTGTTGTTAATATTGTGATCCATATCCATTGGGTGGTGGGTTTTGCTTCACTTTTGTGCGGTCCACCCAGCAAACTACCAAATGTCCACTGTACAGGGCCCACATTTGTGGTAGCTGTAGACACTCTTCAGTCCTATAATCTGTTTGTCATGTGATATTACTATAGAACAATATGGAGTCCAAAACAAGATATGTGGCCCTTGTAGTCCTGTGATACAATTCCACACTCAGGAATCATAGGCAAACATGCTCATCTATTCATTAATCCGTATGTCACTAAGTGGTCTGCAAACTGACTCACAGATGGAACTCACAGTGTGAAAGCAGTGGACTCCATGTCAGACTGCAAAACAGTCATGAGTGGTGTCAGACTGCCAAACAGTCATGTGTGGAGTACCACAGGTTTTTGTCCTGTGTCCAGTCTTGTGTGTTGTGTGTGGCTCTGATATCCAGCCCAACAGGAATGAACTGTGGTCAACAATGTTTACAGACAATTGCTAATTGGGGGCTCTGTTTCCATCCTCAGATTATGTTAACATCCTGCATAAAGTCACCACTGACACTTCCAACTGTTGTCAAAACACTGACCTTAGTCTCAGTGTCAAGAAATGTGTCCCAATCCCCTGTTGAATCAATGGGTTGTCCACAAATGACCACATCAGTGGTAGTCCAATGAAGACAGATGTCCTTATAGGAGGTCTGTGAACACAGCTTGACAGCAACCTCTCTTCTGACCACCACACTGCCACTGTGGACAGAAAGTCCTTCCATGGGGCACATTGCATAACTTCGGGTGTGTCATCCAGGAATAAAGAAGTCAATGTCTTCCTCTACTCCCCACTCATTAGGCCAATCAGCAGATACAATGGCCCATTTGCCATGTAACTCAGTAGATGCCTTCAACAACTGGGTAGGCTGCAAGTGTACCTGACATGTATGATCCTAGGCATGAAACAACTGTCTGATGTGAAAAGAGGCCAAAACCTCCAAGTGTTCCCGGTCACACCTTGGCTACTTACAGGCAATCCCTGCTCGACTGACAATGCCATGTCTGCCCTGCTATGCTACAAATGCCACAGTTAGGAAACCCAAATCTGTATGCATCACATGCCATGGATACTTCAGCCACATTACCACATTCAACAGAACATGCTTGGGGACAGGTCCATAACCCAGACACTGGCCACATTATGTGATATATATTGCATACATGTCAATCAAAGCACTTCACTGGCCCTCTTCAATTGAAAGTTAGATGAGTGGATGATGAATATAACTGTCACCCTGGGGATCACTCAAGTGGCACTAGTTGATAGATGGCATGGTGACAAATGTCAGGTGCCATGATACCAGTGTACTCACATGCCCTAGTCTTCTCATATCTCCATGGACATTAGCCTGGTACACACCCAGGGACACCTGCACCAATGGACCTCAGTACTGACAAATGTGTCTGTGTGCATTACTGAGTATAACAGTGTTTATGAGTGGTAAATTTGTAGTTGAAAATAGTTTGAGTACCTTCTCACCCACTACACCCCCATTGCTATACTTAGAAAGGGCTGCTGCTGTACTGCACTGTAAACATACCTTGTGACACTCTTCACCCTATGGGCTACCTTGAGCTTGCAGTACCAGCATAACACTGTTCTACCAATGAGTAAACAGGTGTGGTTTACCCTCTGAGTCCTAGTAAATGTGAGTATCTGTGTGTGTATATGTGTTTGCATGTGTGTATGGGTGTGCATATTTGTAGGAGACAGCATTCTGAGGCCCCATTGTCCAAATACACTGCACATTGCCATACATTACAAGGGATGGTGATGTTGCTCACCTTAGGGGAGCCACGAAACAATCCTCACTCTCTACTAGCTCTGTGGCATGTGCAATAAATGCATATCAGTGTAATAGCAACAATTAGGCAGGCAAAAGTTTGAATCTCATTCCTGGTAAATGTGTGATTGTGGGTTTGTCATAGCATCATCATGGGTATGAATGAGTACTATATACAATGTGGGTGGGGTGCTGGGTGTAATATGTTTACACCATGGTACCTCCAGTACATGTCCCAAGGTCCACTGTATGAGGACCGCTGTCACCATCGACCATACAGGTAACTGATGACACTCTTCAGCCCAATAAGGCATGTGCAGTGTGCTAAAACTCTGTAACCGTATGGACTGAATGACAAGATAGGCAGGGCTGCTAACCGCAGGTGTGGCAAATGTTTGTATGGCTGTATCTTTGTTGGTCATTGTGTGCATTTTTCTAGCTGATAGTATTTCCTGGCCATTCTCACTCAGGACATCTCCCATTGCCATACTGTGCAAGGCCAGTGGATGTTGTTTACCTTAGAGGAACTGTGGAGCACACTTCACCCTACTCTCTCCGTGGCATGTGCAATAAATGCAGAGAACTTTAATAGCAAGCCCTAGGTAGGTAGTAGTTCTAATCTCAGTCATGCCAAGTGTGTATGTTTGTGTGTGTGAGATCAGTATTCTGACTGTGTGTGTTCGAGTGACAAATGTGGCCATGATTCCAGTTTTACACCATTGTACTCCCAGCACATGTGCTGTCCTACATCCACGTGGCTGATGCCTAACGTCTGCCACATGCTGTGGTACAGACATCCCACAGTCGAGGATTGCCACCACCTCACCCAACCATCTCTCTATGACCTCAGCATAATAATGGCAGGCATCTTCAAGATCAAGGATGTTGTCACATATAGCATGAGGAGTTGCATTTGTGACCCTGAGAAGATGTCCAGTGTTAGATTTGACATGTGCCTGTGCCTCCGTGACAGTCCAAAACATGTGTCTGGTGACACCTGCTGTGGCACTTGTGGCAGAGCCACAATGGGCAGCAGTTCACCTCTGAGCACACCTGTCCATTCACATGTGTGGAATTTTGCCTGTTTTCTGGCTATGGAAGGTGTAGACACACTATATAGTTATCTTAGATTTACACAACAAACATGTATATCATACTCATATTTATAGGTAGCATATGGATATGTACAATATCCCTATAGCTGGCCTAGCAGTGGCACAATTGGTAGTGTTTGACAGACACTCCAGTGTTTGTCATATGTGAGCTGTCCTTTCCTGGGGTGAGTTAGGGTCCTGAGCTGTGTTCTATGTCACAGCAGAGAGAGGCAGATGCTATGGCCATAGGTGCTGTTTAGCAGGACATCACTACAGCATCTTGCTTAGACATAAATCTTTCAAAATCCTATTTCCCATTATTAGAAAACAGATAATACATTCACTTATATGCTGACTTGTTTCACATACCTTTTTATTATTTCACACTGCACTCGGCTGTATCAGAAGGTTGCTTTACGTCTTTTTGTTTCTCAACGTGAAGTACTGGTAGACAGATGTTTGGAATAGGTGTCTGCCTGCCCTTTGTAGGTAATGCTCTTGACCAGGTGATGGCCTGTGCACCAGTTGGTGTTCCCCAGTTGTTAATTGCATGCAGAGCAGCTGGGTAATTCTTCCAATAGCCAATGTCATAGCAATACACTCCTATAATTGAGTACTTAATGTGGGTGTTGTCCCTTTGTCCTGGCTGTGAGGAATACATCCTGGAGGCATATGGCTACTGAGTGTTACACACAGCAAGTGGGAATAACTCTTACAACAAGACCTGTGGAGACAGACCAACTAAATGGTGGAGAAGGTTACATACTTAGGGACTGAATGTGAGTATTGCTGTTATATAGTGTGAATACTGCTAGATTTATGGGCTTTGTGTGTACATGCTACTTCTGCATGGATATCAGTCTGACATAGTTATGTCTCTGCACTGTAGGCCTATCCACATAATGGCCAGAGATTTGCCTGTTATGTTTGGTGTGTTACCCAGACAGGTGTTGTCCTTGGCAAATCAGTGGCATACTCTGGTCATTGCTGCCAGTAAATGGCAACATCCATTTGTGTTTCTGACTTCATATTCCCTCAGAATAGAGATGTTGCAACCAACCATGTAATACCAGCAACTTACTCAGTGTATAACAGCAATATTTCAAATATGGGCCTGTGTTTGGACCTCTGTCCTCCACTTATATGACAGGCCTTGTCCAGTTGTCATGCAGTAGAAGGTTGATAAGTCCAGTCTATCAGTATTTAGTGCTGACATTCCTGCTATCATCCCAGTGATGTTGTGGAGTAAGACACATTAAGTGAGGTACGTGCCATATATATGAGTGCAAAGACTGCACAGCATGTAGAACCCTGTACAGTCAAGAGGTGGGTCTGCGGAATAGTAGGACATGCCTTCGAATCAGTTGTTAGAACAGGTGAGACATATTAGTAATTACATGGACAAACTTTCTACAGCTGTTACTTTTCATACATTTCACCATGGGGACTGTAGTGGGTTACAATGTACTTTGCTGGAAAAGGTCTGTTTCCCAGTTTGATCGAACACTTAGAACCATTGTTATGTGAAGAATCAATTTACATTGTATCATTTGATACTGCATCCCCTAGGGGGTTAACTGAGGAGTGTAATTGGAGGCTGTTTAAGAACATACATAATTAAGTGTCAATTGCTTCCTGTATTTAAGGCAAATATGTTTTGTAATGTTGTAATACTTGACGGCAAAACACATTAAAACATTTGTGTATTGATGGCTGGTTGTCTGTTGTTTTACTACCTTCAGTCATATTAGTTATATTGCTAAGAGGTCAGTATATGTCTGGCCATTGTGTAAGGCCTATCCTGAATTTGTAGCAGTGTACTGTGTACTTATTAGTTGTACTGTGTAGGGAGGCAGCAGATGTCAGTGGCATGGGTCCCTTTATATCATTACCGATGTGTTTGTATGTCCATAGACTGGTCTCCCAACTTCATCTGGCATGGTCCAGAACTGTACTAAGGTGCTCTTGGCTCTGACAGTGCTGCAAGTTATTGACAACTAAATCATTACTGATTCCAGTCTTCCTTCCCTATGATAAACCGACTGCACTGCATGCTATGGTTGAAAATTTTATAAAACAGTACAGCTCAGGTGGCTTAGTGGTTACATGCTTTGACTATTGTGTATAGGTTCCTGGGTTCAAGGGCTATATATTTTGTTGCATGCCAGGTGTATATTATTTCCTTTACATAACATGCCTATATGTGCTGTCATTACAGTAGCAAGGGGTGTGAGTATACTGTATGGGACACGTGTATACATGGGTGGTTGCACATGTGATACGCACTCACACATCCATTGTACACCAGCTACACTACCATGGAGAAAAATATAATATACCAGACATTTGACTATTAAAATAGTACTAATTAGTTTCCTTGCCCATAACTAATTTATTCCAGATACAGATTTGCTGTATCCAGGACTGTATATTAGCTTCTGAGTGTTGCCCAAGTCTGCTCCTCAATTTGTCACTTAAATATGCTAGTTCTATCCTCTCCTGCACTTTCAATAGCTTATTAATATAGCACTTTACCAGATGTCTTGTAGCAAGTATTTTATCAAACAAAAGTGCTAACAGCACTAAGTGTTCTACAAGGAAACAGCTCCACTAATTATTATTAATTGTCACCCCTACAGGCATGTCTACAGGGCAGTTCCCTGTGCTTTTACCTATTAACCTGCTGAACTTGGCCATCCTGAGGCAATGTAGCAACTGCCTCATGTACACTGACAGCCCCCACCTCTTACCTCTCTACACTCAGACTTGCAAGAGATGCACTTATATATCAAAAATGGAAGCCACACACTCTCCAGCCAAGACCAGAATAGTTGGTCAAGAGGAGAAGGTCAATACATGCACCACACTACATGGAACACATAGCCCTCCAGAACACACTGCCTTCATATAAAAACACCGCACATCCACCTTTGTGGTGGCTCTCAGTAAAAGGCTGCACAAACAGCAGAGACCTTCAAGGCAGACATGTACTCCACCACCACCACACAACACTAATCACAAGACACATATGTCTCCTAAACAGTGTGCCAGTCAACCAAAGTGACTAAGGAAAAACAGCATGGCCAAAACACTAGGCATAGTTGACTTGATAGTGAGGAACAGTGATGTCCCACTCACTAGGTTGAAAAAGGAGAAAGTGACAGTCAGCTGCCTGTCAGGCACCAGGATCTGCCACATAACACACACACTGAGGTCCCTCAACAAGAGGTCATATGACTCTGTCATTGTACATGTGAGTGTGAATGACCTGAGACGTACCTCCATGCACTATATGGAAACAGACATGGAGGAGCTCTCCGACTATGTCGCCCAGACGGGTATGACCCTAGCCCTGAGCAACATCCTACCATCACCCAGAATGATGCCACAGTACAAGCTGAAAATAATTGATTTGAACAATTGGCTACATTTCTGGTATCATTGTAAGGGGATCCACTATCTGTCTGCCTGGGATGACATGTTTGACAGACCGTGATCCTTTGCCAGAGGCCAGAGATGACCTGCGTCTGTCACCCCTGGGCTTCCAGATACTGGCCAAGACTCTTGCTACCCCTATAGTGGCTTTTTAGGAAGTGTATCAAAGACCACATTACCACTGTAACAGCTACAAACAAATGTAATCTGAGGATCATGCTGCTCAACACTAGAGGTCTACATTTCAAAATGCACTCGCTCAAAACACTCCTTAAACTGGAGAACATCGACATTTGTGCTATAACAGAGAACTGGTTCAAGGCAACAGGAAGCACACCTGCACTACCAGGCTATTACTCATCCCACACCTGTTTGGCCCGGAACTTGGACTGAAGCTGCAAAGGTGATGGTGTTTCAATATTCATAACAGATGCACATACCTACAGACTGTTAGCACAACATAATGCATCTGAGATACTTCAGGTGCAGCTAACATTGGGTAAGACAGCAATACAGGTCATAGCCTGCTGTAGGTCCACAAACATGGCCCAAGACTCACACCCCCCATTCCTAAGCACCCTGGGGAATATTAGGTTCCAACCCAACACTCTCATACTGGCCGACATCTACTAGCCCACCATTAACTGGAAAAACTACTCATGTACCAATACACTTGTCCAGTGCTTTCTGGAATTCATTAATTCCAATGCCCTGGACATGCTCGTTCTTACTCCCACTAGAGGTAGCAACATCCTTGACCTGGTCATTACTAACATGGCCGAACATTGCTCTACACCAATAGACAACTCCTCCCTGGTTAGATACTAACACAAGCGAATCACCCTGGAAATCCACATCCTTCCAACCACCCCCACAAAGGTAACCACCATAAAATCTTCAAAGCTAACTTTGGGCTCCTACAAACAGAGGTAGCTAACTGCATGGCACCCATGCAGATGGAGACTAGTTGGATGACCGCAGAATCTTACACCAATGCACTGTATAAACACATACACAAATGCATAGATCTCAGCATACACAATAAAACCAAAAGGAAGCCAATCTGGTGGTCCCCTGCCATAAACAAATTCTACAACAGAAGGAGGAAATTGATGCAGAATAAGGTGAATTCCCAAGACTGGAAATACACCCTTTTCAGCCTCAACGAAAGGTTAAGGTCTTTCATCAAATCCTACAGAGGTAGCTATGAAAACATGATTGCAGCAGATAGTGAAGACAACCACAATGCCTTCAATAGTTATGTATAGAATCTCCACAGCACAGTAGCACAACCCTCAGATTATGTATGCTCATATCTGTTAAGGTGGTTCTTTCTTTTGGCTTCCAGACATTAACTATGACATGCAGTAAGGTGATATTTCTGTCAATATATGTTAGCAGAAACAGTGTTACTACAACAACCTTCTCTGCTGATCTACTCACATCATTTGGATATGTCTCTATTGTCATGCCTTTGTCCTCCCACTTTGTCTGGCTTGTTCCAGATTCATTGCACTAAAGGGTTGTGAACATACCGCTCCACTGCCAGGCTGTTTGAAGACTGTCCAGGTGTTTGGCCCATACTTTGTTTCTGTTCCACAGTTTCTTTGCATTTCTCTGGGTAACACTGTTATCATGCAAGGATGACAGTGATGACTGACATACATGTCAATTCCCATCCTCATATCATTCAGACAGTCTTGCTGATACAGTCCCTGTTGCTGTACAACTGTTCAGTTATGACTGCAGTATTCTGGGTCTATATTATATGAACAAAATTTCATATAAGCGAACTCTCAATGAGCGAAAATCCCGAACATCGAAAACAATATTGTTGGGGGGCTGCGCCCCCCACACCCACTGCTAAATATATATTCAAACTCCGAGATCATACTGCAGTGAGGAAAGGGCAAAAACTCCAATCTTCACTGTACTGTGATCCCACAACACGCACCTCCATGTCCGGGAGTTTTGCTCATTAGAGCGTCCGCTTATATCAACATCCGTTCATATAATATAGACCCCACTATTCTATATCCGTATATGTGGCCCATTTCCCACCCTTTGTACACCCTTTATTCATTAGTCTTGCACTAAGAAGTTGATATGTATGATTCTGAGGTACGTTTGCACTGCATGTTATATGACTACATACATATATATGGGTCTACTTCACATAACCGAACGCTCAAATGTTCAAAATTCATATGGCCGAGACGATATGATCGAACATTTGAATGTTTGAAAATGTGAACTAGACCTGTAAAAATAAAAAAAACACACATTAAACTGTGTATAGCAGGGGGGCTTTGCCCCCCCTGCACCCCCCACACCTCCCCTACTTAAATATACCAACTCCGAGATCACACTACAGCGAAAACACGGGAAATCTCCCAGTTCACACTGTATGCGATTTTCCCATTCAGAATGTCGGTATTTCAAAACTTCGAACATATGGTCTGCGATCATATGGGTTTCAAAGTTTTGAATTTCGGCATTCTGAAGGGGACCCATATATATATATATATATATATATATATATATATATATATATATATAGATATATATATATATAGATATATATATATATATATATATATAGGTGCATAGGTTCATAGGTAGATACTAGGCTAAAGGCCCTAGGGCCTATAAAAGCCAAGCCAACAAGATTCCCTAGCTTTCACCACCCAAGACATATAATTTCCTGTGCCCCTCTCACTCAAACACACTGAAGTGAATCACGGGGTGGATTTCCTATTTACCATCCAAATGTCAATATTTATCTTAAAGAGGGCTAATGAGGAACTCTGTTTCACATAAATGGGTAGTTTGTTCCAGAGTATGGGAAGTGTTATGGACAGTAATCTATCCCTCCAGCATGTTCTGTCTATTGTGGTGACGGTTTACCTCCCTGGAGCATGTGTTTTGGAGGACTGTGATTTCTTCACGTGTAGCATGTTCAACAGCTCTGGGTGTGACATGGCTTTATGTGTTAGGCAGAGATCATCTCTGAGTAGGCGAAATGCAATGTATTAAAGCTGGTGTCTTTTGAGGCAGTTTGCGTAGGGCATCTGTTTGAGGCTGGTTATCCTCTTTATGAGGTAATTCTGCGGACTTTCCAGTTGTTGTAGATGTCTTGTGAGGTACATACCAAACAGGCCATTGTACTGTATAATAGGTCTAGTGAGGGATGAGTAGAGAGGAACAATGATCTCCTTTTTTCTGGATGAGACACCTGTTGTGATGTGATGTGCCACATAGAAGGATTTCCTGAGTACTGTGGCAATGTGTTTATCAAAGGAGAGACTACTATCCACCTGTGTACCTAGGTCTCTTATCGCACTTTCAGTGTTAAGTGTACAAGCAGCTATGTGGCAGCTCATGGCACAGAAAATGCATTATTTGGTGTTGAGTTTAGGCCATGGCTTTGACACCAGGCATCTGTCTCAGTGAGGCCCTTTTGTAGACTGTCCACAATAATGGCTCCCAGTTTGCAGTCGTCTGTGAACTTTGTTAGCCATAGACCCTCTGTATTAGTCTGAACTTCAGAAAAGTAGATGCTAAACAAGAGAGGACCAAGGATTAAACCCTGTTGTACTCCACTTGTCACTGGTCTGGAGTCAGATTTGGAGTCTGCTACTTTTACAGTGTGGGTTCTGTCTGTAAGCCAGTTGTCAACCAATCTTGTGACATAGGTATTTATGCCTAGTTTAGTGAGTTTATCTGTAATTTCAGAGAGAGAGGGTTGCTGTTGAAGGCCTTGGCAAGGTCTAGGTAGGCTGTATGAACCACCTTGGGCTTGTCCTCAGCTCTGGTGACTGCTTAAAGGAAGTCAATCAGGTTTAGGGGACATGATGTACCTTTCACAAACCCAAACTGGGTGGAGTCTACAGTTTGGAGGTTACCTATGTCATTGTTTATAAGTTCCATGATGATGCACTCCATGGTCTTGCAGATCAGGCTTCTCAGACTGATGGAGCAGTGGCTCCCAGAATCTGTGGTGGCTCCCCCCTTGTGAAGTGGGATAACCGTCGCTGTGCAACATTCAGTAGGCACAAAGCCTGAAGTGAGACTATGACTGAACATGGTACTTAGGTGAGGTGCCAGATCATTCTGTAGTTTGTGCTGAACACAGCCTGGGATGTTGTCTGATCCCATGGATGCTGTATTCTTGGCTTTGGAGAGTGTGGTTTTTACCTGTGCGGCTGTAATTACAGGAGCTTTACATTTGTCCAGCATTGAGATGGGCCTTTTAGTGGGTGAGAGGATAGTAAATTTAGCACTGAACCTATCTGCCAGGATGTTGGCAATATCAGTTGGTTCTGTATATTTACTGCCAATGTGTTGTAACTCAGAGCAGATCTGAGTGTTGCCATTGAGATTCTTGACATAGCTATAGAATGCTTTGTGATTGTCTTTAGAATCAGTTGCAATTTTGTTTTTGTAACTAGCTTTGGTGGATTTTAGGGGGATCTCAGCTTCTTACTGAGGCTGATAAGGGAGTTATTGCAATCATGGGAGTTTACTCCTTTTTTGCAACAGTTTCTTCTTTCTGTTTTGCAGTTTCTTTATGGCAGGGGTCCACCAGATTGGCTTCCTTTATTGGGAGGAGAGCATCTTGGTTCTATGTGGGATGGGACAATCCGTGCACTTGTGTATGTGTTCATGCATTGCATTGGTGTAATATTCAGCAGCCGTACTTCTATTTTCCATCTGCATGGGTGTCATGAAGTTAGCCACTTCTGTCTTAAGAAGCATTAAGATGGCTTTGGAGAAGTATATATATATATATATCTTAGGTTCATAGGTGTGTACTAGGTTAATGGCCCTAGAGCCTTTACAAGCCTAGCCCATAGGATTACCCTGGCATCATGCCACCTGACCGTAGCTCCTACTGCCTCTGTCAAGTAGAGCCACTGGAGTGATCCCCAGGGTGAATATTCTAGTTCACATCCACTCATCATGATTTCTCTTGAAGAGGGCCAGTGAGGTGCTCTGTTTGATATGTATGGGAAGTCTATTCCATAGCATGGACAGTCTCTGGGTTATGAACCTGTTCCTACAGCATGTTCTGTTGATTGTGGTACTGAAGTTGAAGTGACTGGAGCATGTGGTGCAGAGGGATTGGGATTTATTTAGATGTAGCATTTCTAACAGAGCTGGGTCACAAGGCTTTGTATGTCAGGCAGAGATCACCTCTAAGTAGGCGATATGAGACAGAGAATAGTTGTAGTTTTTTTGAGTCTGTCCATATAGGACAAGTGTTTAAGGCCTGGGATCCTCTTTATGAGGTACTTTTGCAGCCTCTCCAGTTGTTGCAGGTGCTGAGGTACATGCCAAATAGGACATTGTACTCAATGATTGGCCTAATGAGGGAAGAGAAAAGGGAGACAATTACCTCTTTCTTCCTGGATGCAAAACCCTTAGTAATGAGATGTGCCACATAGAAGGACTTTCTGACCAGAGTGACAATGTGGTGGTCAAAAGAGAAGTTGCTGTTAACCTATGTTCCAAGATCTCTTATAATGCCTTCTGTGTTCAGTGGACTACCATCAATGTGGTAATTCAAGGGAACTGGGCTCTTCCCGAGGGGGATGAAGACACATTTTCTGGCATTGAGCTTAAGGCCATGCTTCAGACAGCATGCGTTGGTCTCAGTGAGGCCTTTCTGCTGGATGTCAACATCACTTAAGTAGTTAATAATAGCGCCTAACATGCAATCATCTGCAAACTTTGTCAACCCAAGTACCCCTGTGATGGCCTCTACTTCAGAGAAGTAGATACCAAACAGGGGAGGACCCGGGAACAAACACTGTGAGACCCCACTCGTGACTGGTCGTCAGTCTGACTTGGAGTCAGCTACTTTCACCCTGTGGGTCTATGTGTGAGCCAGTTTGCAACCCACCTAGTGATATAGGGATTGATGCCTACCTTAGTGGGTTTTCCATGATTCCAGAGTGGGGAATGGTATCAAAGGCTTTGGCCAGATCAAGGTAGGCTGTATGACCAACTTGACATCATCCACAGCTCTGGTGACTGACTCAAAGAAGTTGACCAGATTGAGCAGGCATGATCTACCCTCCACAAAACCAAACTGTTTGGGATCCAGACTTTGGAGATCCCCTATATCCTTGTTTAGTAGGTCCATGATGATGTGTTTCATAGCTTTGCATATCAGACTTGTCAGGCTAATGGAGTGATAGTTCCCAGGGTCTGTAGTCACTGCTACTTTTTGGAGAGTGATGATTGTAGCAGTGCGCCATTTGCTAAGGACCAAGCCTGAGGTGAGGCTGTGATTGAACAGGGCACACCGGTCTGGTACCAGGTCACTCTGTAGTTCATGTACAACACAGCCAGGGATATGCTCAGGTCCCATAGAAGATGTATTCCTGGCCTTGGACAGTGCTATTTTAACCTGTGCAGCAGTAATTCTGGGTGTCTGACAATCTACTGATATTGTGATTGGTCCTTTTTTTGGGGAGGTGAGAGGGGTCAGATTGGCACTGAATCTGTTGGACAGTATATTGGCAATATCTGTTGGCTCATTATAGGAGGTACCTATGTGCAGTAGCTCAGAGTACATCCGTGTATTGGCGTGGAGATTATCCACATAACTATTGAAGGCCTTGAGTCTGTCTTTCCTATCCGCTGCAATTCTGTTTTCATAGCTAGCTTTAGAGGATTTGATGAGTGATCTCAACCTTTTGTTGAGGCCGATAAGGGAGTTTTTCCAGTCTTAGGGCTTCACCTTTTTCTGTGTCAGTTTATTTGTTTCATTGTTGGGTTTGTGTATGGCAGGGGACCACCACATTGACTTCCTGATTTGGAGGGCAATATCTTAGTTCTATTGGTCATGCCGAGTTCCATGCATATGTGTATTTGTTCATACAGTGCATTGGTGTATGATCTGGTGGTCATGCAACTATTCTCTATTTGCATGGGTGCCGTGAACTTAGCCACCTCTGTTCTAAGGAGCCTAAGGTTAGCGTTGGAGGTGTTTGTCATGGTGGTTACCTTTGCAGAGGGGATTGGAGGGCTGTGGATTCCCAAGGTGATTAGTTTGTGTTTGGATCTATACCTCATCATTTTGATGTGTGGACCCAACAAGGTCATGTATGTCCCCATGTACATCAGGGAAAGTTGCATCCACCACCCTGAGTATTTGTGTGCTGTGCCGTTCACTATGTGCCTGTGCATCCATGACATCCTGGAACATGCATCTGATGACTCCTTCTGTGGCACTTGCAACAGTGGCCCAACGAGCAGCTTTCTTCCTGCAAGCACCCATGTCCATCCCCATGTATGGGACTTTGCCTGCACTCTGGCTATGGCCAGTATCTACACTCACACCTATCATAGTCACCATACTAGCCTGTTTAATGTCACCACATGCCAAGTGTCCATCATCTATGGCCACTGGTGACAGGGTATGTGTGGACATTGTCACTGTGTGCAGTGATGGTGTGCACAAGAGTGGGATGCCAACTAATGGCACAGATTCAGCCCCTGACAACCCCACCTGTACCTCAGTATTCTTATCATCATTGGCAGAGTCTGAAGATATATTGACATTGTTTCAAAAGGGGGAGAACCCAGATCCCCATTGCCACCTGTGAGAGGAAGACAACATATGTACATTAATACTTGCACTTTGATGTTGGCTGGTACACACACACACACACACACACACACACACACACACACACACACACACACACACACACACACACACACACACACACACACACACACACACACACACACACACACACACACACACACACACACACACACACACACACACATTCTTCACACACTTACAGGTGAGGTGGCACAAATCTGTTACACAGACCACACATTACCCACATGGTGACATGCATGGCACACAGCTGTCAACATCATGCATTGCAGCCAGTTGTACAACAAGTAACTGACAATATAGGGCTCTGGGATATGTGATTAGTGTTAGTGTGGATGGCCACTCCCCAGCACAGAGTGCTGCCATGTACACATCATTGCTGTTCCCCTGTATAGCACAGTGACAAGTACTACAGAACATACCTCACAACTGTACATATCCTCACAGGATGTGTAGCAGTCTGGCTCATATATATGCTCTATTTCTCATAACCCTTGTGTTTCTCTGTGACATACATGGGATGATCTGAGGAGTGATATCACTGATTAATGACATACATGTGAGAGTCAGATCTGCAAATGAGCAGTGAATGTATGGTCACACAATCTCTGTTACACTATCAGCCTTGTAAGCTTACAGTGGATATGATACATGTACACAACCCTGTTAACATGCCATGTTCTTGTAATATAGAGGATGAGACCTCAATAATGCATTCAAATGTCACCCACCTTCCATGTGACGTATGACCTGTGCAATCCAATCGATAAACAAACACATGTGGTATGTGTAAAATATGATGACTGCAATATGTACAATATGTTGATTGCATATGTGTGCATACTCTTAAAATAAAAAGTTGTTGAAGCACCTTGTAAGTAGCTTACAGCATTCACTCTTTTTGTGTAGGTGTCTATCAACATGGCACATCCTGACTTGGCATTATTTGGCCACTCTTCCATACAAAGGTCACCCAACTCTATCAGAATGCAAGGGAAGCCCATGTGCACAGCCCTCATCAGGTCACACTGGGGTTTTCTATCTGGTGTAGTTCTAGGCTCTGGCTGGGCCAATCCATACCCATGTTTGTGTTCAGGTGGAGCCATTCGTAGGTAGCTTTGGATGTATGCTGCAGTTCTTTATCATGTTGAAGGCTGACACACCTCCTCATCCTCAGCATTCTTGCAGATGCCTGATGGATTTTGGGCAGAAGTGGGCATTATTAGGAAATGTTCAGAATTCCGACCACCATGACTAGAGGCCCTGTTCTGTCTGTGGAACAGCAGCCCCACAGCAGGCTGTTACCACCAGTGTGATTCACCATGAGGATGTTGGTGTTCAGGTTATGATAGGTGTTGCTTGTGCACCACACATACCTGTTGGTATTGTGGATGTGAGGTCGATCCCTAGTCCCATTACACCATAACACATTTTCACACCTGCCTTTGGGAGACATGATGTGCTGCATTGCAATTTGTATCCACACCTGGTTGTTTTTGGTGTGTGGGAATGCTTCCATCTTCTGAACCTACCCCATAGGCCAGATCTATTAACATATGGGAGGGTGTTCTCACAGGTAGTACAGAACACCAGTACTAGCAAGAGGTTCCTGCAACTCCCTCGGTGTTGCTGTATGTCCTCTAGCAATCTCCCTGGCCAGGTCTTGACATGTGCTGTCATCAGTTTTTGGAGGGATATCAGGTTCTTGACAACAGCACTATTGTCCGATATTCACTCCACCTTTTGACAACTGTCTCCACTGTGTTCCATGCTGTAGACACTACAGTGGTAATGTTGTTGTACCCTACTCTTGACTGATAGCTTTCAAATTTGAGATCCCTTTGCTGCTTTGTATGCTGTCTGCAAGCCATGGCTGTTGCTGTTGCAGGCAACTGAGCATATGTCATGGTTATCCCACTTGAACAGCAGACTGTTATTTGGTGTTAGTCAGAGTGCCTTTACTTGTTGGCTGGTGTGTACCCAAGTAGACTGTATGCTGTCAGTAAATCACAAGCTGCTGCAATGACATATTATTTGAAGGGTGTGCACACAAATGCATCCAGTTTATTGTGGGGTTTGTATACTCCATATTTGGTAGCCAACAAATTGATTGTTTGTACAGGGAATTGTTCATGTCATAGGTCACATTACAGTTTGGAAAAGATGAGTACTGACATATTGTGGTCTCAATTTGTATATACATCACAAACACCTGGCATCTTAACTGGGGTGTGTACAGTGTTTATATCCACTATATGACAGTAATGTTTCACACATGTCCCTACCTTAGGCCGTTTGTCTAACCATTGTATTGCTCTCTGTCCAGAAGTATTGCACTGACAGGCTGTGTGTTATGCTACAGGGATTATACATTCTTATCAGATAGGCCCCTGTGGTGACTACTGTGATGCAGTGCAGTTGCCTCCAACACAGATGAACATGCACATAAAGCAATATGGCTATGAGTGACAGTTGTGTGCATGGTACACTGCATGGCCTTCATTGCCTGAGGTATTGGCAAACCACAACAGTACAATTGCATACTCACCAGCTGCAGGCTGCTGTCCCACATGCAGAAAGGTGGGACCTGGATAGTTTTGTGAGGGGAGTATGGTCAGCAGACCCACGAGTGGCACTGGTACAGGATGGATGCAGCATGTGTGCATATGTGTAGCACAACCCCCAATACTACACAATTTGCTGTCCTTCACCATAGATGTGCACATCTGTGCATTAGAAAATGCCATCCACAACTGCAATCTGACCTGACACGTTTACATAGATACTCTACAATTACAAGTATGTCTGCTACACTAGTCTAGTAATCTACACTGGGGCCTTACCTGCACACTCCTCGTCCATTGTATGGGTGCCAACCACCTCCAGTATGTGGGGGGGTCTGTACTCTGATATTGTACTAGGATGGGTGCCCCAAGGTACACGTGGAGCTTCCTGGTGGGTGCCAGTGGGGCTGCAAGGCCAGGCCCACACCTGTGGCTGTGTGGTCCCTGGCCACTGCAGCAGGCCTTTGCCAGGCATGGCATATTAGGTCACTTTCATGATGCCAGACTTGCTCGTATGTACATGCATGCAGGTCAACATCGTTTACCATGTGGATAAGGTTGTCCCACAGGCCAGTCCTCTCCTGCAGATGTTGCTGGCTCCAGCCAAACATTATGGTATGGTTGTGTAGTATGGCTTCTATGATTATATTTGTCTGAGCCACTAAGAATGTTGAATTTTGCTGATGTGACATTGCACCCGGGAGACATTACAAGGGAGACACATCACAGGACCCATACATTTGGCAACCATATGTACAGAACCTGCACATCTACATTGAATACCACTAGCCACCTCTCACAACCACACCATACCCCTGTAACGTATCAGCACTGTATCTGCTTGCATTACACTGTTGGACCTAAGGTGCCATACTTCCCCCAATGAGGCCTACTTTATTTCCAACTCCTGTACCCCTCATTCATGTCTGTGTCGAGGGACGACATTGGCCATCTTCCATGTGAATGGTGCCAAGCCTTATTGTGATTATGGTGTGTAATGTTGCTGGATACTCATGCCTGAGTTCATATAGGATGCAGACAGTGATGTTATCATATGCCGTGGATACCTACATCTGTTGTTTAGTAAGCAATATGTACCTGATCACTGGTGATGAGGGGAGGGGTGTGGGTGCTGTGCATATCCAGCTATAGTGCTGTTGAGCCAGGGGGTGATGTTTGCCCTAAACATATATGCAGCGGGTTGCCTATAGCTATGTTGTGTGTATATGTGGCCTGATTGATCACTATTACAGGGTGGGCTGGTATGTGGCCTCAGAGATTGCAGACATATGTGAAGATGGTCTTGTGATTGGCCTTGGTGGATGTGACCAATTGGTACTCATAGTTAGCCTTACAGTACTTCACCTGTGACCTTATATGCTTGATCAGACAAAGGCTGACTTGATGCCTGGTAATTCTGTGGAAATCTACACATATAACAGTATGTCTGTCTGGCCATTGTGAACAGACTGCCAAGGTTGTGTAGCAGTGTTGTGTGTTTATGTTTTTTAGGCTGGGTAGAGGAGTAGCAGCTGTGAGTGCCATACATCCTTTACCTATCTGACTCTGCATGCTGCTACAGCTGCTAGTGGTCTATCAAGTCCATATGCTTGAAGGGGCTGACTGTGAAATGTCATGTAACACCTCTGGATTCCCAGTACACTGTAAATTGGGGCAGTATATGTAGGAGCAATGTGTGAGTGGCAAATGGTACGTGGTTGCTCTCACAGTATTATACTGTCATGTTCAGTTTGCTTACTGGTATGTTGCTGTCACTGTGGTGCACTTGTTTGGGGGTATGCATTGTCACACCAGTGTCTGTGTTCCACTAGTATTACATCCCTGTACAGCCTGTTGTATTTGCTAATGCATGTGTACATCCCCAGAGCTGGACCTGGGTAGTGTTAAATCAGTCTGATTGTAGTCTGGACACTGATCAGTTTCTCAGTGTGGTTTCCCTACTGTTGTGTTATGTCCACATATAATATTCATAGGATGTCCAGTTGTGTGGCCAATATCTTTGTTATGTATGCATGACACATCAATGGGATGATGTGGGGACTGAGGTCAGTAACTAATGAGAAGCAACTGAGTCCTGAAATTGTGATATTTCTGTTGATATATGTTAGGACATACACTGTTGCTACATGAATGTTCTCAGCTTATCTACCGACGTATTTTGTACATGTCCCTATTTCCATGCCTTTGTCCCCCCACTTTGTCAGGCTTGGTCCACATTCATTGTATTAAGGGGTTTTGGGCATACTTTTCCACAGCCATATTTTCCACAGAGTGTCCAGATGTTTGGACCATACTTTTGTTCAGTTCCACAATTTATTTCTATTTATCTGGTAAATCATGGTGATGATCCAAGGATTTATGGCAGTAAATGCATGACATGACATTTCAGTTCCCATCACATATCTTCATTTGTAACAACAATTTTCTAACTATATCCGTATATGTGGCCTATCCCCTCCCCTTTTATGGTCTTTGTACAGGTTCCTTGCACAGGTTGGGAGGGATGGTTTGGAGATATAACTGCACTGCATGTTTTATATATATATACATATATATATATATATATATATATATATATATATATATATATATATATATATATAAAATCTATATCTATATATATATATATGTGTGTGTGTGTGTGTGTTTATTTTATTTTCCTTCCATTATATTTAATATCTATATATCTATATTATGACGGCACATTTACATATATATGTTTCATCTGACATATATATATCATATATATATATATATATATATATATATATATATATATATATATATATATATATGTGTGTGTGTGTGTGTGTGTGTGTGTGTGTGTGTGTGTGTGTGTGTGTGTGTACATGTCTATATACAATGCACAAAGGGTTCCACAACACTTTCCCTCTAATGTTGTATGCCTCTATTGCATGATATGTTTGAAAAAGCAACCTTAACTCCTACAGCTCATCTGGTGTACTTGTACATTCTTCTGATTAAAATGGTCTGGATCATAGGTCCAACAGTTGAGACCGCTGTTTTTTTTTATTAATTTTAAATTACCTGAATGCAGGATATGTTCATTAAAGCAGTATAACATCTCACAGATCAGATGGTAACATGGTATGTTGGTGTAATTGTTGGAGACAGTGTCCTGGGTTTGAGACTTGGTAGGGCTGACTCTTTTGTTGCTGGGCAGAACAAGGTCTGATGGATACATATGGATTAAGGCACATTTCTGCATATCATACATATCATGTTATATTTAAGCAATAGCCCACAGATGGGTGTGGGTAATACTGGTTTACCCACAGTTGGTGTGGTTTGGTCATGAGAGCAATGCCCTCATGACCAGACAATGCCAACCGTGGGTAGGCCTGCCATTGCTCACACCCAGCCATGGGTTATTGCTTTTATGCAATGACATTATTTAAGAAAAACAATACATACCTTTCTTAAAAATGTCATTGTATCATGCCTCCATGCTGCCCTTCCACAGTTTTCCGGTATCCTGGGCCATTTCTGATGTACTGCACATGCGTAAGGGACATGTTCCCACACTTACACAGTACATCAGTGCTGTGCAGAGGTAGCAACAGAGATAGGGGGATCTCATTTGCTTTTTTTTACATATTTCGGTATGTTATAGGAGTTGATGAATTCGTATAACATAGTGAGATATGTTGAAAAGGCAATGGAGATCTTTCTTTCTCTGTTGATAAGTGGATCTCCATTGCATTTTTTAGGACATCTTGCTGTGTTATACGAGTTCTTCAACTGGTAACACATAGCGAGATATGTTAGTAAATACAACGGAGATCTTCATTTCCCCATTGCTATCTCTGCAGACTAGAAATACAGGCAGGTGGTATACAAATGGAAATAGTCCAGGCATCCAGACCTTTTTCCATTTGCATACTCTAGGATTTACAATGGGCACTCTGTTTGGGCTGGCCAATTAGCATACTCATTTTTGTATGTTAATGGCCAATCATTGTGCAATATAACATAAATATTACACATTTATACTTTTACATTTACCTTCCATGACATCTCCCTATGTGCTTTCATTATATTATATTCCTGTGTGACTATACTGTATGGGGTATGTGTGTTTATATGGGGGGGTTTCACATCTTTGCTACACTGACATCTCACTTTTGGAGCTGCTACTCTACCCTGGTTGGCAAAAACTAATTGCTACATAGATTATGTTTAGTAAAATAAGCTTAACACTACTTTCACATGATAAAATAAATTATTTTTGGGATTTGAACCCTGAACATGTGCATGTAAAGCTGTTATTCTAACCATTACATTATCGTGGCTCAGACATTTTTCTTTCTCTATTTTCATTTAACTCCTATGGGATGTTTAAGCTGTAATGTACACGCCCACTTAGCTACACTTAAACATCCCTTAGGGCATTATAAACAGGGAAATATTATTATTATTATTATTATTATTATTATTATTATTATTATTTTCTGTAGGTTATGGGGTGTGTATTTTGGCGTTGTGACAACTACTTGGGACTGTGTTTGTGACATATTGCAATGACTGGGCTTTCACTGCTCTGTGCGTATTTCATGCTGATGCATGACATGTTCAGTATGTGCTTTATTTCTTTTGTGGGGCTTGTGCTTGTTTACACTTGGGGGATTTATCCCCTATCATACTTCTCAACCTCCTAGAGCAAGAAAACTGGACAAAGCCTAAAATTATGGGGGAACAAATAGGGACAGATTTTAAATATTGCTCTTACAAATGTAGATAGTTGATAGAATAATAGGTTTTGCATCAGCATGAATTTTCTGAAGGACGTGGAGTGTTAGACACAAATGTTTGCCATTATTTAATGACTTCAATCCTCAGCTATTTGCCAGAAGGGAACAGATTGCAGGAGGAACACACCAAAAATATGAGGCAAACATCTAGACATTCTGCTAATATCTGTACAGTTGAGAGGCATGTTTGTAAGGGAAATATTTAATATCTGTCCCTATTTGTCCCCTCATCATATTAGGCTTTGTCCAGATTTTTTGCTCGAAGAGGTTGAAGGGTATGTGTGCATTTGCACACATGCTTCTGCAGACTGCAGAAGTGCCATACGGTGCTTTAGCAATACAGGGTGTGTATCACAAAAGCTATGACACATCCCCTGTATTGCTTTCCTACTGCTGTTTTTTTTTTTCAGTATCCACGGACACTGAAATGCTTCTATTTTGCATTTCAGTGTCCGCGGACACTGAAATACTGGCATAAAATTAGAGCTAAGCTCTAATATTATGCCAGTATGGCACTTTCTGAGCACAGGGGGCATATTTAGTGTCCGTGCTCTGCACGGACATGCCCCCTGTGCTCGGACACAGAACCATGTCCATTTTAGAACACGGCAGCGCACCTTCATACATATGCATAGCACGCTGCCATGCTGCATGAGAACGGTCCCTTCCATGCAGGAATAAGCTATTCCTGCACGGAAGTTTACTGAATCCAGGGGATAGTCAATGCATGACAATGAATGAGTAAAACATTAAGCATCATTTATTAGAATGTATACATTAATAAAGCTTAACTCTATTATGTTGTAAGTTTATTATAAATAATGGATTGTATGCATCCTTATTGCATGCACACACACACACACACACACACACACACACACACACACACACACACACACACACACACACGCACACATGTATATATATATATATATATATATATATATATATATATATATATATATATATATAAAAGTACATATGTACAAAACATATGAGCGTGTGTGTATAAAATGGAGAAGTAGATTATATGCCTGTGTGTGCACTTCATGTCCTTTAAATAAAAACAAATCAAAATGGAAATGTTGTATAACTATATATGTAAATCTACACACACACACACACACACACACACACACACACACACACACACACACACACACAGACACACACACACACACACACACACACACACAAGCACACACAAATGTATACATTTGTGTGTGTGTGTGTGTGTGTGTGTGTGTGTGTGTGTGTGTGTGTGTGTGTGTGTGTGTGTGTGGAGGTGCTTGAAAATGTTAAATGTGTTAACACTTTACAAGAAAAAATATTTTCTGACTTTTCTCTAAATGTCACAGAAATCTTTGATACTACATTTCAGTTATCTTAATATATAAACTATTATAAATAACCAACATTTGAAGCTTAACATTTATCTTAATGTAATGCCATTTGGTTAAACATTACCATAGAACTTCTTGTATCCTCATAAGTTTGGAGCAAGAAATGCCCACGTGAAGCTTTTTCTTTCCTTGGTGCAGCTCAAATTGCCAAGCAATGCAGTATAGGTTACCTGGCAAGTTGTGAGCTATTAATTGTTCTAACGTTAGTCAGTAAATCAGTACAGAGCAAGGGTAGAGTAAGGTAAGATTATCAAGCAATGCAGTATCAGCTACCGATGGGATACAGTGTTGTAGTAGTATTATTTATTTATTTGATGAATCATGGTCTGCAAATAGAGTGGATGCAGGTATGCCTAACTATACTGACTCTTACACAGACAATAAAGTATGGGAAAAAACACATTATCAAAATGCGCATAAAAAGAATACACTGGTAATGTTAGACTTTTGTATGTACTGCTCAGTAGTGGAGAGGATGCAGAATCAAATATTTCCTGTAGGAATAAAACAAAGTTGGGTTCTGAACATAAACTTAAAAAGAATCAGCTAGATAAGTGCACCTTGTGGTGTGGTTGGGATTCTACCTATCCACCAGCAAGTCTATTAGTACTTTCTTCTTGTCTTTCCTTATCCTGACAATGTTATCTTATAAGGAAAGGCATGTAGATCTGCCCTCTGTTAATTACTGCATAACAATGTAAAGGCTTGCATTATACCTGTCAGATGTCACGCATTATAAGGTACATCATTCATCTTAGCTTTCAAAAACATAATATTCCCAGGAAGGAGATAGTACTCCTCAATGCCTAATAACATTTAAAACAATAATTTCATAATAATTTGTTATTCTTTGCAAACCTCCTCCATTGTAAAGATCAGCACATTTAATTCCTTAGGAATTTGTAATTAAAATTTCTTGTTTGCCCTCTTATCACATATTTTGACAAAAGAAGGTTGAAAAGCACATCTTGCACAGTGTATGCACCTGTGCCTGCACACACACACACCCACACACACCCACACACGCACACATACACAGACACACACACACACACACACACACACACACACACACACACACACACACACACACACACACACACGTGCACACACACACATAATAAATACATACTATATATATATATATATATATATATAAATATATATATATATATATATATATATGTATATATATATATATATATGTGTGTGTGTGTGTGTGTGTATAGATAGATAGATAGATAGATATGTAGGCCATTATATATACACATGGCATCAGCATCCTTCATCACTTTAGTGCTGTTTTTGTAGGCTTTTCTGTAGACCACTTTTTTATTAAAACAAGTCCTGGAATTCATTAACAATTGATTAGACTTTGCACAAAGCCCAGACACGAGGATGTACATAACATATAATGTTAATAGTGCAGAGATACATATGAGGGGATGGTAAACAGAAAAAAATGTAAAACTGATGCATTCAGCTGTGATAATCTTGCAAAGAAACACTTTCAAGCGAAAGACGTCCATATTGATGGTAATAATAAATAATCCTGTTTCCAGTTGTTTACTCATGTACATAAATAAAAATAAACATGCTAACAACAGATGGGAGAGGGACACAATGCAGCACTGTAAGAAAAGGGAGTCAATGTGAAATTAGAGTTCATAACATACTGAACTGACATGACAGCAAGGACAGTGGTTACATTAGGAGTTATTCACACACACTGCAGTTATTGAATATGATGTATATTCAGAGAATGTATGCCTGATAACTGATGGCAGTGCTGTATTTTCCAGTTCATCCTCCATAAACAAGGCATGAGCTGTGCAGCTGCTGTGTCATACACAGCAGAAAGGGACATGTGTCACCATTTGTTGTCAAAGGACAACCATAGACAGGGGTTTACTACCCTGGCACATTTACTAATCAAGCATGTTTTATATTCATGTACATCATAAACAGTAGTATAATATCACTCTAAATACACAAGTGACAAATAACACAGATCTGATGACATTGCATTGTAGTTCAAGATGTGCATCTACAACATGATTATACTGGGCATTCTCACAAGACGTTACAACAAACAGTCAAAACAGCATGTAAACAATGCAAACACAAAACAAAGTGTCCAAACACAGGTCCACAGATCTAATCACAATTTATGTTGATCTGGCATCATGCCATACAACAAAGCATGTTATATAAGTACTTATGTCCTATAAAGCTGCACAATGTGAAGCAATCAATTACAGCAATACATACATAATTGGGGAAAGACAGGCACTACAGTGCATTCTTATTTGGAAATTAAGCAATGCCTGCGAACAATCAATGGCATACTGAACATTTGCATCTTGCCAGACTCAAACACATGCCAGCACAGATATCAGAAAGATGCATATCAACCTGTGAAGCCACAGAAATAGGCATATTGTGTGTGTCCTGACCAAGACACTTGAGTGGCTTACAACACTTCCTTATTGTAATGGGTATGGATCCCCTACTGTGGAGGTTGATGCTTTAGAAATATTGCACTCTGACTGTGCCATAAGTACTTCCTGTGCCTGAGCCACTCCTGTCTGATACAGTTTTGTGACAGAACAGATGTTACCAGATTCAAGCCCCTGACTATCATACTACACACTCTATGGACCTATCTATTGACTGCATCTACCACACAATATAGTAATGGATCTTGTCACAAATAAATAAAATTAATGTGTGAAGTAATAGAGGACATTTGAGAATAATTTGTACTATATGATTTTGTCAGAATTGAAAAACTATATACTGCCTTCGGTTGGTTTCTTGCTGTTACTTGCATTTACATGCATGCATACCACAGTTCATTTAACTATTTATTGTAATCAACTACTTATTACTTATTACTGTATTGTACTGAGTACAATAAATACACACAGGCAACAGTTTTAGTTAATACACTTTACTGTCACATTTTCTTTTCAGATCTACAAGCATGCAACACAGATGCTGTCAGCTCTCTATGGCAAATACCCAACGTTTGTTTACACACACTCATATTTATACTAAAAGGTCTGATATTTTTTTCTCAGAGTCTGATGTATATTATAACAGTTCTTTCTTTGCATAACAGTTTTCTTTGTTCCCTTGTCCTTGGTTCTTTGTAGTTTGATGATCCATGGAAACTCAGTCTTGCATTATCTGAAACGTGGTGTTCCAGCACTATCTGAAACTTGATGTTACATCTCTTTACATCATTGATGTCCTTCCAGCTGCCATCTGCACAGTTATTTTTACAGACTTTGTTTCTCAATAACATACTCCTTTACATGGATGCCAAAATCTAATAAGCTATGCCAGCGCACTTACTACTTTTTATTTTTCAGCATTTTATACTATTCCTAAATTAACCTTTTATATTTCATATAATTCTTGCAGCTTTTTATTCAAGCTAATAATCATGCTAACAACAGTTTAAATGGAGACAGAATACTGTTTTCTTTCAGTTCCCTATTATTTTATTATTTTGAAAAATGGATTAAACTTCAGTTAAAGAAAAGACTGCATGTGTTTTATTAGCATTATTATTTACAGGATTTACCACTTTGCTCATATTTACAATCATAACTTGTGTTATTGCAACTCTTTGTAACCTGCTGCATATAAAACAATTCCAAGCTGTCATTATTATTATTATGACCCCCAAAACTACTAACACAGGATGTATTAACTAATTTAGCAATTTGGTCCCAGATGATGACCATCCTCTGAATATGTCCCACCAATTATGGGCAGTGTCAGCTTCTGTTTTTGTCTTTTACTATTAACAGTGGGTTATTTGAAACCACACATACAAACTGTGGTGCCACTTTAACAAACATTTTGAAATTTTAAGGCAGTATAGCCCATTTATACTAAATTGTAATCTGTCTATTAAAGGTACTTGTAATGACTTACTAAATAGTAGGATTCCCTTGTGCTTGTAAATGTACAATCTGTGAGATATCTTATTTTACTAGTTTTTTATACCAAGCTCTTTTAAATCTGCATTTGGTATCTTTAAAACTTGGAAATGTAATATTGAAGTGCAATATTGTTTTTTTTTGGCATTGTTGTCCTATCATAGTAGAAGTGGATGGTATTTTTACCATTTGATCTGTATGAAGTATTGGCCTGTTACTCAAAATGGTAAGTATTGTAACCCATGGTCCTTTTCTTGCATCACTGTGTTTATACAAATAAACATAGTATTGGTAGAAATCATACCCTTTTCTTCCCCTGTTGAGTTTATTTTTATTTTTGTGTTATTGTCTACACACCGTGACATTTTTCCATGATGTCTTTCCTTGTCAGAACTGTTACATTTTTGAGGTAATGTACAGCATCTAATAGAGATGGCGCTGTTTATTGAAATGTTTATGTCAGTCTTTGATTCTTTCTCTACTTTTATGTATGCCTGACCTTGTTAGCTAACCATGCTCTTATATTTGTGTTCAATGTTATTCTCCCAAAGATACATGCTGTATGCTTTTTACAACATAAATTGTCTTGTGTTCTGTTTTGTGTAGCATTTTCCTAACTAAGGTTTATTAATTACCTCTGTTTTGATGTTCAGAATGATGCAAATGAAATGCAGATGTCTGTGTTGAATGCTGCGTGCCTTGTCTTGCAGCTGCATTTTTATCTATAGTCCTTGAAGCATGTTCCAGACACTGAACATTTAGCTTGTCTCAAGCTGTACCAGAATATATGTATGCTCCCAAACAGAAATACCTATATTTAACTAACTATATTATTTCTACATATATTATAGCAACAGATGTGTATATACATCTAACTAGCAAACAGATGTGCACATGCATTTATACATTTTTTAAACATATCTATCACTGTATACATTCCCTCTGTTTTATTTTAAATCCCAAACTGTTTATATTAGTATGTACTTTTTTGTCAAGTTATATTGCTACTAACTAGAAACACATTGGGAAACAAAACCTTTAGTTTTCTTTTAATACAGCAAGTTAACACAGTTTTATATTGTCAACACAATGATGACAACCATCACTATTAGAACTGGACGAATCTGAATATGACTCTATACAGTGATGTTCTATACAGTAATTTATTGACAATGCTTGAGGATTTTATTGCAAAGGCATAAACCATTTACTATATACTGTACAGAATACACTGGCTTATACAAATCTTTTTTGCATTTCTATATATATGGCTGTAATGTACACTCAGTCCAGTTTTGAAACCTAGCATTAAACTGAAGCCTGCTAATTACATTACTTGTAACATTAAAATGCATTTTTGGTATTACCACTTTGCACTTTTATTTGAGTCCCTTTTGCAGTACTGCAGTATACATCATTTTATTGCAGTATTGTTTGTTTGCTTTATGCTGTGAGAATTGAACGTATGTTTGCCCTTTGACTGTTACCTAGACTGTGACACTTTGGTCTTAACACATTTGCTTTTTGATTTGATTTATAAACCTTTTAATGTTGCCTATACTGTCAAAGTTGTAGTAGGAATTGCTTTTACCTATTTTGAAAAGACATTTACTGTTACTACTAGCTATTCGTACCCTCCCTTTTTTGTAAAGGGACCCGCATCATTTATTTTAACTGCATACCATAGCCTATGTACTGACTTTACTCAGTGTAGTATTTACTTACAAACAGATTATTAATTATATGTATGCACAATTGTGACATCTTATTACAATTACCAAACAGGATTTTTGTAGACTCTTGCTTTTTGCTTAATGCTGTACGTGAATACTTAACAATAATGTTTTAGAAAAACACAAGCCATTTGGCCTGGTGACCAGTCTTGTTTCCTTAACCTTATAAATTTCAGTACCAGTAACATTTTATTTTATGCAACACTCCTTGTAACTACCCATTCCAGCCTGGAAAGATTTGAGCTCACATTACTTACTTTTTTTTTTTTTTGTGCATTCCAGACACTTAACCCTTAACTCCTTTAGCATTTACTCGTACCTTCAGTCATTTGTTAATACACTTGCAACTTGATATTAGAATGCAGTAGGTAAAAAAAATTTCTTACACTGTGAAGGACACCAATGAGGAAGAGAAAAGGCAAACACTACTAAAAACTGCTGATGTCCACCACGGCAGTAAAACTTAATAGTAAAATCAAAACTTTAATAAAAAGAATATAACATAAAATAAGCAGTCCTCAGTCTTCCGATAAGCGCTTTCAGCAAATAAGCCTTCCTCAGATCATATAAAAAGGACTGTTCAGCTTTTGTATTTATAAGACATCACAGCCATTCCTCATTTAGTTCTCTGACACGCCCTTGTTGCAAACCAAAAGGAGGCCAGCTAGCAGAGAGGTATAATTTCCTTCATTGTAATTAAAGGGGCAGTGCTTCTCTTTACTATAGGATTGTGTATGAGAAAACTAATAGCTATGGATGTGAATATATTATATGAATGAAGCAACATTCAAGTAAACTTGCTAATCATATTCCTTCTATTCTTAAGTGCAGGTTTTAATGGCACAATAGTATTCAAGCCTGGTGATCTGTTTGCTCTTAAATTAATTATCCAGCATGTTTCCCTTAACTCTGTGCGATTATGAACATCACCTCCTCTTGTGGTCTGACAGACTGCCTCTATGGCCTTAAATACAAAGTAATGAGAAGGATACTGTGCTACGTGGGCTGCTAAGGCATTATTGGGATCTTTCTGTTTGATGTCCCTCAAATGTCTGAGGATACATTCCTGAAGACGTTGATCTGTTTTGCCAACATAGAAAGCACTACATTGGCAGCAAGTTGCTAAGTATATGATGTGGGAACTAGTGCAATCAGCATAAACATTAAAATTGTACTGTTGCCTGGAGTATGGATGTACAAAAACATTGGAGCTGTCAATGGAGTTGCAAGCTTTGCATCTTAAGCACTTGAAAGTGCCCTTTCTATTAGAATTGGGCCTATTTCTTTCAAATCCATCTTTGTTGCAAATGAGCCATTTCAAATTCTTCTTATTCTTGTATAGGAATCTGGGCTGTTCACGTACAATGTCTCTTATTTTGTCATCAGTTGTTAATACCGGCCAAAACTTCCTAATAACTTCACATACTTGCTTATTGTCAGCAGTGTATGTTAACAAACAATGTTAAGTTGTCAATCTCGCCTTCATTCTTGCTTGATGGGTTCGGAGCCGATCCTCGGCTCCGACTCGGCACTTTGCTAAGCTCGAGAGTCACTTTTACCAGCTCGAGGCAGCCCCATATCCCATGATGCAAGGCGGTAAGTATCCAGATCTCATTTGCCGCTTTGCTGATGAGGTCCTCCTTTTGCCAGCTCCTGGTAAGTGTTTTATATTAAACTGCTTTTAGCCCCTTTTCACTTTTAAACTTTTTTCTCTTAAAGATCTTTCATTTTTAGTTAATTGTAAGCCCCTTTTTGACTAAAATTATCCTTCCTCCTTAATTTTTTTAGTCAGGCCTTCCTTCCCTCCCATTCCCCCCCCCTGTCATGGTGTGTGTGTGTGTGAGGTTTTTACTGTTTAAACTATAATTTAATTGTTTGTTTGGGACTGTGTGGTTCTGTTTTTGTGCCCACTATGTCCAAAGAGCAGAGGGTCTCAGGCTTTAAGAAGTGTGACTCATGCTGTCAGAAGATGTCTCTGACAGACGGTCACACTTCTTGTTTATACTGCCTGGGACCTCTCCACCTGCAGGACTCCTGTGCAATATGTCATTCTTTTAGCCAGAGAGTCCTGCAGGAAAGGAGAAACAAATTGATTTTAAGGGGACTCCTTAAACCGGAGGGCTCCCCGGCCAAATCGGCTCCGGGAAAGCCTTCTAAGTCTAAGGCCCAGGCTTCTGTCTCCAAGCCTTCGGCCTTGGCTCCGACTTTGTCGGAGTCGAGATCGGCTCCGGCTGGAGCCGATCCGACATTGGCTAAATCTTCAGCACCGATGGCTATCGGTGCCGATACTTCTTTGGTCACTTTGGTGTCGGTTCCGAGTACTGGCTCCGACCACCATGTGGCCCAGGCTTCGGTGTCGGTGCCAATGGGCTCCGACACCGCTATTTCGATGCCTGCATCGGCTCCGGCTGGAGCTGATGTGTCTAGATCTTCTCTCGGAGCCGAAAAGTTATCGGCTCTGACTGGATCAGTAGCCTTGTCGGCTCCGATGGTTCCTTCGAGGAAGAGGTCCAGGTCTCCCTCCTTGGAACCGATTCTGTCGGCTCCGGCTTCGCCTCTTCTTTCGGAACAGAGCCATCAGAGCCGATCATCTAGGTCGTCCAGGTTATCTGACCATGATTTAGAGAGGGTGGTAAGTAGATTATTAAAATCACAGGCACTGGCCCAGATGCTTCATAGTCTGTCTCAACAGACGACTATTAGTCCACACCCTCTTCAAGTTCCTCCTTCAACTCTACCCCAGAGTTTGGAGCTGGAGTCTATGGGGATAGTTACTGCTATGGCTGAGGGGCAGATACCCCCCCTTCTGCACCCTCGACATCTACTCTTATCTCCTCCTCGAGACCTTCCTTGGAGGGATTCGGTGGTTGGGCTTCCCTGGTCTCCTCCGAGGGGGTGAGTGGCATCGGACCCTTGTCCGACCCCGCTCTTCCCCTTGGAGCTTCGGCCTTGGTGAGCTCGGCTCCGACATCTGCCTCGGAGCCTTCCCTTTCGGTGGGCCTGGGAGTCCTGGTTTCTTCGGAACAGGTTCTCTCAGATCTCCCTGGGAGGGGGGCCTTCGAGGTGATGAAGAGTGTGCTGGCCACTGGGCTCAGTCAGCAGTCTATTCCCTTAGCTCCTCCCTCTACAGTGCCTGTCGATATCTCTTCCATCTCTCTTGCTCCCGGACCTAGAGATCCACCGCCTCAGGTTTCCCCACTGGGAAGAACCCCCTCTTCCGAGGATTCTCCTGACCAGTCAGGAGATCCTCCGTGCAAGAGGACTTGTAAGAGGAAACACCTGGACTCCCCTGAGTCTACCACTTCAGATACCGACTTAGATGAGTTGAGGGATCCCCAAGATCCCCCTCTGAGGATGTCTCCTTTTCAGACATCCTAGAACTCCTAAAACAGAGGGGAAACTGGCCCTCCATAAATCCCTCCAAGGATGAGTCGGTATACCTAGAGGCGTTTGGATCTCGACCCTCCACCTCCTGGGTGTCTCCACCTTTTGACCCCCTTATGGAGGTTATTGCTCGAAAGGCTTGGGCTGCTCCTGATTCTGTAGAGCCAGTTCCTAGGAGGCCGTCTAAATTTATTACAGCCCCTTCTGAAAAGCAATTCCTCACGAAAGGTGTCCCTGTTGATGCCATGGTGGTGGCGGCCGCCACTAAGAAGGAACTTGCAGATCCTTCCGTACCAGTCCATCCTCCTGATAAGGATTCTAGGACCATGGATAGGTATGGTAAGCGGATGTTCTCCTCAGCGACCTTTGCCATGCTCGCTGAACTATTTATGTCACTTCACCAGACTCCAAAGGGACATCCTTAAGGAACTAGGTGAAGTAGTGCAGGATCCTACGGCTGCAGGGGCTCAAGAGAAAGTTGCTTCTCAGCTAGGAATCCTTAATTCTATAGCTAACTCCTCCATGCGACTGATCTCGTATGCAGCAGATGGAGCGAGTAGAGCCGCGGGTACAGGAGTGGCTCTTAGACGTCAATCCTGGATGCGGCTCTGTAATTTTGCAGATCCCTTTAAGGCGTCCTTCACAAATTCTCCCTTTGATGGGTCAGCATTGTTTGGCCCTCAAGTGAAGGATACATTGACCAGGTGTGAGCAGGATGGCAAGACTCTTTCTGCCATAGGGGTCCGTTTTTCTACCCCCTCTAGACCTTACCCCAAAGGTCAGAAGGGCGGAAAAATGTGGTTCCGTAAATCCCAGGGAGTCACGCCGGACGCACGTGGTCAGTTTACCCCTAGAGGCAGAGGGGGTAATAATAACAGATGCCGCTCTAGAGGCAGAGGGGGTCCACAAAACCAGGGAAGCAGAGAGCCTCTCTCTGACAAGCCCTTCCAACATCCCTGAGATGTTGCCCGACTGTCCATCCTTGGAGGCAGTCGGGGGAAGACTATCACTGTACCCAGAAGCCTGGTGTTCTCTCTCTCAAGACAGATGGGTACAGTCGATTATATCCGAGGGTTACAAAATTCCTTTCGAGGAAAGTCCTTTCTCTCACAAAAATTCCCTTCCAGATGTACCACCCGGTCTAAGGGAAATTGCAGAGTCAGAAGTATTAAAGCTTCTACAAAAAAGAGCCATTCAGCCAGTTACAACAGACCATTCAGAGCCCGGAATCTACTCAAGATTATTTTTGGTCCCCAAAAAGACGGGAGACTTGAGACCAATATTGGATCTCAGCAGACTCAACAAGTCTGTGAGAAAGACAAGATTTCGAATGGTCACACTTCAATCAATTTTGCCCTTCCTAGAGAAGGACAACTGGATGTGCTCAATAGATCTTCAGGACGCGTACTATCACATAAAAATTCACAGACGCTCCAGAAGGTTTCTCCGCTTTCGGCTGGGGTCCAGTCATTTTCAATTCAGAGCCCTGCCCTTTGGTCTCACTACAGCCCCCAGAGTGTTCACCAAATGTATGGCAGTGGTCACGGCTCACCTGAGACGTCAAGGATTCCAGGTGTTTCCGTATCTCGACGACTGGCTCCTTTCAGCCACCACCAGGCATCACCTTCTTCAAGCCAGGGATTACACCCTAAATCTCTGCACTCATTTCGATCAACTACGAAAAATCCTCCTTATTGCCCTGCCAGTCTATTACTTTCATAGGCACAAACTTAAACACTGTTCGGATGTCAGCAACCCTCACAGACCAAAGAATCTCAGATATCCAAAGTCAAGTGAGGATCATCCTTGCCAGCAAAAAGGTGCAAGCCAGAATGGTTCTGAAGGTGTTGGGCCTCATGGCTGTGGCTATTACCCTTCTTCCCCTGGCCCGCTTCTACATGCGTCTTCTTCAATGGATGTTGTTCACTCAGTGGTCTTAACAACAACTTCCCACGCGTCACCGAATCCTGGTGACACAAATTTGCAAGAATCATCTATCATGGTGGATTACTTCTCCCCAGATTCACCAAGGCAGACCCTTTGTATCCCCGGCCCCGGTAGCCACAGTCACTACGGACGCCTCCCTGATCGGGTGGGGGGGTCATTATCAGGGCAGGATGGTTCATGGGACGTGGCAACCGTTCGAATACCACCTGCACATAAATGTCCTAGAGATGAGAGCAGTGCTTTTAACGTTGCAAGCCGTCAACGACTTTCTTCCCTTGGGAACAATTGCAGTTCACACAGACAACATGTCTGTAGTATGGTATATCAACAAACAGGGCGGAACCAAGTCCTACCCCTTGTGTCTAGAAGCTCTCAGACATTGGCAATGGGCGATCTCCTCTCATCGGTTTCTGGTAGCAACGCATATCCCTGGGAAAACCAACATTCTAGCGGACAGATTGAGCAGAGCTATTCTCATGCCTCACGAGTGGTCTCTCAAACAATCTATAGTGGAGGAGATTTTTCTAGAATGGGGCCACCCATGTTGCGATCTTTTTGCTACTCCCCAAAACAGCAAATGCCTGGATTTCTTTTCTCTCTTCCCACTGCCAGGCCATCCCCCCAGAGACGCTCTAACCCAGGATTGGCCCCAGGGACTTCTCTATGCCTTTCCTCCCTTCCCGCTGATTCCACAAGTACTCCAGAAAGCCACCGTTTTGAGAGCCAAAATGATTCTCATTGCTCCCTATTGGCCTCGACAAATTTGGTTCCCGTTCCTCCATCGTCACCTTTTGGTGCAGCCGTGGCATCTGGACCCAGTGCCAGACCTTCTGATTCGCCAATTGGGTCAGCTGCATCGGTCTATTCCTTCTCTCAACCTCACAGCGTGGTTGCTCCACTTCCTTCCTTAGCCAGGCTTCCTATGATCTCTAATCCTGTTAGGGATATCATAGTGGCTTCCCTAAAATCCTCTACTAGAAGGATTTATACCAGCAAATGGAAACGCTTCTCTTGTTGGGCAAAAGCTAAAAATATAGATCCTTTTACTGCCCCTGTTCAAGCAGTTTTGGATTTCTTAGCGGAAATCTTTCACGCGGGCTCTTCATCTTCCATGGTCAAAGTTCAGTTGGCTGCTATCTCGAACTTTCATGTCGGGTTTGCAGATCACAACATTATGTCCCACAGGCTTTGTAGAGCCTTTCTAAAAGGAATTTTTCTCCTGAAACCTCCAGTCAGGAGTCCTCCTCCTCAATGGGACCTGAATCTAGTGCTGACATCCTTAATTCTTCCTCCCTTCGAGGCAGCTGTTTCATGTTCCCTGAAATTTCTTTCATGGAAAACACTCTTCCTTGTTGCTATTACCTCGGCAAGGAGAGTGTCAGAACTTCATGCTCTCTCTGTTCGTCCCCCTTATTTGGTCTTCCACAAAGACAGGGTATCCTTGAGAACTAATCCAACCTTTTTGCCTAAGGTGGCCTCGAAAAATAATTTGAACCAATCTATTGACCTCCCTGTATTTTCCCTAATTACTCAAACAGATCGGAACAAAAATTACATTATCTTGATGTTCACCGCCAACTCAGATATTATTTGGACAGAACAAAACAATTCAGGAAATCCGATCAGCTCTTTCTTTCTTATGCTGATAACAAGAAAGGCCTTCCTGTCTCCAAAGTGACCTTATCTAGATGGCTTTCTTCCGTCATCTCTGAAATCTATCAGCTCAGGGGAAAACAGCTGTGCTCAAAACCTAAAGCGCATTCAACCAGAAGTTTAGCCACTTCCACAGCTTTTCAGGCTAGACTTCCATTAGACACTATTTGTGCAGCAGCCACTTGGGCCACTCCTCATACCTTTGTTTCTCATTACAAATTGGATTTGGCCTCCAGGGATAGAGCCAGTTTTGGCTCTACAGTTCTCAAGAGTCTGTTCCATTGAGCCACCCAGGATAGAGGTGCTAGGGACACGGTCCCATCAAGCAAGAATGAAGGCGAGATTGACAACTTAACATTGAGAAGTTATGTACCTACCATAACGTTCCATGTTAGTTGTCTTCTCTCGCCTTCTTTCTTGCGACCCTCCCTCCTGCCCCCTGGCCTGGACAGACCTTTTTCTCCCTATATGGAAGAATGCTTCTTAAGACCAGACAGTTCTGGTCTGCCTTACCCATCCTTCAGGCTTTTTGCCTTTCTTTCCTTCTGGGAAGTTTTTTATGCTAGGTGTTATTGCCTATAGATAACAAATGAGATCTGGGTACATACCGCACTGCATCATGGGATATGGGGCTGCCTCGAGCTGGTAAAAGTGACTCTCGAGCTTAGCAAAGTGCCGAGTCGGAGCCGAGGATCGGCTCCGAACCCATCAAGCAAGAAAGAAGGCGAGAGAAGACAACTAACATGGAACGTTATGGTAGGTACATAACTTCTCATTTAAGTTTCTGTGATTGAGTTTTAAGATCCAGGCTCTCATGATGACTCGATGTGGGTTCAGAGAAGTAGGGACGTCCCTTTCCTCTCCTTAATTCCTGTGGATCATGCTTCAATCCTAGATTCTTTCTTTTATAGGATCTTTTACTTAAATGTGTCTCAATATTTCTCTGTTCTGCTACAAAGTCTTCATTCTCGGTACATAATCTTGAGGTTCTTAAGATCTGATTCTCAAAGATGTTATCAAAAATATGTCCCAGGTGCATACTCCCCCTATGCAGATAATGATTTCTCCAGGTTTCTTTTTTATGAATTCCTGTACTGATACCTCTATCAGGATGCAGATGAATCTTTACATCCAGAAATTCTATGGTCTCTGAAGAATGTTTAACCACAAACTCTAGAAAATCAGTGCTCTCGTTGATAAAGTTGACAAAAAGGTCCAGTTGTGTAGAGCTGCCTCTCCAAAGGATAAAGACATCATCCACAAAATGGCCGTAGTACACTAGATATTGTTTCCAAGTGCTGGGTATCAGTTCATTATGTTCCCACTCAGCCAGAACCAAATTAGAGTAACTATTTGCACATGGGGTGCCCATAGCCACACCCCATGTCTGCAAATAGAAAGAATCCCCATACATAAAGATGTTATTTTCTAATACAAGTTCCAGCAAGGAACATATTGGTTCTACTTCCATACTGTTCCTTGCTAGGAAAGATCTTATTACCTCTAGACCATAGTCATTCGGAATCACCGTAAACAAACTCTTGATGTCCATTGTCACTAGTAACAAATCTTCATATTTCTTGAGGTCCTTAGCAACTAAAAAGAGTTTTTCCAGAAAATCTCCTGAGTTCTTCAATACAGTTCCTGCTAGTGGCAGGGCCTTCTTTAATTCATTCTCCACGTACATGGAAACATGTTCAGTTACCCACCCCCTACCAGAAACTATGGGACATAGGGGTGGGTCAACTGGATCCTTGTGAATTTTGGGGAGTCCGCTGTTGTATGGAAACATAAGTTTAGGGCAATCAAAGAACTCATATAGTTTTTGTGAGATATTTGCCTCTGTCAATAGATCATATAGATGGTTACGAAAATGATCTACCTTAGTCGTAGCTTCACTGCAACTTAATCTGTTATATGTTCTTTCATCATCCAGCATAGAGAGCATTTTATGCCTGTACCATACGGCTTCCATCACTACTATACATCCTCCCTTATTAGCAGGCTTGATGACCAAGCTGTCTGTCTCCTTTAGCTGCTTCAGCATTTCATTCTCATTAGTAGTTAAATTGAAGAAACGTCCTTGTCCTTTGGTTGTATTACCCCTTAGTTTGAAGATTTCATCTTCACATAATCTCAAGAACATCTCCACTGGTGGAGGATTAGGGGGAACAAAGCTACCCAATTTTGTATAAGGTAGCCGTCTACTGTCATTAGCTTGTCCAAAAATACATTTTAATGCAAGGTTCCTGCAAAACATTCTGATATCCAGCACAAATTCACTAATATCAGACGGTAAGGCTGGAATAAAACTCAGGCCCTTGTCTAACAAGGAAATCATATCGGGGCTTAAACTCTTATTAGAAAGATTAGTTTTGATTTTACTATTAAGTTTTACTGCCGTGGTGGACATCAGGAGTTTTTAGTAGTGTTTGCCCTTTCTCTTCCTCATTGGTGTCCTTCACAGCGTAAGAATTTTTTTTTACCTATTGACTGTTTTTGTTTCTTACACTGAACATGGCAAGCCAGCAACTGAACCTGAATGACAAACTCAGAACATGCAATATTTCTAATCTATCGGGAGACTTATTGAACCCGCTTTTAGATCTGAATTTAGGTAATGTAGCTGCTTCCACAGTTGTTGCATCGGTTCCTGATAATAATTTTAATTGTATATTTCGGGAAGTGGAGAATGCAGCTTACCGGCTCAAGAGACTGCAGTGGCAATGCTCCCATATGGAAGCGTGCTTGCACCATCAAATTGTACCTCGAGGTATGCGAGTGAAGTGTTTACCCTCATATGGGAACACTTATCCGGATCTGCTCGCAAAATGGCAAATTATAAATCTTGAAACAAGTCGAAAATACATGAACTTACTGATAGAATTTTTCAAGCCAGAAGAGGAAAGGATGGCAGCAATTATATCAACTAAGCAGACTGAATTAGAAAGCTTAGAGCTGCATGACTCACATCTAAATAGCCTAGAACAACTACAGATTAACTTGAATGCTTATGAAGCGAAGCTAAGCCAGCAGAAGGTTAAAAAGTTAGCCCGTGACCATCAGGATTTTGTGAGAGGCCATATCTTTGAATGGCTGAGAGAGGAATTCAATAATAGGGGGCGGGGAGCATTACCACCACATAAGGAGAAGATACCTTTTTCTAAACCTAATGGAGAAGATGTGATTACTCATGTCAGTTTAACTGATCTGGAACCTTCCATTCACAACCCTGTTATTCTTAACTCATCAGTACCGACCTCCAATTTTGTAATATCTGAAACAGATTCAAGAGAAGCGTCTAGTAGTACAGCCAGTATGGGTGCAGAAACTGGCAACAGGAATGCTCTCCTAGCTCCCAATCTAGCAACTAGACCGAAAGAAGGGGCAATGCATGCACCGATAAATTGGCCCTTGCCGTTTTTTTCCAAATTCAACCATCACAGGACTCAAAGAACACAGAGTCAAGAATGGAAAAGGAAGAAGCTCACACTTTAATTGGATCTGAACCAAGTTTAGTAGTGAATCTTTCTAATAAGAGTTTAAGCCCTGATATGATTTCCTTGTTAGACAAGGGCCTGAGTTTTATTCCAGCCTTACCATCTGATATTAGTGAATTTATGCTGGATATCAGAATGTTTTGCAGGAACCTAGCATTAAAATGTATTTTTGGACAAGCTAATGACAGTAGACGGCTACCTTATACAAAATTGAGTAGCTTTGTTCCCCCTAATCCTCCACCAGTGGAGATGTTCTTGAGATTATGTGAAGATGAAATCTTCAAACTAAGGGGTAATAAAACCAAAGGACAAGGACGTTTCTTCAATTTAACTACTAATGAGAATGAAATGCTGAAGCAGCTAAAGGAGACAGACAGCTTGGTCATAAAGCCTGCTGATAAGGGAGGATGTATAGTAGTGATGGAAGCCGTATGGTACAGGCATAAAATGCTCTCTATGCTGGATGATGAAAGAACGTATAAGAGATTAAGTCGCAGTGAAGCTACGACTAAGGTAGATCGTTTTCAGAGCCATCTATATGATCTATTGATAGAGGCAAATATCTCACAAGAACTATATGAGTTCTTTGATTGCGCTAAACCTATGTTTCCATACATCAGCGGACTCCCCAAAATTCACAAGGATCCAGTTGACCCACCCCTACGTCCCATAGTTTCTGGTAGGGGGTGGGTAACTGAACCTGTTTCCATGTACGTGGAGAATGAATTAAAGAAGGCCCTGCCACTAGCAGGAACTGTATTGAAGGACTCAGGAAATTTTCTGGAAAAACTATTTTTAGTTACTAAGGACCTCAAGAAATATGAAGATTTGTTACTAGTGACAATGGACATCAAGAGTTTGTCTACGGTGATTCCGAATGACTATGGTCTAGAGGCAATAAGATCTTTCATAACAAGGAACAGTATGGAAGTTGAACCAATATGTTCCTTGCTGGAACTTGTATTGGAAAATAACATCTTTATGTATGGGGATTCTTTCTATTTGCAGATATGGGGTGTGGCTATGGGCACCCCATGTGCAAATAGTTACTCTAATTTGGTTCTGGCTGAGTGGGAACATAATGAACTGATACCCAGCACTTGGAAACAATATCTAGTGTTCTACGGCCATTTTGTGGATGATGTCTTTATCCTTTGGAGACGCAGCTCTACACAATTGGACCTTTTTGTCAACTTTATCAACGAGAGCACTGATCTTCTAGAGTTTGTGGTTAAACATTCTTCAGAGACCATAGAATTTCTGGATGTAAAGATTCATATGCATCCTGATAGAGGTATCAGTACAGGAATTCATAAAAAAGAAACCTGGAGAAATCATTATCTGCATAGGAGGAGTATGCACCCGGGACATATTTTTGATAACATCTTTGAGAATCAGATCTTAAGAACCTCAAGATTATGTACCGAGAATGAAGACTTTGTAGCAGAACAGAGAACTATTGAGACACATTTAAGTAAAAGATCCTATAAAAGAAAGAATCTAAGATTGAAGCATGATCCACAGGAATTAAGGAGAGGAAAGGTACGTCCCTACTTCTCTGAACCCACATCGAGTCATCATGAGAGCCTCGATCTTAAAACTCAGTCACAGCAACTTAAATGTTTGTTAACATACACTGCTGACAATAAGCAAGTATGTGAAGTTATTAGGAAGTTTTGGCCGGTATTGACAACTGATGACAAAATAAGAGACATTGTAGGTGAACAGCCCAGATTCCTATACAAGAATAAGAAGAATTTGAAACGTCTCATTTGCAACAAAGATGGATTTGAAAGAAATAGGCCCAATTCTAATAGAAATGGCACTTTCAAGTGCTTAAGATGCAAAGCTTGCAACTCCATTGATAGCTCCAATGTTTTTGTACATCCATACTCCAGGCAACAGTACAATTTTAATGTTTATGCTGATTGTACTTGTTCCCACATCATATACTTAGCGACTTGCTGCCAATGTAGTGCTTTCTACGTTGGCAAAACAGATCAACATCTTCAGGAGTGTATCCTCAGACATTTGAGGGACATCAAACAGAAAGATCCCAATAATGCCTTAGCAGCCCACGTAGCACAGTATCCTTCTCATTACTTTGTATTTAAGGCCATAGAGGCATTCTGTCAGACCACAAGAGGAGGTGATGTTCATAATCGCACAGAGTTAAGGGAAACATGCTGGATGATTAATTTAAGAGCAAACAGATCACCAGGCTTGAATACTATTGTGCCATTAAAACCTGCACTTAAGAACAGAAGGAATATGATTAGCAAGTTTACTTGAATTTTGCTTCATTCATATAATGTATTCACATCCATAGCTATTAGTTTCCTCATACACAATCCTATAGTAAAGAGAAGCATTGCCCCTTTAATTACAATGAAGGAAATTATACCTCTTTGCTAGCTGGCCTCCTTTTGGTTTGCAACAAGGGCATGTCAGAGAACTAAATGAGGAATGGCTGTAATGCCTTATAAATACAAAAGCTAAACAGTCCTTTTTATACGATCTGAGGAAGGCTTATTTGCCAAAAGCGCTTATCGGAAGACTGAGGACTGCTTATTTTATGTTATATTCTTTTTATTAAAGTTTTGATTCTACTATTAAGTTTTACTGCCATGGTGGACATCAGGAGTTTTTAGTAGTGATATTAGAATGCAGTTGTAATAAACATTAACTTGTGTAACTATGCATAATATTGTTTTTGAATACTGTTTTTGCTGGAGTCTCTGCTATGTTTTATGCTATTATACAATTACAAACTATTGTAAGAAACAAAAGAGATATTGACTTAACTAACACATGCTTAAAACAAATATATTTACATGATTTACATTTGCTGTTGTCTGCCTTTTGCTGCACTTTAGGTGAAAAGAAAATACATGCATGTCAGTCTTGTGACGTCATATCTTTACTGTGTTTAACTACTCTCATTTGATTTCTATGCAGTAAAACTGTTTTGTTATTTGAAATGGTTTGAAAATCATTATTTAAGTGCCTTGCTTTAACTGAATGAAAGTTCGTGCTGTGTATTCTCAACCATTTTCTAAATGTAGAATAGTACATCATAAATTATTTTCTATCAGCGTAGTTAACTGCTGTTGCTTTAACTCTTTACTGACCAGACTATTCTGTTCTGCTGACTTTAAAGCTCTTAGGCACTTTTGAAAAAGTGTTTGCATATGTCGTCTGAACTTTTTGAACTCACTCTGACTGTGTCTTAAAAGTTTATTAAATCTTCTTGTCAGTTCACTATTAACCCTGTTTCTGTTTTTATCTGTTTTGTAATATGTAGTGGTTTTATGCCACTTTTGTCTAACAATATGTACAGAAGATTTTCTAAATAACTGACTTGACTGATATTGTAACTCTGAAATTAACAATTTACATGTGGTCACAGGACATAATGCATTTGGTTGTTTACCATTACTTTTATGACATTGTACACAGAAAGCAGTTTCATATAACTTGCACAATAAACGTTTATTGTCATACAAATGATGTTGCTGTTTAAGATACCAGTCAAAAATACTTAAAGCATTGACATAAACTTTACCTAGTAAAGTACTATATGTGCTACAGTTATGATTATACCAGTCTTTAAATTTTGACCATGCATGTGCTGGACTATTATTACTGTCTACCTGAAAGGTAGTCTTACAATTTGCAGTTCTTTTGTTTATGGCATCCACACTATAGAATAAGAAACAAAAAGAAAATTACCAGTTTCTGTGTGAAAGGTGGCCAAGTCTTCCATCGAGAAAGCATGGAAAGTTCCTCATTGATTCTTTGAAAAGGAGGTCAAACACAGCTGGCAGATTCAGTTGTGTAAATGCAGGACCTGTGGAATCTGCAGAGATGCACTGTTCTGCTACTGGATACTGTACAGAAGAAGGAGGCAAACGTTTGCACTGGAATGGAATGTACTAACTGAATAAAATAAAAAAGAAGCTGTAGTTGTCAAAATAAGAAACCATTCGGTCCGTCAACTGTGGCTCACCATTAAAAAATTATATGATGTCTTCTGTTGGTTTCTCACTGTTACTTGCATTTACATGCATGCATACCACAGTTCATTTAACTATTTATTGTAATCAACTAGTCTTATTACTGTATTGTACTGAGTACAATAAATACATGAAGACAACTGTTTCAGTTAATATGCTTTACTGTCACATTTTCTTTTCAGCTCTACAAGTATGCAACACAGATGCTGTCAGCTCTCTATGGCAAATACCCAAAGCTTATTTACACACACTCATATTTATACCAAAAGGTCTGATATTTTTTCTCAGAGTCTGATGTATAACAGTTCTTTCTTTGTATAACAGTTTTCCTTTGTTCCCTTGTCCTTGGTTCTTTGTAGTTTGATGATCCATGGAAACTCAGTCTTCCATCATCTGAAATGTGGTGTTCCAGCACTGTCTGAAACTTGATGTTACATCTCTTTACATCATTGATGTCCTTCCAGCTGCCATGTGCACAGTTATTTTTACAGACTTTGTTTCTCAATAACATACTCCTTTACATGGATGCCAAAATCTAATAAGCTATGCCAGCACACTTACTACTTTTTATTTTTCAGCATTTTATACTATTCCTAAATTAACCTTTTATATTTCATATCATTCTTGCAGCTTTTTACTCAAGCTAATAATCATGCTAACAACAGTTTAAATGGTGACAGAATACTGTTTTCTTTCAAGAATAATGGCAAATTGGTAGTTGTATTAATAGTCATACAATTGCGAGCAATGCAGTATCAGTGTTTCTTGGTCAAGAAAGCTGTTCTTATTGTTTTGCACAACAACATTGTCCCAGAATTGAAACACAGCCTATCTGTGTAAATATGTTATACAAGTCAGTACTAAATGCATGTGATGTAGGAGCATTCACACCATAATATTTGTAGAGCAACAGTTTCACTGGCTGGATATTACAAAATGACTTTACATTTTTTATTCAAAGTACAAATTGAGAATAATAACTGCATGCAATGTATTCTTTGTAATGTCAGTACATTAATAGAATGTTGCCCTCTGCTGGAATTGAAGTGCAAGCTATGTAAGTCCACCAACTAATGACATGTGTATGAATCACATGTGCTACAGTGGAAATCTTAACAACATTGTCAGACTATACCTATGTGAATTCATTACATCATATTATTATGTTACTATCTGTATGAGATAAAAGGGTGGGTAGGGTTCTCCCACTGTGATTGTACACATTATAACACTTGTGGATGTCATTCATGCATAACAGCATAAGGACACACAAAGCTTACAGTCAGTCAATGTGGGTTTTGAACACTTGACTGTGTTGCATGATATTGTGAAGAATGAATGTGTTATGGTGAAGATGGTATAATCCTGTTTCCAGTTGTTTACTCATGTTGGTGCTACAATTGTAAAGTATTTGGGTATTTGAAGTGGTGACATCATGTTATTGCTGCAAGGGATATGAGTTACTCTAATTTCTTTAAAAGGCTGTTGATATATGTGTCTTTCTCACACAACATTGCCTGCTGCTAGGTATACCCAAACATGCATGATGTGTAATGCAGCCATCACTATGATGTGAGAGTGACAATCATGCGCAATATGTGGATAGTCACAGTTTGGAACACATGCCTTAATAAGATAACAGCATAAAGAACATTGTCTCATGCCCTCACACCACAGGAAGTGCCTTACTATTTCTCATGGGAAAGTCAAATGTCATCCCATGGCATCATTATCCAATAAATTATTTCTTTGTGAAAAATGACCATAAATAGGATTCTCAAGCCATACATATACACAGCAGATAACTGGTTGACAAACTTGTTACCTACCTGCACATTCACAGATATACTAACACAAATGAGTCTAAGGAGTAATGGCTGGATTTGAACAGACTACCTAAGATCACAAGGTACAGAACACTGCCTGAATTATGGAAGCCACACGAGATGTTATTTTACAATTATGACACTGCACATTTGAATGGAAGACATCACCATTCTTTCATACATTGATGTTCTTCTAAAAATGTTTAAAGATGGTTGAAGTGCACAGTAACACTACACAGATACATGCATTAGAAGAATTCTCTGCACCGCTTAACAAATAAATATACACAGTAGTCAGTCATTACTGGATTCAAACCTCTTTCCACTGTACTTACATAGCCTAGAGAGCACAGTATCAACAGCCAGCATAACTCATATGAGCACTCTAATGTAGTTCCTTTCTGATAGCATGATGTAACCATTGTGTTTCCAAAACTGATTACTGCCTGTGTATAATACAAATGTATAGGGCAGAGTTCTGCCAGTGAAAATATGACTCCTAAGATGAAAATTACATAAGGGGGTTGTCATGGACACAATTGTACATGAGAGTACAATTAGTCACACTAGTTAACCAGTGTTGGATTTAAACCCTCTACCTATCTAATTACACATTCTATAAAACACAGAATTAACCATAAGCACTGCAGGAGAAGTCTGAGTTGTAAGGGTACAGAGTGCACTTTTGACATGATGACCTCATCAGTGTGATATAGGGAAGATGTATTTGGTAAAAGTGAGATAAGGGGATGACAGCATCTTCTCCCATGTTAAAATTGTCCCCTGACCGGAAGTTGATACAGAGAATCTGCTCAGGAAGCTATATGTACCTGATATTGAAACAACACACACACACACACACACACACACACACACACACACACACACACACACACACACACACACACACACACACACACACACACAAGCTTCCCACTGTGAGATTTAATTGTCCTTCCTATTTATTATACATTATAGAGAACACTGTTTAGCTGCAAGCAGTGCAGAAGAAGCCTGACTCTTAATCAGAGAGAGTGCACTTTTGACAGGATGACCACATCAATGTATTGCAGAGAATATGTTTTTGGTAAAAGTGAGAGAGTAGAATTGCCCATGTTAAAGTTTTTTCCATGACTGAAAGTTAATATATTACATCTGTTCAGGGAACTATACGTACCTGATAGTGTAGCTACACACACAAGACTTCACCCCACTGAGATTTCGACCTCCTACTAATCTTGTTACACAATATGGAAAGCACAATATTAGTTGCAAAAGCCACAACAGAAGTTTAACTCTTAAGGGGAAAGAATGCACTTTTGACATGATCTCATCAGTGTATTGCAGAGAAGATATTTTTGTTAAAAGTGTGATAAAATGAAAAAGGTGCTGTGTCCAAAGTTAAATGTATTCTTGTGAGTAGAAGTGGACACAGCATATTTACCATTGAAGTGTTGCTTTTCTGTCAATAGTTCCACCCATAAGTTCCCCATAGTGAGAATTGAACCTCCTACCTATCTAGTTATACAATCTGGTCAAAAAAATATTAGTCACAAGTGTTACAGGAGAAGTCTGACCTTTAAGTCAAGAGAGTGCACTTTTGACATGATGACTCCAGCCATGTGTTGCAGACAGAATGTTTCTGTTAATGGTGGTATAACGTGCAGAGGGAGCTGTGTCCATAGTTAAATGTATTCTTCTGACTGGAAGTGGACATAGCACATTTGAAATTGAGGTGTTACTCACCTGTCACTAGAACTCCTCCCAAAACACACACACAAGTACCCCATGGTGAGAATTGAACCTCTATCTAGAAAATACTTATGAATCACAAGTGCCACAGCATAAATCTGTCTCTAACAATGTGAAAATGTACATTTGTACTTAGTAAAAAGTCACTGCATGGAACATCTGTTATTCTGTATCACAGGTTTTGAGACAAATACACGTGTGGACAGGCCATATTAACAGCACTGCATTTGTCCCTTGTAACCACATACTTCTTTACTAAGATTTACACATCATCATTCATATAAATTGTGTTACTGTGAAGGGCATGTACCCGTTTCACAGTATGGGATGTCAGTGACAATCACAATTGTAAACCAGTAGATTTTCAATCAAGCATTCTTGTCATTTATTCTGGGATGATTGCATGGAAATAGTAAACATTTATAGTGTCACTGTCACTTGTCTTGTCTCATGCTTGCACAGTGTGCATTGACAATACAGACACTTCCTAAATATGACTGCACTTCAGACCAGCAGTAATGGATTATGTGTGAATAGGTTATCCATCATTGTAGCACAGTTGCACAGTTGCAAGTGTGACTGTTGGAGTACACTCATACATTAACGGACTGACTTCATTTGAGTCAACATCACTCTAAAATCCAGATATCTTGTTTTCAAACTTCAATAAAGACATACAGATGTTGTACAACCTAAACAAATAATTATTTGTTGGAAGTATTTTTTTACTCTTTTACTAACGTGCAGTGACTTTAAGCTCAGTTGCACTGCTGATGGCAAAGTATTAGTGTATGCATAATCATTTCTTGAGGTGTTGAACTTAGAATGGAAATTAGCAGTAGTCTGAGGTGCTCTGAGGTGCTCTGTGCTGACTTTTGCACAAATAAGCAGTATACACATACAACCATGTCTAAGTCTAACAGAATACAGAACAGGTATGTCTTATGGTCATGTTTCAAGTGTCATGATTTGCACATTTCTCAAGACAGTTGCAGTTCTTCAATCCTTATATGTATGTACAGATATATTATGATGCACATGAGGGAAAATGCATGCTATTGTTGGTGGAAACATGGCTAATGTAAGCAGTATGGAATCAAGGAGGTTTATTTAATGACATGAAAAGGGGTGGGAAAAGGTGGACAGTGGTGACATGAAAACACATGCAGACATACTGAAAGTTTAGTTTATGATTAATTTCTGCACGTTTGTTTTGCTTTGTGTTACCATTTGCTTTATCATCATAATTATTCAGACAAGATCTGTACAAGCACATCTTCACAATAGGGAGCAAGCACCTTAATATACCTGCAGGAAAATGGTGTGTTAAGAAAATATGTAGCCAACAGTTACATCCACAGGAGTCTTAACAAACATTCAAAAATGCTTTGGCGTACATCTGGATTCGAACCTTGACAGTATTCCAAGAAAAAAATACAAACCTAATTATTATCTGAACACACCACATAGGAGCTCCTACTTCATAGTTCCAATTTGACAATGGCTTGCATAAAAGGAGAATGCATGTATTAGTCTTCATTACCCACATGACAACTGTATGGCGTTCAACAGAAGATTAGCCCGACTATACATAGCTAAGCACCATATAATAAAGGACACCAGAGTAATGCTGCTGAAAGCAAAACAAAAGATTTCACCATATGCTCTGTACCTCCATTTAGCCCCAGTTGCAGTTGGTACTCAGTGCCAGACACTGTGCAAATGCAGAGGAGGAATACTAATGACACAGAAGGGAGAAGATACATAGACAGGGGAGAGGAAGGCAGGGACCAATTAGCTTCTGACAGAAGCAGGATAATGTTGGCTCATAGCAATTTGTAGTCAACAGTTACACTGCACCAAAAAACAATCAATAACACTTAGCTAATATCTGGATTAGAACCCTTGAAAGTATGCAAAAATGTGTCTGTAGATCTGAACATTATCTCACCACACCACAAAGCTATTCCAATTTCATATAGTTTAAATAACACAGTCGAAGGATAGTGATAACTTACTGAAACAGAAGGGGTGAATAGAGAAAGAAAGAGCTGGAGAGATAATAGCAAGGCTTGGGTGGCAACAGCAGAATAATGTTGTATAGCCAATTGAACCAAATCAAGTGTGTCAAGATGACACATAGGTGAAGTGAAGAACTATGTGGTGAGCATCTTTTTTGTGGGACAAGTGCACATTTTCTTTAGGGAGAGAGAGAAGAATGTTGGGGAAGATGCTTAGGAATGAGAGGGTCAGATAGGTAGGGTAGGTTAGGTATCAGGTGCAGACATACAGGACATAAAAGACAGACAGGGATGGTGATGGATGCAGCAGGTTGCAGACACCATGTTTGGGAATAGTTAGTGGGCATCAGAGACATATCCAAGTCCAGCATAACAGTGAGAATCTAGTCCTCACCCTCAGAATTGTCATTACTGTCTTCTATGTTAGCCAAGTCAGTTAGTGCTGGACATGGCATTGTTTTGACAATATGATGTAGCAGCTTTTCAACCCTGCTGAATTGGGCATCAAGGTCTTTCCACAGAATACCCTCCACCAGCCCTGTCAGCTTCTGATGGGTGATAAAATCATCATCTCCACTACTACTCCTCTTGGAGGGTACCACCACACCAGCAGACAGGGCAGAGCTACCTGATGTAGGTGGAACAAGTAAGGCAGGAGTTGTGGAGGCAATGCTGACATGCTCTGGATATATGTGCTGCCTGTGCTGGTGCCGCCGGACCCCAGGCCAAACTCCAGTGGTCAGTCTGTCTCCCTGTGCTGACAGTCATTTTGTTTTCAGCAGCAATGTATTAAAAATAAATAAAAAAAATATGTATTAAAAAAGAGATATAGGGTGGCAGGGAGACAAAAAGAGAATTAGATCAATGATATGTCAAATTACTTAATTATTTCATTACATAAAACAATATGAGAAATATATAAGTGCACATTACTTAGATATGATGGGAAAGAATAAATGCGTAATGGAATTATCAATCATATCACTATGATATGACTAATAAAATAATGTATTTCACTGTGCCATATCAATATCTGTTTTCTAAAGTAATAACTGCATTTGCAAATATTGAATTTTTAATGTCATGCAATGCTGAAGTTAAAATATCTTATAAATACTAGCCTGCAAAAAGTCTAATATCTGTTTCTGGGTACTGAGGCACACAAAATTAATCTGATGTAGTCATTGCCTAATGAAATACTCAAGAGTTATTGGAGCAGGCATGTATGCCTGATATCAAAGTTAAGGTATGCCTACTCAAGATGATATCAGTGATGGACTGAGAATACTTCTTTGCCTTGCATTCAGACCTGAGGCATACTTACTCCATGCCTCCCTGAGATGAGTTAGTCTCTCCTTATGCCACAGGGAATTTATTCATGGAGTACTTTCCAGAGTGCTGATGTCCATGCATTGGCAGCAGGCTAGTTTGAACTACAGAAGGCTTCCAAATTTAAATTTTTTACTTTTTTCCTTGGGAAGTGAACTGTGTTTGCACGCTGCTCAAATGTAAAAGGCATTATAAAAAAATTGAAAAAAAGAACCATATTAACATATTTCATTGATATATGTAACAAGGAACAAAGCCATCATAGCTTTAAAATGATGCAGTCGTCCTTTTCACATCTGTTTGCACCATCACAAGTAGCATTTAGATAACGCATAACCAGGATGTCAGGTAATGGCAATTGCTCAGAATGTGGCCACACAGACAATGACAGGAAGTCATTCTTGCCACATGAGATACAATGATCAATTATCATTAAAGTTTGCAATGTATTGTATAAATGTCATGATGGCAAGTTGTGACATATGGATACTTTCTCCAGGATATATGACACATATTTCCACAATATTCATGTTATTACTTTTTTATTAGCACAGTATAAAAAGTTTAATATTTTGCAACATCCATAGCATATATTATTATTAGTAATAATAAGAGATGAGTTTACAACAAACACACCTATGTACTAGGCATTCATATAGACTACTATAAGATAATTAGCATGTATCATAGACTTCAGCCTGTTCATTTCATACTCAACATTTGACGACAATAGTTATTCTGAATCCAGTAATAAAAACATTTCTGTAAACTGGATTTAAACCCTGTATCACCTGTATTATGTCTCTACACTCACCTCACATGCATAGTGTGCCACAGAGATATTTTACTTGATAGGTGGAATTTATTCACTTTGTATTATTCAGAGTGCTGATGGCTGAACATCAGCACCAGACTCATTTGCCCTACAGAAGATGGCCCAAATTAATTTTTTTACTTTTTCCCTTGGGAAATGAACCATGTTTGTACGTTTCTTACTGGAGTGCAATTGCAGAAGGCATTAACATTGAAAAAAAAAGACAGTAAAATATTAAGTGAAAATTAGATCAATCAAATGGTATATCTAGAATGACTAGAGCAAGAATTCCATTACAGTGACACAGTCATCCTTCTCGCATCTCCTTGCCACATCAGAACTTTAATTTCTGACATACATTATCAGGACTCTTGATAATGCCAAATAATAGTAAAGGGGGAAGACAACAGCTCACATGTTGTCAGTAGTACTGGGAATAGTTGATTTTTGAAAAACAACATAATAATATGACAAAATGTGTGTAAATATGTTTCCTGACTCCCCCTCATAGCTCACATGTTGTTAGCAATACTTAAAATAGTCATTTTTCAAACTGCAACACAATGATATAACAAAATATGTCTAAATATGAATTTAGACTTCCATCTTTTAAAATTATCACTTAACTGATTTTGAACTCCACGTCACCTGTCTTTTTCTGCAAACTCGCTGCACGTCCACCTTATGCCACAGTGAAAGTTACCTGACAGGTACATTTTCTTCACTGAGTACTATCCAGAGTGCTGACATCTGCACACCAGCACAAGGTTCATTTGTGATTCAGAAGGGAACCCAAAATAAAATTTTCACTTTTTTCCTTAGGAAGTGAACTCTTGTTCACCCTAGGACTGTTGATAGTCCACTGTGTACAATGCCAAATAGCATGCAAATGATGAAGAGAAAAGAAAGACAATACTGAAATAGAGAAAACATAATGAAACAAGTGAAAATGTACAGTTCTGTTATTTCCTCAATTTTTTTGTGTTTTCACATGGACATATGCTCCTTAAACATCATTACATTCACACAAACACCACCATGTCTAGATTAGAACCTCAGGAGTCAAGGGCATTCACAAGATACACTTAAGATTACACACACACACACACACACACACACACACACACACACACACACACACACACACACACACACACACACACACACACACACACACACACACACAAACAAACTGTGGAGATAAAATTAGGTTACATATTCTCAGGATGTGACATAATGTAAATTGACATTACAGATGCAGCAGAAACATGTTCTGACTTTTGCCCTATGTAATGTGCAGTTAGATGTGTGGATGGCTGTGATACTGACAACAGGGAAGATAATCTTTCCTCACACAATATAACATAAATTAAACACTACACCTCTTTTTTGCACTTTATTTGTGAACATCCTTCCCTTATTTGTGCTTACCTCACAGGACTGGTATGTGCTTTGCCTTGCAGTTGACGTATGGTTCAATGAATAATCTATTTCCATTGAAATGTAGAAACAGTATACTCAGAGGCAGATGTTGTTGACATAAAAATCATATAAATGTGATGAATGTTGCTCTCCAACATCAATTAAGATAGTCACAAACTTGTTAGTCCCTTTCTCCTGATACACCTTTGGTAAGTGTACACGAAAGGATTGACTGTGAAAACCTGATTAATACTGAAGTCAGACTAATTATTCACATTTGCTAGTACTTAGCAGGTAATATTTCTCAGTGTTTCTCCTTGCAGAAGTAGGGTGTGTGCATGCAATGATGTATAACCTTACACCATCTTTACATTCCCTGCCGTAAGTGCAGATTTTGGAATTCATGAATGCTAAAGATTTCACACTTTATTTGCGTACTCACAGTGCTGAGAGGGCTGAATCTGCACTATATAAAGGTAATCATGTAGGCATGGAACTTGTATTGTAGTAGGGGAGACTGCTTGGATCTAAAGAGCATGATACCACTAGTTGCTTTGAAAAGTTGTTGCTAATTCCACGACTGACTTACTACAAAGGTAGGTTGCTGTTATGAACAAAATGATGCATTTTAACCTTACTTCTGGATTGCATTTCATAATACAAGTATTGCTTTACTGTATGCATTATTCCTAGTAGCTGTTGGCATAGGCATGTATACTACAGTTATTTATTCACCCTGCAGAATTTTTCTACATAATGCTGACAGTTTAATGGAAATTTCAGTCTTGAAATCTGACCACTTTGTTTGGAAGACTGTCATATTACATATTATGAAGTTCATGGGTTTTTGCATTATCAGCACAAACAATTATGTTAAGGCTTTGATGTTTACCTGGCTGCCCTCCAGGGAAGTGGATATCACTTCAAAAACTTACAGGTGTGCATTATTTTTGTCAATACTGCAGTGAACTACAGATTTAAAGAAATGTTTGTTCTGCTATGAATTTATTATCAATTTGTTTCTTTCTTTTGCATGGAGGGAGGAAATCTGTATTAAGTTGTGTGTACTCAGATGGAACCTTCCTTTTTCATGTGCTTTGTGTATGATGGATGGATATATTCATAGATTTTTTGGGGTATAACATCAATGATTTTTACTTATGTATTTTTTTCTTTCCTATTATGTTTCCTGTCATACAGAGCTATGGCACCCAAGACATCTGTTCCACTTAAACCACCATACACTGATGCTGAAAATGATGTGATCATTCAGGACCTACATTGCAATGGGTAAATTCTCTTTGAGAGAGGCAGGTGTGACAAGCCCTCCAATGGCGATATTCCTTATTTTGATTTTGCAGGTTTTTCTGTTTTCTTAGAAAGCAGCACAGACTGGATATTGGGAAGAACTCCACCTTGTGGAAGTCTAAATTCATATTTAGACACATCTGGGAGCAGGTGGTGAACTTTGTGAATGCAGTGGAGGCCATGGATGTACATATTCCAAAATAAGACATAGGGCCACTGGTATGATTACAATGGCCTGATGCTGGGCACTTGCAATTGCCTGTGAATGTTTGGCTGTGGGAGGTGGTCCTCCTATCAAGCCACCACTAATTGAAACTTCTTGTCCACTGTCAGAAATCCAGACAGCTCATCACAGGGTTTATACAGAATCCTTGATGTTGGAGCTGATGTGGAAGACAACCCAAGTGTGTCTATTGCAAAACTTCCAGGCATGCTATATAATTAAACAATTGTCATTGCATACATATATATATATATATATATATATATATGTGTGTGTGTGTGTGTATATATATATATATATATATATATATATATATATATATATATATATATATATATATGTGTGTGTGTGTGTGTGTGTGTGTGTGTGTATATATATATATATATATATATATATATATATATATATATATACACACACACACACACACACACACACACACACACACATATATATATATATATATATATACACACACACAGACACACACATATATATATATATATATATATATATATATATATATATATATATATATATATATATATATATATATTATATATATAGAGACAGACAGAGCACATGCCAGAGACATGGGGGATGTTAAAATATAGACGGAGAGGGAGAGAGAGAAGGGGGGGTAGGGAGGGTCCAGTAAAAAGTAAAAATTTGTATGAGATGTTTCTTATTCTGCAGATATAAAGACAATTGTTTTCTTTTTCTTCTGTCATTTGCATTGTGATGTTTATGATCCCTGTTTCATCTCCCTATTTTATATTTAGGTACATCTGGGTCCGTTATTGCACCACTACTTACACATGGTAAGCACATCTTCTGTTTTCTTATTAATATCCAAAAGGTAGAAATATGTATAACTGAAAGTTACTTGATTCCATTCCATTAGCATATTTTAATCCCTACTATACATTTCATATATCACATATTTGATCATGGTTTATTTTACTTTTCTTTTTTTTTTTTCTATTGCTTACTTGTTATCATAGGTGATCCTGCCAGTGGCAATGTGGAACTACTGCTGCCTGATGTCAGACTATTGGTAGCCTGTGGTGATGAAGGCATTGATGTACAGGCACAGTAGTTCAGTCTGACACTAAGGTTGTGCCTCCAATATATGCTGCCCCTATTTCAGATGCAGTCAGTATGCCTATGCATACCCATAACAGAGAGGCATCAGGTATTGGACAGGTTGAGGGTGACAATTGATCAGGTCATTGTGGTTATTCCAGTTGCAGAACTGTTTCATTCTCCTTGTAGCCACCATAATGATGAAGTGCAACAAAGGCGGATTGGCAGAGGTGCTCAGAGGAGGCCCGCTGTCCACCCAACTCCTGATATTGTTGTGTCAGTAGGTGACATGCAACATATGTGTAATATATTCATAGGGCCATCACAGAGGCACAGGCATGTTTCACGAGCCACTCAAAAGAGATAGTCCTAGTACTAAACATTGTGCATTCTGATGTGCATGACTGCCTGAACCATGTGGGTGACTCAGAGAGGATGAATGACACACTGGAATGGCCAGTGTCTGTAATGGAACATCTGTTGGGGGAAGGTTGACAGCTGTATGGCTGTTGAGCTGCTACATCATCTGGTGTTAGTCAAAATGGCCATGCAAGATCCTACTCCAGTAGTGGCCCTACTTACACTGCCTTATCAAGTGATCGCAGTGTCCACAATGTAGGCCATGTGGTCATGATCCTGGATGTACTTGTGATGATAGCTCATCCAGCAGACATCCCCCACATTCAGGTAGTTCCCCAAATTCTAGCCAGGGCCACAGAACTAGCAGTGCAACTCCTGGCAGAGGTAGTTCTCAAGGTTCGGAGAGATGACACAGAGCTGACTAGTCTATCGTGCATGGCTCACACCTGTCTGAGATGCCAGGACATAGTACTGGCACAGTGCTTGATTGTGGTCATGCAGATACACACACACTCACACACACACATTCAACAAATGCCTGCCCATGCCACCACATACCCCCACACACACACACACACACACACACACACACACACACACACACACACACACACACACACACACACACACACACACACACACACACACACACACACACACACACACACACATATAAACACTACTTATCTAATAAGTACTGTCGGCTGATATACATATCTTGCTGCTGACCCTGCAAATTGGATACTTAAGGAATACTTTTTTTTTTTACTTACGCACACACAGTTCTTTGGTGTCAGGTTTGCTCTCCTGTCCCCCTGCCCTACCCTGTTCAAATGATGCTGACTGCACCATGCCTTTTGCACATTTGTTTATGACTTTGGGTTGCATACATGTCTAATACACAGAGTAGATAGCTAATGCTTGCTTACTCAGAACCTTCCTTTAATAAAATGTATTGCTGGATAAATGCTTTTAGTTATAGTTCATAATCAGTTGTGAATGATTGCTTCTGTAATTGATGACCATCACTATATTTCTGTTACTGTTACTCATGTAGTCAAAGTAGATGTTTAAATCTTGCTTACTGTTATACTTGTGCAAATGATTATAACATTGACCTGCTCACTGGTTTATTATTGGGCAAAATCCATAGCTATGCATTGCAAACATCACTCATAAGGTATTACTGACATTACTGTACCCCTGGGACACAGATCAGCGTAGGGACATGTAAGAATTTACATAACACAGTAATCATTTATATAACTGCATTGCTTTTTCTATACAGGTTCCAGACTTACCTTGGTAATAATGCAGATGTGAGATGTCTCCTTGGGGGTCACCTGTGTCTGAATGTTAATTACATGGTTAAAAAAAGTGTTGTGTTGTTTTTGCATCATTTTATTTTTTGTATGTGCTAAAGGTGTTATTCTTTCATTTAGATATGCAGTGTGTGCTATCCTTTGCTTCTTAGCCAAAGCCATGAAATACTGTGCACTTCTGCTGGAAGCATATGCAGCTGGTGGTTATTCTTCAGATTCCTCATTTGTATCTGTTGGAGCTGCTGGCTTTGCCTGTGATACTGGGAACTGTGGTCCTGCCCATAGGTGTCCTTGTTGAGGCTGACTTGTGAGAATGATATTTTGCAACATGGAACAGAGTGTGAGTATTTCGGCAGAGATTACTGTGTCATACTGCAAGGCATCTCCTGAGGTGTAGATATTAGAACTTTGATTTGAGCAAGTCAAATACATGTTCTGTGATATTCCTAGCTTGAGTGTGGGCATCATTGCATCCTTGCTCAGTGGGGTTGGGTGGTTTTTATGGGTGTCATGAGCCACAGGTACAGTGCATAACCTGTATCCTCCACTAGATGCCCTTGTGGAACGTCACCGCTAGCAAACTTTGTTTACAGCTCACAGTTGTACCGTATGTGTGAGTCATGAAAACTGCCTGGGTTACCTACACAGACATTGTAGATGATCCTTTAGGCATTACAAACATCCTGACAGTTTATAGAGTGGTATCCTTTTCTGCTGATGTACCTCAATCCATGTTCACTGAGTCTGGCTTTTATCTCTATGTGTTTGCAGTCTATGGCCCCCAACACTTCAAGAAAAGTGCTATTGCATAAAATTCCTGCATGGTTCCTGCTGTCTCCTGTGGGTTTTTTGGGAAACAGATATGCTCCCTTGCATATTGTAGTATTCCATTTAGAAACAGATGCAATATTCTTGAAGCTGAGGCCTGTGGAACCTCTAATATATCCCCTGTGGAGCTCTTGAAAGCATCTGCAGCTAGTATATATACTGCTACACATACCTTTGTTTCCACTGAGATGGATTCTCCACGATTTCTCTGGGGTCTCAGGTGAGGGCAGCGGAGGTTCCATATTTCCTCTAGTGTTTCCCTGTCCATGAAGTATTGCTCTGCACTAAGTGTAGAGGTGTTTAATGAGTAGAGAATAGTACACGATCATGCATGTAGTGTTCTGCGATGCATACCTCATCGCTGCTCTTAGTGTAACCATTCAAGAATATGGCCCAGTATTTTTTCCAAGCATTTCTATAGATGTAACTTTTCCTGCAGATACTTCTCTTCCATGTGCAGTGCATGCTTCATTACTAAATTGGGACGTATAAGTAAAAATAATTCTAAATTATTTGGATTCTGGGTCTTTAAGTAGTAAGACATGGTTTGTTAGGCCTGGTAAGGCTCAATATAGATGAGTGTGTAAAGGGTACCGATTTACCACAGATTATCTATTTTTGAACCCATGAAGTGTCAGTTAAAAAAAAGTGGATATAGTTGCATTAAAACATGTTCTGAGATGCATTCTTCTAGGCTTCAATATTGTGAGAATTGATCACAGATTATTATATCTGGCAAACAAGGCCATTATTACTTCTGTCAGTTTTCCTGAATATTTGACGAAATATAGTAGCAGCAGCAGCAATAGTATAGGCTAACTGTAAAACTATGACATCAGACAAAAATGCAGCTGATGTCCTTCCTTGAAGAGGTACGCTGCATAAGCAATGATACATCAGAATACATTTCATTGTCATGACTCTTAAAATGTATTATCCATAGATGGCTGAGTTGAATGAAAGAGGATTAATTGAGGTTTGAGCAAAATATTTTAGTTAGCGCTAAGGTTTTAGCTACTTTCTCAGTTTAATCTTTACAAGTGCTTTGTAGAAAGATAAAAGCTATATTGTTCCAGGGTGATTCATCCAATGGTTCTCACCCCAAAGTTATTGTTACATATTAAGCACTGAAACAGTCAAGGTTTTTAAAGTGTACAGATGGATGACTGTATGATCATAAGATCATAGGCTTAACAAGGCTAATCAGTCTGATGACCATATATGCCTTGTCAAATAATCAGCTTCACTCAGCCTTTATCACCTTTTTCAAGGATGGTGAGGCCTGCTAGTCCTGTTGTACCCATCCAGTTGTCCAGGCTACTTTAGGAATGCAACAGCTCACCGTGAAAAATATATTGCATAAGTTGTAGCTAAGGAGCAGGGAGAGAAGGAAGTCACATATTTGACAATCCTATTCTATCAAGTGGTAAGAGGACACTCTAGGTGCATTATGGGACAAATGTACAGCTACTGCAATGGCAATTTGAGAAACACATGACATACTGAAAGGGTAACACAACATAAAGGGTCTAAATAGCTGCAGTTTGAATTCACTGCCTTATATATTTAAAATAGAGGGGTATATTGTTGGGAAGGCTATTTGTGGGTAAACAGTATACAAAAGGCTGCCTAACTCAGTTCCCACTAATTATCATGTTGATGGGAGCCCACTGAACACTGAAGGGGGCATAAGAGATCTGGGCACCCAGGTCGACAGCCACCTAACCTTCGACCACCACATTGCTACTGTGGTCAGAAAGTCCTTCTACGTGGCACATCTTATAACCAAAGATTTTGCATTCAGGAAGAAAGAGGTCATCATCCCTCTCTACTCATCTCTCATTAGACCAGTTATTGAATATAACACCCTATTTGGCATGTACCTGACCAGACACCTAAAACAGTTGGAGAGGCCACAAAAATACCTCACAAAAAGGATCCTACATGGACAGACTCAAGAAACTTCAGCTGTTCTCAGTCTCTTATTGTCTACTTAGAGGTGATCTCTACTTGACTTACAAATGCTATACCTAAAGAAATCCCATTCCCCCCATGCCACACATTTCAGAGATCACAACCTCATTACCACAATTAACAGAACATGCTGGAGGGACATGTTCATCTCCCAAAGACTGCCCATACTCTGGAATAAGCCTCCCATTCATGTCAAGCAGAGCACCTTGCTGACCCTCTTCAAGACAAATCTTGACGAGTAGATGGGCAACAGAAAGTTCACTCCAGGGATCATTCCAGTTGCCCTAGTGGATATGGGCACTGTGAACTAACATTGGGTGGCACAGTGCCTGGGCATTTTTTTGGGGGGATAGGCTTGTAAAGGCTCCAGGGCTATTAGCCTACTACACACCTATGAACCTATAAGAAGGGAGAATAAATAAATACAGAAGCAAGCACCTATCATGAAATTACAATTCTTTCAGTGGTGTTTGTGGTGGTACTTATTTGAGATGAGAAGATGCAAAGCAAACAGCTTTGCTTGGTGCAGAAAATATGGAGTGGATTCATTTAATAAATATTCTGCTGGTAGAGTGGGGGAGTTTTGGGAGTCTGATAAGGATATATGTACTGACACATAAGATATACCATCAGCCTCAGTGCACAGCATATCCAAGGCAGGGACAATGCTATTGCTGATTCTCTCACTCATTTCAATGGGACAGACTCAAGACACTATCACCAAGTGCAGGCAGCAGACCATATACGAGCCTAGTATACTGGTGACTGTTAACAGTGAATTTATTTGAACTATCATAGAAGCAGTTTTGCAACCCAAAATAAGGCTAGTGTGCAGGAAGTCATAGCTATCAACTGTCCTTGATTTTATAGAATGCCCCTGGTTTTGCCTCATAATTTTAAACTGTCCTTCATAAATTGTTTGATGTTTCTGGTAAATCACTAAGTTTTACAGTCAATCAATATTGGCAGGCAAAAGTTGCATCTAGCTATTCTGGCATCTTATGTCATAAGCTGAGACCAAAAAAAGAGAAAGTCCTCTACTGCAGGGCTAAGAAAAAAGTTCTTTCTACTTTTACAACTGTAGTAAACTGTTTGCTACATTTGCAACAAGCAGCTTGCTACAACTTGTGTGAAGAAATTAAACACTGCCATCTGTGATAGCATGTCTGGCTGACGCTTTGTACATAATTTCAGATTACTTTGTGTAATATATGCCAGCATGACTAGCTATGGTATTGTGAATAAGTTCTTAGATGATGATTAATACTTTGTACAGGATGTTTGAAGAGCTGAACAGTGTTCTTTTACATTTCTAACTGTGCATGATTGTGAAGGAGATTCTAAATGCAGGCTGCCTCAGAGTCAGCATCGGAATGTTTCCAGTTTCTCTGTGTTTACTCTCAGAGACTGAAAGACAGGAAGGAACTTTAATAAACAGCTGTCTGTTGATTTTCAAACAGTGAAATGAAAATAAGGACTGGAACAGCTGAGACAGTTAACCTAGTCTATAAAAGAGCCTGCTGAAGACAGTTACGTCAGTTATAGTTGAGGTTCAGTTGTTAAGTTCAGTTGAGTTGAGTTCATAATACAGTTCACAGTTGTACTGAGCAGTGGATACCCAAAGGACTCACCAAGAACTGTAAGCCTGCCTTTGCTCTGTTGTAATATTTAGTTTAGATCAGGGACAGTGCAGTTAGATAGGAAATTATAGCTAATCAGTCAGAGTTTTTCTAAATGTCAGATTTCTATCCTTCAGTATTAATTTCATTTTCCTGGTGATTGAATTCTGTTTGTTTATTGAAATTACTGTTTTACATTTTTTAATCATACCCTTGGGCCCCCACTAACTTTACACATCTATGAGAAGCTCTGAGGTCTATCTTCTGAGTACCTTTTAGCCATATATGGGTTCTTAAGCTATCTGTGTTACAGCAACACAACAAAAGGTCCAAGCCACCCTGGGGTCAAGGGATGTCACAAGAGATACAGATGGGATAGCATGCATATTAGGAATGTTAAACCAGATCAGATGGGAACAGGAAGATGTCAGAACTTGTGTGCCCCAGCAGACACTTGATGGGGTATTTCAGGCTGACTAGAAACCTACATATACACATAAAGCCTCAGTTTGAGGCTGCATTTCTGTGCCATGCAGATGGTTTGCCAGTAACAGCCTAGTTTAGGGCAGATCTGAAGAAAGTAACAAATGTTTTAAATTTAGACAGCAGGAGGTTAACACCTCACTCATTTAGGATAAGGGCAGCATTCCGTGCACTCCATAGTATGGCTTCCAAAAAAAGAGATCATGCAGCTAGGTAGACAGAGATCAAGAGTAATACAAGATATATGTCAGGTCTGTCTGACATTAACTAATATTTCTTTTGTAGATGCAGAACAGGGGCCTTTGTAAATGTGGATGGTGGGGGCATTCATTCATTTTCCTTGTGGCCAAGGAATTGTGTAGGTCAGGAAAAGCTGACCAAGAATGGAGACATGAAGTAGCACAAATGCAATGGATAGGCATGAGGTGGAGGCATTTGCAAGGGATCATAGAGGGAAAAGTAAAGAAGCTACCAGACCTAAATATCACTGTTTTGCACTTGGAGAGGAAATGATAACGTAAATTGTCCCTTATTATGGTTCTAAAGGTAAATTTCATGCTTGTTCCAACAAATTGTCCAAACCTGGCTAGCAGTTCAACTAGTACGGTCTGATATTACACGGAGAATGACATGGAAGGCAGCAAGGGTTTGCACAGCTGCAGAAAGAGACAGGATTTTTATGAACAGCTTTATTAAATTGCTGAGAAGCAGTCTTGTAACAGGTGCTACATCCAAGTAATTAGACACTTTCTATTAAAGCAAATAGCTTTAAATAAAACAACCAAAATCCTGCTTCAAGGTTAAAACAGTTCAACACAATAAAAAGCACATCTGCAAAGTTAATAGGTTAGCCAAAAATGCTCAACAGTTCCAGCTAATACAAATATTTTTGGATAAGCAATCTTACCTGATGTGATGGCTCACATTTGAAAGTAGTGTTTGCAAAATGTAGGGAAAATAGATACCGGCTCTGTGAATATGGTCCTTAGATGCAGGCGTCTGCTGCTTGTTCTAGTTTAGAGTCTTTTTGCACAGTATTCTCCAGCTTAATACATAATTTGAAGCTCAAAAATGGTCTATTTGTTTTAGTTACTTATTTAATCATTATGGATTTTTCTGTGTACCCCTGCAAAGTCCTTGTACAAAGAATGGTGCGTTAGTCACTGTTATTCTCTTGTTATCTTTATAGTGGGGAGTATTATTGCCAAACTTGTTTGCACCTCGGAAACTACAAATCAGCAGTCCTGTGACTAACAAACTGTGCTTCCTGTCTTCATTTTAAGTTTATAGGCTCATAGTCGATTACTAGACTAATGATCCTGGGGAACTTTTTAAGCCTAACCAAGCTTTCCAAACATGTTTTGATACTGTAGGGTAATTTTAAGGGGTACATGTAGGCTTGGGCCATGAAACATTTAAAGGTTGCATCTGATAAACAGAAATATATGTGCCAGACCAGGGGTACATTTCCAATTCTACATCAACTGGTCCAAGTTTTGCTTGAATTGGGTTAGGGAAGAACTCTGCTGCATATGGATGGGAAACTGGTTTTAGAAAAGGGAATATGTCCTATTTGTGTTGCAGATAAGGTCTAGGTCCCTAGATCCAGTTATTCTGATGTTATTTGTTTTGTGGATATGCAACAGGTCCATCAGAGTGGGATCAGAGGATACTTTGTAGGCCAGGTATAGATCGCCTTTCAGCACTCTGTAGGAATACAGGAATAGGTCTTTGAGGTGATCTACAAATGAAATGCTGTTTACACCCTGTATTCATTTTCATAGGTTCATATGTAGGTACTAGGCTATTGGCCCTAGGGGCTATATAAGCCTAGCCAAAAAGGTACCCTGGCTTTCGCCACCCAAGAAAATTATTTTCTTCTGCCCCTGTTGAGCAGAGCCACAGAGGTGATCCCAGGGGTGAATTTCCTTTTTCCCATCCAATCATCAAGATTTATCTTGAAGAGTGCTAATGAGGAGATTTGTTTGATATAGATAGGTAGTTTGTCCTAGAGTATTGGAAGTCTCTGGGACAGGAATCTATCCCTCCAGCATGTGCTGTTTGTTGTGGTGACAAGGTTTAGGTCCCTAGAGTGTGTAGCTCACAGGGATTGGTATTTCTTTAAGTGGAGCATGTCCAACAGCTCTGGGTTTGACATAGCTTTGTATGTTAGGCAGAGATCACCTCTGAGTAGGCGATATGCGATGGAGTAAAGCTGAAGTTTTTTGAGACGGTCTGCATAGGGCATCTGTTTGAGGCCAGTAATCCTATTTGTGAGGTATTTCTGTGGCCTTTCCAGTTGTTGTAGATGTCTTGTGAGGCACATACGAAAAGGGGCATTGTACTCTATAATGGGTCTAATGAGTGACAAGTAGAGGGGAACAATGACCTCTTTTTTCCTGGATGAGAAACCTTTTGTGATGAGGTGTGCCACATAGAAGGATTTTCTGACTACTGTGGCAATGTGATTATCAAAGGAGAGACTACTGTCCACCTGTGTCTCAAGGTCTCTTATCACACTTTCGGTGTTAAGTAGACTACCACATATGTGGTAGCTCATGTGTACAGAGTTTTTACCAAAGGGGGTGACAATGCACTTTTTGGCATTGAGCTTGAGGCCATGGCTTTGACAAAGTAGGCAACATCTGGAGTGAGTCACAGATGAATCCTTGCCATCAAGGAAGTCCTTCAAACAAGGAAAGCGGGATTCTCTAATACAATAAGGGAGGCGTATGACTGTAAACAGAGTCTCTGATTAGTCATGTCTTCCATGTCTAATAAAATAAGGGAGTAGTTCCAAAGTATTGGAAGTCTCTGGGACAGGAATCTATCCCTCCAGCATGTTCTGTTTATTGTGGTGACAAGGTTTAGTAACTCAGAGGGATTGGGATTTCTTGGATGAGAAACCTTTTGTGATGAGGTGTGCCACATAGAAGGATTTTCTGACTACTGTGGCGATGTGGTTATCAAAGGAGAGACTACTGTTCACCTGTGTCCCAAGGTCTCTTATTACAATCATCTGATCTGTCTCAGTGAGGCCCTTTTGTAGGATGTCCACATCATTAGGAGTTTTGATTATGGCTCCTAGTTTGCAGTCATCTGCGAACTTCATTAGCCAAAGACCTTCTTAGGAAATTCTGTGGATGCTCCAGTTGTTGCATTTGCCTGGTCAGGTACATACCAAATGGGACATTGTAGTCAATAACTCATCTGATAAGGGCTAAGTACAATGGAGCAATAACATCCTTGGACCTAATTGCTATATATCTCTCCCTTTTGTTCATAGGTGAATACTAGGCTATCTGTCCTGAAGGGCCATTTTAAGCCTAGACTATAAACCAATGTAAGAATCAAACCATATACCTTGTGTCTGTGAAGTTTAGATCTTAACTGTTATGCCACACCCACATCTGTCTCATCTCACTTGGGAACATGTTTCCCATTTGTCTGCACAGTAACTTATTTCTTGGGGATGAGCATTTTAAGTAAATATTTTCTGTCATGCCTAGGTGGGAGTTTGGGTGCTCATATTATAGGATTCCCTCTTCTTTTTCTTTATTCCATATCCTTCCCTTTCACACGCACACTTCTTAGAAGCACTTTTCTGCTTTACAAACTTGTTTCTTCCTGACATTTGTACTCTTGGCTTTGTTGCTTTATGTGCTATACATATAGTTCAGGCCCTCTCTTTCCCATACTTGTCACATCGGTTTTAAGAGATGTTCAGTATTTGCCTCCATTTTACTTACTTTCCTAGTAGCTTGTGACTGTGATGAGCAGCATAATTTATTGGGTCCATCAAATAATACCCAGCTCACTGTACACTCTCAATCTATTGTTCAGAGCTTCCTTGATACCTAAGGGACAGTCCGTTTTACCAAGATGCTTTACTTAGTGACTTGCAATTTGGTGACATCTGCAGCTATTTTAATTGTCTTGTGGTGCAAAGTGCTCTATCTGCAGCCAGACTATAAGTATCTTTGTAACTGTGAATTTATTTCTCATTATATGTAAATGATCCTTGTTTTAGTGAACACGTACATACAGTTTACTGTACTCACTGTTTCAATTACTATGTGGTACACACTGGCAGGGATTCTTCAGTGGCCGGAATCTTTCATAGAATCCAAATACTGGCCAAATGACTGAATGTTAACATGTGATATTTCTGTCCTGCTTGCCACGCAGACACTTTTCTGATGGCATGTTAATACAACTACCTGACGTGCTTAATAACAGACTTACCTTACAAGGACTTCATGACATTTTTGTGCTGTCAGCATACAAACACACTACATTCGGGAAGTTTAGTTAGCATTCAGATCCTGTACAAAAAGCCTGAACTAAAAAATTCCTCAGGTGATTAGAAAATAATTTGCATGTAACTAAAGAGACTTAGTTGCCTCAAGCAAGACATGACTAATCAGGAACTCTGTTTACTGTTGTACTACTCCCATATTGTATTAGACATGAAAGACATGACTAATCAGAGACTCTGTTTACTGCCATACTCCTCCCTTATTGTATTAGAGAATCTCGCTTTTTTTTTTGAAGGACTTCCTTGATGGCAAGGATTCATATGTGACTCACTCCAAATGTTGCCTACTGTGTCCCTGAATCTCTCTTTATCTACTCAGTCTTATACAGAGAAGAATGCTAAAGAATTATACCTGATGCTTCAGAATAGCTAAGTTAGTCCTAGTCAAGGTGGGCAGGTTCTGCTTCCAAAACTAAAACTGTGAAACATGGAACACTATCCAAGACATGTTAACCAGATATTTTAGCCATTACTAAAACATGGCTCAAGCTTTACACGTCTGACTTTAATGGCTCCACCACCAATAACGTTAAGTGTGTGCACAGTCTTAGGTTTGAGGACAAAGTAGAATAACTCATTAAACTGTTGACCAAACAAATAAAATAGATCATTCTGTTTAATTGCTTTGCCACCTATCACTAATAACTAATTTATTTTAATATATTTGATAATCAGACAAGCAGCCTCAGTCATTCCAGACCCTTTTCAGCCATGATCATGACCACAAAGGCACGGATAAATGCCAAAATATATGAAAAGTTTAGAATAACCAAATCATCAGTGTGTTTTTGGGAAGAGTATAGTATATCAACACAGGCAGGAGGAAAATACACAGAACTCCATACAAGCAGTAACTAGAAATCATGACTAAAGCAATGACATGGACTTTTAAAGCAGAAACCTTACCACTGGTGTCAACAGAGCTGGATCCAGCACTAGGCAACATTAGCAGTCACCTAGGGCCCTGTGACTGTGGGGGCCAACTCTGTCCAGGAGGCATCAACATATAAAAAAAAAGTACTTCTTAACATCGTGGTGGTAGTGTCTTCTCTTTTAAGGAGTAACATATGTGCATCACTTGCACGCATGCCAGAGCAGATGTAAACCCATTCTGCACTCACACATGGAATGGAATTTAAACAAGCCATTCTGTTTATAGAGAAGGTAAGTGCATGTGTATGTGTGTATGTAATTTAAAATAGCCATTCTGTTTGTATGAGAGAATGTGTGTGTATATTGCTGTATGAGAGAGAAGGTGTGTGTATGTGTGTGTTACTGTGTGAGAGCAGAGGGAAGGTAGGTCTGTGTGCGTGTAATGCTGTATGAAAGAGAAGGATTGTTTGTGTGTGTGTATTACTGAGTGAGAGAGTAGGTGTGTATATGTGTGTGTGTGTGTGTGTTGCTGTGTGAGAGCAGAGAGAAGGTAGGTCTATGTGAGAAAGTAGGTGTGTGTATGTGTGTTGTTGTGTGAGAGCAAAGAGAAGGTTTATCTGTGTGTGTGTGTGTGTGTGTGTGTGTGTGTGTGTGTGTGTGTGTGTGTGTGTGTGTGTGTGTGTGTGTGTGTGTGTGTGTGTATGTGTTTGCATGCATGCAGAGAGAGAGAGAGAGAGAGAGAGAGAGAGAGCAAAGAGAAATAAGTGTCTGTGTGTATGTGTGTGTGTGTGTGTGTGTGTGTGTGTGTGTGTGTGTGTGTGTGTGTGTGTGTGTGTGTGTGTGTGTATGTGAGTTAGTGCGTGTTTGTGTATGTGTGTGAGAGAGAGGAGAGAAGGCAGATGTGTGTTTAACATACCTATGAACTGTTCAGATTTAGCCTCATAAATTTTTGGTCTGTTTCTCAGCAAATTTGTGGTTTTCTGACAAATCACAGAGAACTAAAGGTTAAATAAGGATATATATATATATATATATATATATATATATATATATATATATATATATATATATATATATATATATATATATATATAGATATACATACATGTATGTGTATGTATGTATATATATATATATATATGATTTGCAGAGTTCACATCCTTCAGAAAATGCATGCTAACTCAAAGTCTGTTATTCTAACAGCTTTCTAAGTTAAAAAGAACAATATGTAAAATCTATCCCTATTTTTGGAGCATTGTATCCCCATTATTTTAGGCTTT